>NC_056522.1:316469928-316587120 GCF_019175285.1 Sceloporus undulatus | reverse complement strand
ATTATTATTATTATTATTATTATTATTATTATTATTATTATTATTATTATGCTTTATTTATATAGTGCTGTAGGCCAAGCAATATCAGGGTGTGGTGAAGAGGAGAAAAGTTATTAATGAAGAACACATTAGCTAGAAGAGGCTGAAGCTGTTAGCTTTTTGCCTGAATCTACGCGAAAGGGCAAGATTCTACATCTCCTTCCCTCTCCTGAGTTAATTGACATTTGCCTTTTGAACTCAGTTTTCAGCAATTATTTTAAGTTGAGGAGTGAGAAACTAAGACATTTTAGAAACAGCTGAAAAAAATGGATGATGGAGGAGTAATAGGACTGTCCCTTTCAAATTGGGACAGTTGGAGAGCATGGTCTATTTTAGTGTTTGCAAAGATGGCCAAGATTTTGATTATTACTTCCGATCTTCCCTTGATTGTCTGAATTGGACACATTTGGCTATATCCTGACAGCAAACAAACCCATTTTGATGTTCTACAGTTTTGCCACTACTGATTTTTGTGCTATGGACCTTTTGTTTGTTGGGTTTTCCAATTCAATATGCTGTGACTCTGTCTAAAGATTTTCCTTATTGGCATTAAGACCCTAGCAACCTTTCATGTTACCTTTTCCTACATAGCTTCCTTTCTCACTTTCTTCAGAGTCTTGCTGAGCTTGCAAGGTACATTTTGCCCACCTGCATATTCTCTACTGCAATAAATCTTCATGTTTATTTCAGTGTTAATTTTAAAAGTTCTAAACATTATACAAAGCTTTTGGCATTCCACATACCTGCAGCAGGTAGAAATTAGGTTTTCATCTATTTCTTATCAGTGTAATAAAAATCTATCTCTTCTTGTCACCATCAAGGAAGGCTGTATGTCTACACAACTTAGGGTTCTGTACAAGTATTATGAGAGCTACCATGGTGTAGTGGTTTGAGCATTGGATTCAACTCTGGAGACTCTGGAGACCACAGTTCAATTCCCTGCTGGCCATGTAAACCTACTGGGTGACCTTGAGTGAATCATACACACTCACTCCCAGAAAATGGCCTTAGGTTTGCCATAAATCAGAAATGACTTGAAGGCAAAGAAGAAGACAAAGACAAAGACAAAGACGGAGATGAAGAAGAAGAAGAAGAAGAAGAACAACTATAACCTGGGAAAATTACTCAGCTAGCAGCAGAACTAAAGAATTTGCAGCTCTCAAAATAACTTTAACAAGCTTAGGTCCTGGGCAAAGGACTCTCTGTTAGATGTGATACCTCAAATTTACTTGCTTTCCTGGACCCCCATACCCTGCCATCAGCAGCACCCCAGAGAGTAGCTGGGAGGTGACATTTTCATTTCCTGCAGTGTCCTGCATGGTCCAATGTAGTGTCACTCTAGGACATTTTGAAAAATTAAAATGGAGCCTTGCAGGCCTAGCTTCCCGACATGAAGGGCCAAGGGGATATTTGTAAATGTTGGTGTTGGGCTTTGCTGGAGTAGTTGGGCCCTGGTAACTGCCTTAGAGTCTCTGGGAAATTGTGATTGTAGTGGTCACTCTCCTATATAATTGGTCTATAATCTTCTCTTTCAGTTTCCCTATATACTGTATCTAAAGGCTGTTTCACACATTATGTTGAGGTCACTCAAGTTTATCAGTGAGCACACATTCAGTGGGAAGTATATCTTAATTGTGGATGTCTCTGCAAATTGTTTTTATCCTTCACATTTGACATTTTGGGTATATATGTAACACACAGCAGGCATGCATGTAGGAATGTAACAGAGAAATAGGCAAGAGACTGCTGTCTTCTTTGTGTCAGTGTGTCAGTATGAAACCCAGAAGGTGTGCACATACTCCCCCCCTCTCCCCGATTGTTTGCTCTTCCTCTGTATGGGTCGGGGGTGGCAACATAGCCATGTAGATTTTTTTAACAGTAATAACCCTGAGCAGCATAGCTAATAGATAGTGCAATGGGAGTTGAAGTCCAGCAATATTTGGAGGGCCACGTGTTGGCAAACCTAATTTTAGGTGAGGCTCACTGATCTACTGCAGAACTTTGGACATTATACTGGAAGAAATGCCTCTGAATTCTAGACAAGAAACTGCTGCTAGCTTCTCCTTACAAACCTTCTTAAATCCATAGACAATGCTGTGTTAGTCTGGTAATTCAGTATGCAAAAGGATCTCGTAGCACCCTTGAGACTAACTGAAAGAAAGAATTTGGTAGCGTAAGCTTTTGTAGACTTGAGTCTATCCTAGACTTGAGACTACTTCAGTTGGTTCAAGTTTACAGAAGCTCATGCTACCAACTTCTTTCTGTCAGTTAGTCTCAAAGATCCTACAAGATCCCTTTGCATACTTCTTAAATCCAGTCATATGCCAGAAACATTGTGTATATCTGTACTGTACAGTTATTGCACTTACATACTGCCATGGCAGCATTTAATGGAATCTTTAGATTTATAGTTTGGTAAGGGGAACTCAGAATTTTTCACCAGAAATCTCTAGTGTTGCAGCTCACTAGACTATAAATCTCAAGATTCCATAGGATGGAACCAATGTAATTGAAGTGAAATCATACTGCTATAATGTTGCAGTCTGTAAGACTTTACTGCATGTTTCAATCAATTTTAATAATGTTTGGGTCCTGTTCATTTAATAAAACACCTAATAATGCTAGCAGTTTCATGTACATGTATGATATCTATATCTAGATTTTTAGATATAGATGTCATACTTGTAGATGAAATAGTTAGCATTATTAGGTGTTTTGTTATATGGACAGGACCTAAGCATCAGATTTTAAGATACAGATAAAGATATATCAGCTTTTTTTCCTTTTAGTGTATTGAGACAAAAATCTGAAAAAATGTTCTGTAAAGAGAAGCAAGACTTTTAAGAGGTTAGAGACTTGAAAAATTAATGTGGTAAGTATGATTTGGGAAGTAGAACTCCTTTAGGTCAAATATAGAACTGGTTTGAAATTCAAAGATCCCAAATCCCTGCTATAATTTATAATACCAGTGTACTGTGGAATTGTAAATTCCCAGAACACACCAATTCTTGCTTTTTCTTTCATCTTATGAGACTAGTTGGCCTTGCTGGAAGGGAAGCGTTCTAGCCTCTAGAGTGTCCAATTACCCCATTGCTCTCTAGAATATTAAACTGTCAGAATAACAGAACATGTCCTTAGAAGTTTGATTAGGATGTTACTTCTGAACATAAGAAAAGCCCTGTGGGATCAGACCAAAGGTCTCTCTGCCTAGTGTCCTGTTTCCTATGTTGCTCAACCAGAGGCATGGAGTGGAGAGCTGTATGCTGATGTGGGGTCAGGCAGAGAGAACAGATATAGGCAATGGTGAGACTGGTAAAAATAGAGGTCATTTGGCATCAGCTGAGGAGTGTACAGAAAGAGTGTCACAGAAAATTTGTCAGTTCTGTTCTGGAGATCACTCCCTTTTTGAGATCAATAAAAACTACTCTGCGGGTGTGGTTTATCCTCCTTTTAAAACAAAACAAGGGGATCCCCTGGATAACTATCTCAACACAACTGTATCATTTACTTAATATAACCAAACTCTCACTGTCCACACAAGCATGTTTGCATATCCCCCCTTCCACTGTTCTCCCTTAAAACTCTACACCCTCCCCTGCACTCTAATGCTATATTTATGCCTTGGAGATGTGGAAATGAGCAATATGATGGATGGATGGATGCCGCTTGTCTGGGTTTTTCACCACCATTTCCCCTGGGGCGCTCCATCTGCTGGCAGAGAGCACCATCCCAAAAGATGGTATCTTTTGCAAACTAGACAGCTAACAGACAGCTTCTCTGTCAGAATATTTCCCAGAAGAAGAGTAGGCTTCATCTGTTTTATACTCCTTTCCCATGGCATAGTGCATGATATTTGTTCTGACTCCCATTGTTCCAAATAGTCCACCATAAATAAAAATGCTAGTGGGGGGAAACAGAAATAGGGCTGAGACTTTGTACTCTTGTGACACTGATAGATTCTCATTTGGGACTGACATGAGATTTAATTGCTCACTGAGCCACTGAGTTGCCCTTTAAGGCACATCCTGCCATGTCCTGTTAATGAGCTCAGTGGCTACATTTGCCCAGCAGTAGATCTCAGATGTGCTGGGTCTCTCTCTCTCTCTCTCTCTCTCTCTCTCACACACACACACACACACACAGAGAGAGAGAGAGAGAGACTGGAGCTGAAATCAGTCATGATATACAGTTATGTACGTAGTATGTGTTTATAAGAATAAACCAGTCCAAAGAAGCAATGTGACATAGTGTTTGTATAATCCTTGTGTAAGCATTTTTCAGGAAGCTGGATTGCATTGGTTTTGCACAGTGCCTGCTGTCTCTAGAGTGACAGGTAATGCTAGGACTCACCAAATAAATACCTCTGTTCCTAATCAGAACTGGGAATGGAGTGAACCTTTTGTTCAAAGAGACTGTGGCTTGGTGGCATCTGATTCAGTGCTTTGTTGTGTAATAAGATAAAATATAGTCTTCCACCCTATGCAGAAAATTAGCAAGGCAAAATAGGCATTTTAATGGTTGAGCCTAATTGATATTGTTTGTTTTAGTGGGATGTCATAAAATGCTCTCTTGAGGAAGGGTCTGGCTTTTCTCTTCTCTTACAAGTTTGGATTGAAATGAATGTTTTGGGCTGCGTCTTCTAGTGGAATTGCTGCTAATAGTTCTCAATCAATGGTGTGTCTTCCCTAAGTCAGAGCATGGGAGCACAGAGCCAGCTCAGTGCTTTGCTCTGGAGCTACCTTCCATCAGCAGGCAAATATGTTGTTCATTCTGATAGACTTTTGAGAACCGTTTTTTAAAAAAAGGGGGCTTTTAAGAAAGTACTGTAATAATATTACTGTTTTTAACTGCTTTTAAATGTTTTTTATTGCTTGATTTAAATTATATTTCATTTTGTTTATTTTTCATTGTTATGTGCATTCAAGTTGATGCCAATTTACCACAACCTAGCACTGGATTTTCTTGGTGAGATTTAGTCTGGGGACCGTTTATTGCCATTGCCTTCCCTTAAGACAAAAATATGAGCTGTTTAAGGTCACCCAGGGGCTTGCCATGGCTGAGTGGGGATTCAATTTCCAGTTTCCTAGAGTCTCAGTTCAACACCCAAACCACTTAACTATATTGGCTCTCTGTGCTGATAGTTTGCTTTCATTTTAATGTCGCTCTTTTGTATGGTTTAACTACATTGTATTTATTTTAATTTGTTATCTGCCTCAAATCCTGGTTTGGTGGAATAGTGAGATATAAAGTTAATAACAAGAAGAATATTTGAAAAGAAAGTTGAAATTAATAGCCTCAAACTCAAATCCTTAACCTCTAATCATAGGTACAATTTTTAATTAATTTCAGTGTTTGACTTTCCAGTTCTCCAGAAGTAACAAAACTTATCTTTTGGTATTTAAAAGCTTATCTTTTGGTATTTAAAGGCATCTGAATGCTACAAGCCTCTATGGCACAAAACATTTTCTCTTGTCCACAGCACAAGGCAGCAGCACAAGGCACAACAAGAATTAGCCCATAAACCGTGTAGCAATAGCAATAGCATGTACATTTCTATACTGCTTATTAGTGAACTCAGCACTCTCTAAGTGGTTTACAATCTGTAGGTCAATTTCCCCCAACAAGCTGGGTAGTCATTTTACCGACTTATGAAAGGATGGAAGGCTGAGTCAACCTTGAAGCCCCTGGTATTGAATGCACAACCTTGAGGTTGCAATACTGGCATTTAACAACTGTGCTACCAGGGCTCCCTGTGTAATAGTCCTTCTCTTGCATTTAGTGAGGACAAATACCCCATAACTATAAAAGTAATAAAAAAGTTGTTGTTAGCTGCTGCTGTAATTCACGTGAGGATATGAGAAGCCATAGAGTAGATTACCAGTCCTGGGGGCAATAACAGGGATATCAAACAGAAGCTGGGGAACCAAAATTGGCAGGGGGCATGCAGAGTCTGGACTGAAAACCAGGGCAGAATCTCTGAGCTAGCTTGGATGTGGATGATCCTTGTTCCATGTTGTTTCCAGGGACTGTAGAGTGTTTGCTGCCTGTCTTATAAAGGCAGGCTGATTGTTTAGTGTTAACAGCTGGGGATGCACAAACTGAGTTGTAGGTGTACCAAGCATCTCCGCAAGCATTCCAGTCCTCCTAGTATCTCCAAGGGAACACAACAACTACAAATGGGGTGGAGGTGTTTGTCATTAAGGCAGTGGCATCACTAGAGGATGCAAGGGTGTGAGCCACACTGGGTTACACTCCAAAGGTGGGTGTCACTCTCTGGGGTGCTACACTCAAAGGGACTCACATGGCTACTGGGCAAGTAAGAAAGGGTGTTTCCCACTTCCCCAGCAGCTGTACCAAACCCTAACATGTCCTCCACAGTTCAGAGTGCTGTCCCGTAAGTTGCGGTAGCTGCTGGAGAGGCAGAGGAGCCTTCCGAGTCCCTTCAGAAGCAGCCATGTAGGATTCTGTAGGCTGGGGGAGGGGGCTGCACAAGTCTGGCCAAGTGAATGGGGAAGGAGAGTAAGGCAGATCACCCTCCTCCCCCTGCACTACCTTAAATACAGCACTGCATTGAGGGAACATCTACACTGTAAAAAAAAAAAGCACTTTAATTGCCTTGGAACCATCCTACACAATCCTTGGATTTGTTGTTTTGTAAGGCACCAGCACTCTTTGGCAGAGAAGGCTGAAGACGTTGTAAAACTGCAGATCCCAGTATTCCATAGGACAGACCACAGCAATTAAAATGGTGTCAAACTACATTATTACTGCAGGGTAGATGCATCCTGAGTTATAACAGTTAATTACGTATCTTATTTACTGCAAAAAGGAATTAGTTACAAGGAAGCAGATGTTTGTAACTAATTACCACCAAGCTTTTCTCAGTGTATCAGCACATTTTGAAGAAGCTTCACAAGCTCTCTCTGGGCCAAAGTATGGCCTTCCAAATGTTTTTGGACTGCAGCTCCCATCCTGTCTAAGAGTCATAGGGCAACACTCAAGCCATTAAACCACACTGGCTCTCTTGAGTAAACGGATGTTTATTTTTTCAGTGTTGGCTCTGTTGTTGGATTTCTTGCTTTCTTTTGGGCAGAAGAGTGATGAATGAATGCATAGAAATAAATAATTGGTAATTTTAACTTATCATTATTATGATTAGTTCCACATGCTAGGATTATCTAAATCAAGGGTTTGTCTAAATGAATCGGGTTTTGCTCCACACCACTGCATGCTTTGGAGGGGAAGACTGTGTGCCAAGTGGAAAGCCCATTCAGTTTTTGTGGTTGCACATAAACTGGAAACAGACACTATCTGGAATACTGTAAAGCTACCTCCAGTGTGGCATCTATTTTATGTGCAAAAGAAGACAATAGAGATGGAAAGAATATTCACATTTGCTCAATTCTGGACTGAAAAATGGGTTCCTCAACCATTAGGAAACCCTGTTTGGGAAGATTAATCCACTTAAGATAATTTTGTATGGATTTCACCTGCTATTTGCATACCCCAAAGTCTTCTAGGAAATCATTTTCTGATTTTTGTGAGTTAATTGTGGGGTTTACACAACAGTTTCCAGACCGTCATATGCATCTTTGTGTAATGTTGCTGCTTTCTTTGCAAAAACCCATAACAATTTTGTAAAACGGCAATCTTAAACTACAAAAATTGATTTAAAAAACAGCAATCTTGCACAAAGGATAATCACAAAGCTTTCTTGTCTAAGAGTGTTGTTTTCTACACAAGACTTTTGCTGTGCAAGAATCTTGTTATGTAAGATGACTTTTTTATATAGAAAACAGCAGGTATACTAAAAAGCACACAAATAATGTCTGCAAATAATGTTGTTTTGTGCAAAACCTCACAATTCCCTCATAAAAAACCCTAAGTGTATTTCTGCATAGAATAGTTTCCTAAAACACTTTGGGATGTGTGTGAATATTGGGTGAGAACTGCACAGAAATTCTTGTTTTCTCCACCATAGGGAGAAAACTGTGAAAATTACTTGTCCTCAAGGACAAAATTATTTGCCCTTTACAAGGACAAAATAGCCAAATATTAATATCCCTGGCACATGAACAGAATGTGGTCCTTGAACAAGGTAATAACAAAGAAAGACTAGAAAGAGAAACAGATGAACTGTATTATATTTCCAAATTTCAATCCATTACAGACGTATGAACAAAGACTACATATATTAATACAAGAGTTCTTACTACAGTAACAAAAAGAATCTTTTCTCCCAAGGAATTGGCTTTCAGTAAGAATGTTTATTGCTTTCATACATCAAAACCGACCACTGTAAAGATCTGAAAGACCTCCATCTCTGTATGCAGCCCTTTGAAAATTTAGGACAAAGGATAAGGTTTGCATCCTGTCTAGATCCTATTACATTACATTCCACTCCCATAACTATGTATATATGCTTTATACATTTATTATCACTGTGTGAGCATCTGATGAAGTGGGTTTATATCCATGAAAGTTCAGTTAGTCTTAAAGATGAAGCTATATTCATCCCCCATCTTCCCCCTTTTTATAGTGTTTTCAAAGGTGAAGCTGGCCAGGGAAGTTATTTAAGTTTTACCTCACTAATGATTAATCTACAAAGATCGAGGTAGCAGAATTCTCCTGACTTGCTGCATGTTGAGAGGGTTGGGGTTTTTAGTGGTGGTGGGGAGCTTTTCCCACAGGAAAGAACCTCTCTCTCTACTTACAGACAACTTGGACAGGTAGATATCCTCCAAAAATCTTCAAGAATGCTAAAACTGGGGCAAATCTTGCTATGTTCTGAATTATCAGAAGGCCAGTTCACAGAGTTGAAGTCCATTTAAAAAGCTGACTTCAAAATATTAAAGTGCTGATTGCATTATTCCATGGTTTGAGATACTTGTTTTTTCTGTTCACTTAGTGTTTTTTGGTTCTTTATGTGCTCTAAGAACACATGGTAGGAAAAAAAATAATGTCAGAAGAAGACATTAGAGAAGAAGCCTAATGGCAGTAGATAATATAAAGAAATTAGGACTTCTTAAAATGCTAAACTTGGAGCTTGTCCAAGCAGTTTAAGGAGCCAAACAATGGAGCTTATCCCATTAACAAATAAGCCAGTTTATCTCTTCCAGCTTGAATTCAGGTTCTGGGATGCCCCTGGATGTTATCATATCTAAATCACTGTCTATCTAGCTGGGATACCACCACCCAGATTCATCCTGGGTCGAAGCCTTGCTCAGCCAGCATGTTTTCAAAGTCAGGGAGCTTCCGACTTCAAAAATTGGCCAGCTGAGTAAGGCTTTGACCCGAGATGCATCCGGGTGGCGGCATCCTGGCTAGATAGATGGCGATTTAGGTATAATAATATCTGGGGCATCCCAGATACTGAATTCAAGCCAGAAGAAGTAAGCCAGTTTATTTGTTTTGGGGAAAGCTCCAATAACTCTTTCCTGTTAAAACAATTTTAAATGGCATGCATTCTATGATTTATCCTTTGTTGCACATCTTCAATCTATAGGAATAACTGCAGCTTCTGTTGTTGTATTTGGTTTGTCAGAAGTTGACCTGCCTCTGAAGAAGGATGGCTTCACATCAGAGGGGACCACACTGGAAGCTTTGTTGCGTGGCGAAGGGCTTGAAAAGAAAATAGATACTAAAGAGGAAGATACTCTACAAGAAATCCAGGTGAGTATTCTTCTACTGGCCTGATCACATTTACTAGCTATATACTGTGGGCCCCTGGTCTCTGCTTGGGTTTGCTTCCAGGACCCATCCATCCCTGTGGATACCAAAATCCATGGATGGTCAAGTGGATTGTACAGTGGCGTAATAAAATGGTGTCCCTTATATAAAATGGCAAATTCAGTGTTTGTTTTTTGGAATTTATATATATTTTTGAATATTGTCAAGCCATAGATGGTTGAATCAGTGGATAAAAAAAAATCCATGTATATGGAGGGCCAACTGAGATGCTGAAAAGATTATGTATGATGTTGTTTGGTCTACGACACCTGTTTGTTGTAGGACATCTCTTGTGGCCTTCATGTTGTGATCTGCAGGAGACACACAAAACTAAGCACTAGCCATTGTACATATATGGAATTCCCAGTTTGTCCTTCTGTGTGAGAAGGAGATTGTATTCTTTGATGTAGGTGTAATTAATAAGCTATTTTGAGATAATATAAAGTAAATGACAGAAAAGCCCTGACCTCATAGCTCAATGGGCAGCCCAGTTAATTCCCCTTTATATCAAGATTAAGGAGAATACACATAAAACAAGAATTTGGAGTAGTGAGTCTGAACAAAATACAAGAAGTGCAGATTAACACAGCACCAAATAGGTCAGGGGCAACTTTCAAGAGATGTAATTGCATCTCAATGTTTTGTGAAGAACAAGCACCATGACATTAGGGCTTCCTGGAAGGGAATGAAATGAAATGGAAAAGAAAGAAGAAAGAACGTTCTTTGTGCTATGGTGTTTGAAGTAAATTCAGGCTTTTGTAAAATCATTATCAAGAGGTGTAATATGGGAACTGAAGCTGTCCTGTTAATTGATGTGAAGCATTTGTGACATAATAAATACGCCTAAGATGAGTTCTGGCAGGATACTACAAAATGGGAGTAGGAGAACTACTTTTTAAACACAGAAGTTTCCACTCTACTTTTTGAGCCTGTGACTGACTGTTTTGATGCTATCTCTCCCCCACCCCACCCCTGTTGACTTCTTGGATATAGGAATGATGTAGCCAGGGGCTTGCAAGTCAGAGAGGATATGTGCTCCAAGGCCTGTTACAGACTGCCAAAATAAAGCTGCTTTGGGTCTCTTTGGAGGTATGCTTTGGAGGTATGTTGGGGGCAAATTAGCTTACTTGCTAATTAGCTTACTTGCTGTTCACCGCTATGATCTTTGGAATAGGGGTATATAAATAAAAACAAATTATGCTATTTAAATGATGCCTGGGTCCTAAGAGTCCGGAGGTCGCGCCAAAGCCACACTCCATTCCTAAGCACTGGAGTGCAGCTTTGGTGCAGCTTCCGGATTCTTAGGGTGCATGCATCATTTAAACAGCATATATCCAAAGAGACCCGAAACAGCTTTATTTTGGCAGTCTGGAACAGGCCCAAGTTTGAGTCAAAGCTTTAAAGGAGCTATCCATGGTTCTGAAGCTTATCTGGAGATGATGTTCAGCTCCAGAGAGCCCTTTCAGACAAGAAAACAGCCATGAAAGCCTTTGAAAATGTCTGAAAGTCCCAGGCTTTGGTTCTGTACAAACCTATTATATTTTGGAGATTCACGTGACATTTTCTTCATCCTGAAGTATTTTCTGGGAACTCCTGGCACTACCAAAGACTTTCAGTTCTTATGTGAGATCGAAGGCTTTCATGGCTGGTATCCATAATTTTTCGTGGGTTTTTTGGGCTATGTGGCCATGTTCTAGAAGAGTTTATTCCTGACGTTTCGCCGGCATCCGACAAATTTTTCCAGAAGACAACACAGCCCTGTTCGAACATTGCCTCAGCACAAGCTATTTTCAGTGGGACAATGGATTCTACGAGCAGAGAGATGGGATAACAATGGGAAGCCCTCTAAGCCTTGGAATAGCAAACTTTACATGGAACACTTTGAAAAGCAAGCCCTGGAAACAGCACTGAAAAAGCCCACAACTTGGTTTTGACACATGGATGACACTTTCACCATTTGGACCCATGGAGAAGATCTGGCTATGTTCCTGAACCATCTGAACAACATCCACCCTAACATCCAATTCACTATGGAAAAAGAAAAGGAACACTGCCATTCTTGGATGACCTAGTCACCCACAAACTGAACCAACATTTGGGTCACACAGTATACAGAAAACCTACATATACAGACAGATACCTGCACAAGAACTCAATATATATATATACCCACTCTCTTCCAGGTCAGCATTCTCTGAAGATGCCAGCCACAGATGCTGGTGAAACGTCAGGAATAAACTCTTCTAGAACATGGCCACATAGCCTGAAAAACTCACAAAAAACTTTCAGTTCTACTTCACTGCTCAATTTAAATTAACCCAGTACTTTCTGAAATGTAAAATATTTCTATTTGTGTCAGTCTGTCTGTCTGTTTTCTGTGCTATCCTGGAACTAAGTAAGATGGCTGCTGCCAATAAACACATGTATTGTTGCCAGAACACATATTCAACAGAGAGTTTGGGGGGGGGGGGGGAGGAATGTTTGTACCAAATCAAAATGATCCTAATGGCCTGTTACAGACAGCCAAAATAAAGCTGCTTTGAGTCACAGTGGAGGTATGGTGTTTCAATGATGCATGCATCCTAAGAGTCCAGAAGCCACACCAAAGCCACGCTCCAGTCTTTAGGGCTGGAGCGTGGCTTTGGTGCAACTTCTGGACTCTTAGGACGCATGCATCATTGAAACACCATACCTCCACTGTGACTCAAAGCAGCTTTATTTTGGCTGTCTGTAATAGGCCAATGTTTTAGCTAGCATAATATTGTTACAGTACTTTGATTGTAACTCCTGAGTAATAAGTAAAAAAGCCCAGTGGAAATTGATGAAAATCCATTTCTAAAATGTTCCCTGAGTGATATGTGTTTAGTGGGAGGGAGAAGTGGGAGGACAGTATGTTGGGGGGAAGGATGGAAACCTGGGATATTTCCAGAAAGAGTTTGGATGCATGTAGTTAAAATCCAAACAAAAAGAAGGGGAAACTCTCAGTACCTGCAGATGATTTCCCCCCTCCTGGTTGAGCCCAGAGATAGCTTATTTAAAGTCTGGATTAAAACTTGCATGGATTTACTTCCCCACAGGCATGATAGCTACTGCCTGTTGCTGCTGTTGTGTGCCTTCAAGTCATGTTCAACTTATAGTGGCTTTCAGGCAAACCTACCACAGGGTTTTACTGATGAGATTTGTTCAGAGGAAGTTTGCCTTTGTCTTCCTCTGAGGCTGACAGACTGTGACTTGCTCAAGATAATCCATAGTGTTTTGCTGGTTGTGTAGGGATTCAAACCCTGGTCTCCAGCATCATGGTCCAGTGCTCAAACTGCTATACCACACTGGTCACTTTTTAGTAGCAATGTATTGATGTCACTGCTTCCTTGGAAGGAAAACAAGCATGAAAAAGAAATGGCCCCCAAACAGCAATTGATTTGTGAAGAATTTGTAAATTCTTTGTTGTTGAATATGTTCAGGTGTAAATATGTGGCACAGCTCTACTTAATGTAATCTTGAAGTACATGTTTCAAAACCAGGCCCTGAAATGGCATTATCTTTGCAACTTCTGTATCGAAATCAGGGATGGGAATCACACAACCCTCCAGATGTTGTTGAACTGCAACTCACCATGGGCTATGATGACTAAGACTGCTGAGACTTGCAGTCCAACAGTGTCTTCAGGGTTTCATGATTCCCACCCCTGATCTAAATTAAAGAAGTGTGAATGCTGGTAATATATGTTCCCTTCTGTCTTTGCCCTTCTTCTAAAAACCCTCTGCTGGGCTGGGATTTGTTTTTAATTACTGCTTATTGTTTTAACGACAGAGGGTTTTGGAAAATGATGAAAATGCAGATGAAGCAAACGAGGAAGAAGAGATGGAAGAAGATATTCCAAAACGAAAGAACAGACCCAGAGGACGGGTAGGTGACTTTAACCAAATGAGAGGAAGAAAGTAAAAACAAATACTGTTTTCATATTCACACTCATTGTTTCTATATGTTCACCAATAGATAGATAGTGTGTGTGTGTATGTGTCTTCAAGCTGGCTGTTTACTTATGGTGACCCCATAAATTTCATAGGGTTTTCTAGACAAAGAGCTTAATGACATCTGTGGTATAGGTATTTGGTAAACACTATGGAAATACATCCTAGAATACTCTGCTCACATAACCAAATAGAGCTCTCAAACTGAGAATTCCAAGTCTCTCACCATACTAAAAATCCCAGATTCCATAGGATGGAGGCATGACAATTCATTTTAATTTGAATCGCTACAACTGTGGGGTAGATACATTTAATGATTCACTTGTATATCATCTAAAGTGCTTTGATTGAGAGTTCTTGCATAGCAGGGGGTTGGACTGGATAGCCCTAGTGGTCTCTTCCAACTATGATTCTATAAACCTACTGTCATCTGTGGGATGATCACTTCTGTTTTATATTCTGATTTTGGTTTAGAATGTTGTTTAAAAAAACACCATGATGGAAACTGAATTATTGCCCCTGCCCAACCCAAGTCATGTACATATTTGTGTGCCAAGTGAAACTTTTATTATCTGGCATTTGTTCTATCTGCATTTTTAGATGAACCAAAGCTGTATCTTTTCCCTTGACAGTTGCAGTGCAGGGAAGAGCTGGCTATCGATCAGTCTTCTCCGCATGGCTCTGCAGCTGGAGGCTCTCAGTAATCAGATCCCCTGGCAGGAAACCCACACAGCATGAAGGCAGGCAGCTCACCTCCCACTCGTCATTCTGCTTGGCTGTTCTGGCCCTCTCTGCTCTCTGGAGTAGACTGCTGGAGGCTCTCAGGACTGAGTGAACACCAGCCCTTGCAAGCCTCCAGTAGCAGATTCACAGCAGGAAACTCTTTTACATTAGCCAAATGTTCGAAAGGACTTCTCTTTACTCCTCCATCAATATCTTCCTATTTAATGGCCTGTGTGTGGAGAAGACAAGGCCATTGATGAGCTGTGTCATTGTACTGTACTGTGCCATAAAGGAAGGAACTGGCAAAAATATATCTGAGTATTTCTTGCCTAAGAAAACCCTATGAAATTCATGGGTTCCCATAGATCAGCATGTGACTTAAAGGCATGTGCACAAAGAAGAATACAGGAGAGAGCTTCTGGAAGTATTCTGTTAACAGCACAATGAGAACAGGATAAAGAAAAAGAGTAAACTCTAGCTTATGTTTTCATTCCTGTCAAAATCTTCTCATCTTGAAAATCTCCTCTGACCTCTGTTCTCTTTGACTGTCCTGCCTTTATTTAGCCTGAGGGTGTTCCATCTGGTTGCTACCAGTTTCAAGCTGGCCTACTCGTTATATAAAATAAGGGGATATACATTATGACTGTGGATCCTTTTATACTACACAGTTATAGCTCCATGGCTCTTTTTGGTTCCATCCTATGGAATCCTGGGATTTGAAGTTTATGGAAGGATATTTAGAATACCCATGGCCCAAACTAAATAATACATGTAATCATCCATCAATATCATTGGCTCAGGGGACTATTATATCATCAGAACTGAGGCAAGGTGCTTTGCAGACAATTTTGCCAATCAAAATTGATCCCCAGCTCCTTGCTCCCCCTGTCAGGCAACAAGATATAGGGGCACAGAGTCATAGAGTTGGAAAGGAATGTAAGGAGCATCTAGTTCAACCCCCTGCCATGTAGGAATATACAACTAAAGCACACCTGGAAAATGGCCATCCAACATCTGTTTAAAGACCTCCAAAAAGGAGAGTCTACCACTTTTTGAGGCAGTCTACTCCACTATCAAAAAAGGAACATCAGGAAAGTTCTTGCTAATATTTAGATAGAATATATTTCCTTGCAATTTAAATCCATTGGCCTATGTTCTAGTCTAGTGGAACAGCAGTAAACAAGCTTGATTCATCTTCTACATGATATCCCTTCAGATATTTGAAGTTAGCTATCATGTCACGTCTCTATCTTCTTTTCTCCAAGCTAAACATAGCCAGCTCCTTCAGCTGTTCCTCATGGGGCTTGGTTTCTAGGCCTTTGAACATCTTGATTGGCCTCCTTTGAACACTTTCCAGTTTGTCAATATCATTATTACACTGTGGAGCCCAGTGCTGTGCACAGTACTCCAGGTAAAGACTGATCAAAGTAGAGCAGAGTGCTACCGTTTCTTCGATTGATCTGGGCACTATTCTTTTGTTGATGCAGCTTAGAAATGCATTGGCTTTTTGGGGAGGGGGGCACTGCTACATTACACTCATGTTTAGCTTGACGTGTACTGAAACTCCTCCTTTTCACATTTGTTATTTTACATGTGGTCCTCTGATCAGGTGCTTGGTTTTTCCACTGCAGCTCTGATCAGAATCAAAGGTATCCCAACACAGATTCTGTGATTGTTTTTTAATTTAATAAACATGTAAACCAAAAGTCTCTATCAAGTCTAGTGTGGCCCTCATAATAAATACACATGGCTATCATTTACACGTATTGATTGAGAGAGAGAAAGAATGCTAGAGAGACTGATATTTTGCAAGGTTGACTCGCTCTCAGTTACTGATCTATGTTAATAATGACTTACCATGTTCTCACTTATTCCACGTTTGGAATAATATTTTTAGTCCTTTATGGTCTATGATCTGGACACATATACAGGAGAACTTACTTCCTTTAACAAAGGAAAAATCGGTATTTGGCGAGTTCACAGTACAAAAGATGAAAAGGTCTGTAAGAATGTGCTGGCATACTTATGAGATGGGAAGTGGCTCCACTAGGTATATACAATAAACAGAACCATACAAAGTGCATCTAATGCTCAAACCCTACACCACACTGGAGACCAGGGTTTGAATCCCTACTCAGCCATGGACTTGAAGGCACACAACAACATGGTACCTCACACTTCATTATACAATAAATTGCTCTTTCCACTTATCTCCTATAAGAACATGATTTGACAAGTTATTCTATAGCTATCTTGTGAACATAATTCTGGTGCACACGATTCTAGAATTCAGATGCATAAATGCTTGGTTGTTTCAAAGCACAAGTGAAGGGATTAAAGGCACGGAGACAGAGATAATACTGTGGCTCCAGCGGGCTGGTCATTCCAAATTTGCGCACGTCCTTCCCTTTCCTACAGCATGATTTCATTTTTAATCTCAGCCCCTTCATCTGTCCTTCTGGCAGGCTTCCCTGCTTGGCTCCATTTGAGTGCTCCAAGGCTGCTCTGCTGAAGCTTTTCTGCTATATACATCAATTCCTTGCTGTATAACGGCAGGAGACTGAAGGCAGCCATGGATGACTGAATGCCACAGAAGGAAGCCCTGACAGCAAGCACGTGGCACTCAGGTCCATGACTCTGGGGTGGCTGTCTATTTGCCAGCTCCCCTGAGGCCAGCCATGAAATTATGAGACTGTCAGAGAAGAGATTTGAAGGCCAACGACATGTGGATCTTCAGGGAGAGATTTAAGGACTTTGTCTAGAAATAATGGGCAGGGCAGTAAAGCCTCAGATCCTATTGTGTACATTGTGTAGGCTGGAAACATGAGTATACATATAGATTGTATATTTTGCATGCCATGTAATGTAGTTTAGTTCTAAAGTGTAGATACTTTGTGGAGTTCAGCTCACAACTTCCCCTAGCCATTTTAGCCACTGTCTACACTGAATGGGTGATTCTGGGAGCTGTAGACCAAAGGGAAAAACCATTCCAAGCTCTACTCTGGTGCTAGTTGTTATTCAGTGTCCCTTGCCCCAACCACCATGATTTTGAAAAAAGCCAAAAGAAAACAAAATTAGAAATCAGTTTATATGCAATTAGGATTTTTTTGGGGAGAAGCACCAGAGATTTTTATTAATGAATTAATAAGCCCTCATACAAACTTTTAAATTTTTTTGTGAGTGCCCACAAGCATGCAGATGTGGTTATCTGGTTTACATTTTAAAAAATTGTAAGAGCTGATGGCCAAAGAACAGGAATCCCTGATCAGCAATAAACGGCAGGTTCTCATGGTGGAGGAACATTAACAGAATGTCCCTTAGGGACAGGCACTGGGTTATCAATGGTTCAGTTGCTAGAATTGATCCAGGACCCTTACTAGCTATGGGCTCATTGTTGGAGGGAAAAGGTTTTGCTTCCCTCCTCTTGTTTTCCAGACATTTCCAGAAACTCTCTTGCTTTTTGTTATCATTAGCTTTTTGTGCAGTTCTTGAGCAACTGTGTAAAAATGCATGGGGTCACTCTCATGTAAGCTGCAGATCTGAAAATGGGTTCATCCATGAAGGTTTTTGAGTTACTATATATATTTTTTTCTTTGCACTGTACTTATCGTTTATTGATTGATTGAATTGCTATGCCTGCTGCTATGTTTCAGGCATTATTGCTGGATCCTGGAACATGCTAAAGGTAAAATAAGATAGAACTACATTCTTAACAGTTTGTCACAATATGACTCTGACCCACAATTCAGTAAGCAGGAACAAAAGCCTAAATCTAATGCAGTGTAATGCTTTTGGTAACGTCAGGATCATCAGTCCTTCTCCCTTTAGCTCTTTCCAAAGTGTGTGGGTGATGGTGTGATGCATCAGAGAGAGGAGATTGCATTGACTTCCTGTTCCAACAGTGTTGATCAGCACTCTTCCAGAAGCTGTCCAACACTAGATACTGCGCATAAGCCCAAGGCCTTCACTAAGTGTTCCCCTTCTGATACTCTGTGCCTACCACATTGTAAACTGCTTAGGAAGTGCTCAACACTATAAAGTGACCTAAACATTATTATTTTAAAAGTTATCATTGATTGATTAACTAACTATATCCATGAGTTTTAATGTCTTTGTAACAATACCTGGGACAGAGATAAACAGGATCTAAAATTTTCTATATATGCATATTTTCATCAAAAGGGTTTTGAAGATTAGCATCGCCAACAGTTACATTAATATCTTGTTTTCCTTCTAGGCTCGGGGTTCTGGAGGTGGCAGGAGAAGAAATGATGTTTCTTCCATGGATGACCACGATAAACCCTATGTTTGTGACAGTAAGTAGTGCCCAGGCCTTCCACTTTGCTTTTAGTCTCATCCACTTCCTCTAGAAGCAACCAGAATGTAGTTTCTTTCTTTGCAATGGTGGTCATAGTGGGGAAGTTTTACAGCTTTATAATTTGCTTATCTTCCATTGCCATCACTGCTTGTTCTTCCTATTTTTTTGCACAGGTGAGTAAAAATGAAACCCTTTAGCCAGAGCTGACAGTGACTACTGCTCTCACACCTCATTTCCCTCTTCAGTGTTCTCTTTCTGTTCTGTTTCTCGACTTCTCCTGTGGCTTTTTGTACCTTTGTCTCTTTCCCACCTTGTGAGTCATTTAACTTCTGGTTCAGTAAGGGCCACACCAAACATTACATGGGAGATGGCTTGACAGCTTTCCAGAGTTCTTCTTCAAATGAAAAAAGTAGAAGAATGAGGAGACAAAGTCCCACATGCTATGCAATGATCAAAAACATTTTTTAAAAAAATCCCAATGCATTTCAGCCTTATCACCAACTGGCCTTCTTCAAGGGCTATTTAATCCTCAGAAATTTCAGGAGTGCAGTTTGCATTCTCTATTCAAGTGGACATTTGATTATTAGAAGAAAGGCCAGATGCCTTCTATATTTTATAGAGAGTGCAGACTACAACTCCAGAAATTGTTGCAGAAAAATTATTATGTAGAGAGAAATGCATGTTTTTGTTTTGCCCATCACATTGTTTGCAAAGAAACATAGGAAAAAGTGTTTTCTACACACACAAAAAAAACTATTTTCTATGCAAAACCCCTGTTGTTGTTATTATTAAAATACTCACATATGTTTCTCCATATAATAATTCCTGCGCTACAATTTGGGACATTGAGTAGCAGTATAAAATTGTGCAAAATTCACTCAAGTCTATTATTCTTCCTAACAGGGTTACTTGACTATTGGGGAAAGTGTTTCTCATCTGGTAACAGATAATTATTAATATTATTTCCATCCCTATCCATTAGTCTCTCCTGGGAAAGAGAGGTGACTGCTTAATCCTCTCACCTCTGTTCATTTTTACTAAAAATCAGTTTCCCCCTTTATTTGTTTTGTGTGGGAGAAAAGAGACTGGTGCCCATTTTGCAATCGGTTTGTGGGTTTGGGATGATTTTGAGCAGAAAATACATCAAAAGGGGGAAAGGATGAAGCATAGCATTTTTTCATGCTGTTCTTCTACAAATGGTGTCAGCCACTTGTAAAAGCTGCGTTTTGTTTAAACATTTGCACAGAAACAGTACTTCAGAACTGTTATATGCATCTCCCATGTAACAGCTAAATTAGCTTTTTTATTATAAACCAAAGTATGCCTTGGATACTTTAAAAAAAACAACCTTGAAAGGCTAAACTTATCATTTTCTTCACTAATTTGGACAGAATTTTCATTCAAATTACATGACACAGCTGTACCTGAACAATTAGTTCTGTAGTCTCTACTCACGTAGGGTTTGTTCTATGACAATTGTTGGATAGAATACAATCAAAATATTCTGCTTAAAATTACTGTCCTCCTCATATGGAGTCCTTTATTTGGTGTAATGTTAATGTTTTATTTTGTGAAGGCTCTCTGCATTGACTTTTTATTGGTGCATTGTATAGATGGCTTTTCGTTGTGACTTTAGAATGCAAGTTAAGCATGAAAGATCCAAATGTAACCGAGTTTCAGTGTTTTGGGACAAAGTCAGGTGTAATGGTTTCTGAGTTGCTCTTTTTAAAAAAAGCACACTGTAGAAGAACTGTCCTTTGTCTATCTGTGACAACAATGTCTCCATTCACAGAAAACTTTCTCCAAAAACATTCACTGTTTGGCATAATTTATCTGTCTGGTCAACTGATAGCCTGTGAACAGCATCCTATCCTTATTCTGGTTTTTAACCTTGACAGGTACTCAGTGCAAAGTGAGAGGATATCGCAGAGGCCCCTGAAACAGTGATGAGGCCTATTTCAGTTCATGCATTCCTTAACATTGCCCCTTAGAATGACAGGTTGAGACTCTCTTATCTGAAATGCTTGGGAACAGAAGTGTTTTGGATTTTGGTTTTTTTTTAATATTTTGGAATAGTGGTACTACACATATGTACCTAATGAGATATCTTGGAGATGGGACTCAAATCTAAGCACAAAAATAATTTATGATTCATCTACACCTTAAAACACATATCTTGAAGGTAATTTTATACAATATTTTAATACTGTTGTGCATGAAACAATGTTTGTGTATGCTGAACCAGCAGAGAGCAAAGGTGTCACTATCTCAGCCAAACATGAAAAAAGTTTTGGATTTTGGAATACTTTAGATTTTGAAATTTCAGATAAAGGAGACTCAACCTTTATTAATGACCTCCCTCAACTAGTGTCAGGAATCGCATATGCTTTTGTCCTGCCATAATAAAGTGATGGGATATGTCGTAGTGACAGTATGTTTTAGAAATGTTTTAGAAAGGTGAGCTCAGATCCAGTTATTGAGATAAGGCAGGAAAGGAGACAAATTAGTTATCATATTTATTTATTATATTTATTTGTATCCTGCTCTTTTCCCAGGACTGGGACTCCATAAGAAAGTGTATAACAACAAAGAGAAAAGGGCAATATGGGAAAAGAAAGAGAAATATGTTTATTAATTTCAATGAATAAGAATTAAGCCCACCTGAGGTTTTAATTGTGTGTAGTTTAATAGTGTGGTTATAATGTTTGCTGGCAATTTGTGACAATGAAAGTCACCAGACTGGACCTACAAGTTTTTTTTTAAATAAAGGTTTTGAGTTTTTACTACTGAGTCTAAATTTCTGAACTATGGTATCTTTCTGGAACTGACAACTAGGTTTTGACCAGAGCTTGGAAAAGTTACTTTTGCTGGCTGGGAGGTTCTGGGGATTGTTTCCATCCTCCCCCCCCCCCCAAACTCTAGGTTTGAGGCCCTCAAATCTGAATCGTTGGGAGCCCTTTGTCTGAATTATGCCACCACATATAACATTTCTGCCTTTAGACATCATTTCAACTCAGAAATACAACCCTTTCCTCATTACATCTTGTAGTCTATTCTTATTCCACTTGATAATTTTCCTTGCCATTTTTCAAGACAGTTGCCCTGTGTGCTCTTGCCTCTGTTTCTTTTAGACCTCAATACTTCTGTTAGCTCATTTTACTGAACAGGACAATCAAACTTCACCTAAACAAAGGTGAAGATCACAAAGCTTCTGAGTTCTGCAGACTAGTTATTATCTCTGACCGTTGTCCCACTTGCTTAGCTCAGCAATCAGATGGATTTTTTAAAGTTATGGTATAACCACCAGTTACACATTTTCACTGCTTGAAAAGGCAAAAGCTCCCAGAACCCCTCAGACATCATGAGTATAGCCTTTAAGGAGGCTGCTGCCTTATCTGCTCCCCCTTCCCAGATGTTGAAGGTGGTCCAGCAGTATTGCTGGACCAGTTAGTTCTCTTGGCTGCTGCCACATATGGGGAGTGCTCAGCTACCTACCTCTCAGGCATGAATGAGTTTGCAGGGGGCATAGCAAGGAATGAGCCAGCACTTGAAATGCTGGTTCATACTGAGAAGGATAGGGATGGCAATGAAGGCAAGGTAGAGATGAACAGCACCCATAGGAGATCAGAGGGTTCTCCTGAAGCAAGCAAAGACGAAGAAGCACCCCTAGATTTAATCCAAAGTCAGGTCAAGGTGCCAGGAGTGCCACCCTGGGATAAGGTGTAGGGGAAAAGGGAAAGCATCCTGGTGAGTATTCAGGCAATCTGTCAGCTGCCCAGGCTTCTCTTTCCTGCTCCCTAAAGCTAAACTTTTAGGGTAAGGGCCAAGGAGAGGAAACAAGGGTCACCTTCAGAGGTTGTCACTACATGCTGCCAGGGGAAGGGTTTATTTATTTATTTATTTTATATGCTCTCTTTCCGCTACACTAGCCCCAAGGTGGATCATGAAATGTGCTTAAAAACACTACAGCTGTAAAAACAAATAAAAACATCATATTAATATAACAAGTTAAAAATACAAATAATTAAAAAACAAACTAAGTTAAAAATATAAAACCATTAAAAACACACAAAAGTAAACTTCCCAATAAGAAGCCTCCTTAGGTGCAATTAGATATTCAAAGCCTACTTATAAAGAAAAGGTTTGGCCTGCTGGAAACAGAGCTGGGAAAGGGCCACACTTGCTTTTTATGGGAGGGAGTTCCAGAAGGTGGAAGCAGCCACTGAGAAGGCTCTCTCTCATATCCTCACCAAGGCTGCATCCGCACTGCAGAAATAATCCAATTTGACACCACTTTAACTGCCCTGGCTCAGTGCTAGGGAATTCTGGGAGCTGTAGCTCTCCATCAGAGAGCTCTCATGCCACAACAAAGTACAATTTCAGAATTCCATAGCAGTCCCAAGATTGGGACAAATGACTTTTACAAATCATCACGCTTCTCCCATGAGCCATCTTGATGTCCTAGTCCTGCCATCCTGTATAGAGACATCCTCCATTTATCTGCCTTGGGACCCAGTCCTGCTTCTGCTTACTTTCCTCTATGTCCCCATCCTGCCTCTACTTATCTTCCCTGACAGTGTGCTATCTATGTGGGCAGATTTTGGGGGGTAGGATTTTTGTTGTGCAAAATTGCCACCTTTTTTCTAGGAAAGGGCAATCTTGGATAAAAGAACCACATGTGCCTGCCTGGAAACAGTATTTTGGGGTGTGTGTGTGTTCAAACCCCCACAACCATCATGCAAATGACCTTGTTTATTTCTGTTCATAAGAATTTCCCAAAACAATTTGAGATGTGCAAATACTAGGCAAAGATGCACAAAATTCTTGTCACTGTATTATTCTTCCCAAATGAGTTTCCCGAGTGTTTGGAAACCTATTTTTCAGCCAATAAACAAATATTATAAGATATATTCACCACCCCCACAACTCCAAGATTACTTCATTCATTCAAAACAATTCCTACATGGTCTGTGCATTTCCTTCCAAGGTTAATCTTTAGGGCCTAAGCAGGCAATTTTCATGAATACAGTATTATTCCTGTTGTTGAGCTTTATTCTTAATGTCCACTTTAAAACTCGGGATTGGAGAGTTACTTTTGTTGACTCATATGTTTTGAGCCCAGAGGTTGGCAATGCATGCCACCAGAGCTGCATTCAGTGTGGGTTAACAGGGGAGATATTGCAGCATTATAGTTTCTGTTATTTGCTTAGGAGCAGGTGATTGCCATCAAATGGCAACAAAGAGGAGGATGGTCTTCTTCCAGGGCCCTAGTTCTCCTTTAAGCCCAGTTGTATTTAGGCATGCATCATTTGTGTGGATGGGGATATGAAAGAAAAGCACAACCATAGATCTGGTATAAAAATAGTACACATATGAATTAATACTGATATTATAACTTCCAACCTAAGAACAAATCATAGTGTGATCATAGAGACAAACGATTTAACCTTTCTATGTGCTGTAGTTTCCTCACTGGACAATTGGGTAATACATTTTTATTATAGCTTACTAGGTAATATCCAGAAAATCGTTTCCAAATGAACAATATCTAAAACTAATAAAGCTTATCATTTTTAGGCGGGCATAATTTTTTAAAAAATAACACAGGCTGTTAGCTAATATACCAGTGGATTCAGCTCCAACCTTAACAGTGTAGGTTTAAGCTGAAGCATTTTTGGATGATCCAGGGGCTCAGCTACACAGATAAAATAAAATGGTTTCACCCTGTCCTCATGGCGACCTGCCTTCACAAGGCAGGGCCAAAGCCGTCTTCATGACACAAGGCAAGTTCCTCACTGAATCGACCCTATCCTTCCCTTAAACCATTTTTTATATAAAAAATACCTACCCTCTTGTTCTGGATTTTGCAGAAAAACCCAGAGCACTCTGTAGCAATGCCGTGTGACTTTCTACACATACATCTGCACTGTGTTGCCCAGTACCACCATTGCTAGTGGAGGTCATTCCCTCTGAGGTCAGAACAAGGGGCCTAGCCATGTGATCAATGCTGAGCACCTCGTTTCTGACCTCAGAGTGAGTGACTTGCGCCAGCAGTGGCAGTGCCAGATGACACAGCCAGAATGCGTGTGTAGACAGCTGCCTTGTGTCACTACAGAGGTAATATTGGGGGGGGGGGGACAGGGCAGGCTGCAGGGTCAGAATTCTCCCGGAGCAGCTCAGGGTATTCTGGACAGTGTAGACGAGCCCCTACTCGGGAACCCCTTCTTAGGGATGAACTTCTTCAGAGACAACATGTGTATCTTCTTCTATCAGTGTTAAGGGATGCTTGTATAAAATTTAGTATATGTCCCTTTTAAATAATCAGATGTGGAGCCCAATCTTTTCCTGGTTGCCCTGTCTAATTCTATAAAATGTTCTGCAGCCCTTTAAAAAGAGCATAATTTTATTCATGTGTGTTTTTCTCTTCTTTATTGTCATAAGACGCAAGTAGTTTGCACATGGGTAACTGCATTCAAGCGCAGACTATGTTTGGGACTCTCATGTCTGTGCAAAGAAGTAACTGTCTGGTGTAAGAATTACCAGAGCTGGCATTTCCTCCTTGAGTCCCTACATTGGGAGAAAGGTGGGGGAATATAAGTAAACAACAACATCACCAACAATAACAACAGCTACTTTTTGGACTACAACTCCCACAATCCCCAGCCAATTTGGCCAGGGGCCAGGGCAGCTGGTTGATTCTGGAAGTTATATTCCAACAAAGTAACTTTTCCAAGCTCTGAGGAATACATCTAAGAATCTAGTTACCTAGCCAAAGTGGCACCAGAAAAATATGCTAACCTACTTTTGTTGTTGCTGAAGTATCATACTCTGTCTACTGCTCTTTGTGTTTCCTCTGTTCATAGTCTGTGGCAAGCGCTATAAAAACAGGCCTGGTTTGAGCTACCATTATGCTCACACTCACCTTGCAAGTGAAGAAGGGGATGACGCTCAGGAGCAGGAGACACGCTCCCCACCTGTCCACAGAAATGAAAATCACAAACGTGAGTAGAATGTGTGTTTCCCCTTCTCTTCCTCCACTCCCTCATTATGGACTTCTCCAGCACCCTTCGACCCTTTCCTCTGCTAAGATTTAGCCTTGCATTTCAGCAGTGGTTACAATTATTTTACTCCTCTGTAAAGTATTGAGGCTGGGGCTTTTAGTGGAGCTAATCAACTGCAGCTTTCCCAGGTGCTGAGCTCAGCTAGTCAAAAATTCAGCTCAAACCTCACATTAACTCTGCAGCAGGTCACTTTCCATCACTGCTCCCATGGGGAGAACTTGTCGAGGGAAGACAAAGAAAGAGGGGAACCCAATCTGCTCTTGTCAAGCAAGCTCATAATAGTTAGCTTTGAGAATAACAAAACGCACCTCCTCCCTTTTCTTCTACATTTTCTCTTTCTCCTTATTTATCGTAGCGACTCCTTCCTCACCGCCAATATCCTTCCTAAATCCTCACCTGATAATGTGATAGCATCTCTGTCAATTTCAAGGGAGTAAGTGAGAGATAAGGTGCTAACTTAAAGTCTAGATTCAGCCCTCATAGGGCACATCTAATAAGAATCCTTCTTCCACAAAACCTATGGATGTCTTAAAAGGTAATGATGCTCAATCATTCTCATTTTTAAGGCAGAAAGTGGCTTATTGACTCATTGAGTGAGACTACTATTACTACTTTTCCTGAATGAAATCCTGAATGAAGAGTTTGGAGATGCTCAATCCTAATTCTAGTCTTTGTTAAGGTTTTCTTTTTCAGTGTATTGATAGCTCAGGGTCATTTTCATAAAGCATTGTGTGACCATTCACCTTGGGCATCATGACCTTGGTTTGCTGAAGAGGAAAGCCCTGATTATCCAAGCAGTCCATGTCTTTCCAATTATTCCAGATTCTGCTTGAAGAGATACCATGTTTTGATCTGTGGACATAGCATAGTCTGTTGGGCAGCACAACAGGCACGCACATGTTATTTTGGGTCGCACCTGGGCATGACTGAACAAACCATAGGCAAGTGGCTGGGGAAGTGTGGCCTTTGTTGGCATAATTTGCTTCTTTTGCTGTTCAGAAAGCACAAGAGGCCTCCACCATACATTCTGGTCATTCACCTTGGCGGTGATGACCTTGGTTTGCTGAAGGGGAAAGCCCTGATTATCCAAGCAGTCCATGACTTTCAAGTTATTCAAGCCTGGGGTACATTTACTATGTCAGCCATTCTTCCTTGCCAGCTTTGTGAGGTGAATGAAGGTGATCCACAATGTCTGGATGGAGCCTGCAGACAGGTCAGTAGGGAAACTAAGGTGCGGTACAGAGCTCCAGGAAGAGGCGGCCAGGAGCTGTCTTTCTTTGCTCTGTGTAGCCGCGCTACAGCAACCAAATTGCACGGTGCGGCTATGAAAAAAAGGACCGCTAAAAACATCTGGTGGCGGCATGAGTACATTGCTGCTGTGTGGCTCCATCTGGAGGCTGCTCAGCAGTGACGTTATTGCTACACATGCCATCTATTCAGTGCTATGCAGCGAGGACGCCCTTGTCACGGGCGAGGGAATGTGGACAGGGTGACCCTCGCATATCACGAGGACGTCCTTCGGGGTCCGTCTGTACCAGGCCTAAAAATGCTTTGATGAAAGAGTTGGGCCTTTCCCCCCTATTTCTTTTTGATCTCTTGAAGGTGATCCATGTTGTCTGAATAATGCCTGCAGGCAGGTCAACAGGGAAGTTAAGAATGCACTGATGAAAGGGTTGGGCATTTTTTAAAAAACAAACAAACATATCCCTAAATAATATTTCAAAGGCCTGAGTTTTATATATCTCATGATGTTCACCTTTCTGAGAATTTGCAGCACAGGGTTGTTGGCTAGTCTGGTGAGGGAAAGGGGCTAATTAGATGCCCCTTGTCTGTGGCAGCAGGTAGTTTATGTGTGTGTGTGGAGGGGGAGAAAAGTAAGATTGTGGTGAACACCAACACTGCCCATTTTGCTAAAGGGATGGCCTCTGATGTTACCTCTTCAGGTCATGGAATCAGGGAGTGGGGAAGGAGACTACCCTTAGTTCTGGTCTAGGTGCTGTCTTAAAGCTTGGGGAAGGGAATTCATTGGTTTTGCCTTCCATTAGGGCCAGCTTACAAGCAATATGGGTATTTAGGTTGTTGGGGCTCTAGTGTTTGCCCAGTTAAAGCTAAGGAGGAGGGTTTGGTCAAGACCCACTGCCTCAGTTGTCTCTCCATCAGGTTGCTCCCCCCATTGCTTATCACAGACTTTACATTAGTTAAATAGTTTAATAAGTCAATAAAGTGCCCTTATTCAGCTGAAGTTGAATCTGGTTTCTTTATTCCCATTATGGGTTAGCAAAGGTTTCCCTTTTCAATGTATTAGTAGCATAGGGTCATTTTTATAAAGCACCATGAAGCTGTTGTAGGGGAAAATACTATCATAATGCATTACATGCGCAGAATTTATTGTAAGTGATATGGAAGTGGTGCTGACTGTAAAATAAAATCTTTCCTCAAATAAAGATCTTTATTATTGATGTTAGAAATAAATGTGTAACTACTAAGGTACAATCTCCTTCAGAGCAGCATAAAACATAGTAGCTTCTTACTGAGTTAAGGTTTAGCTTCTCACGAAACATTGGTTACTGGCTTTCTTGTGGAGACAAGGAGATAAACTAAAATCAGTGATTGTTAGATTCCTTTTGACTGGAAAAATATAAGAAGACCTCAGCTGAAATGTAGCAAGTGGTCTTTCTGTTTTTAAAAAACAACTTACACTTGATTATTTCATTTTTAGGAATTTTATTAATTTTATATCAGAATATATTAATTAGACCAACTAGCACCTTAAAATCTAATACTAATGAAAGCAGGAGATTGCATTAAATGAAAAAAAATCAAATTAGTTAAATAATGCAGTAAATAGCAATGAGATTGGGTTCAGGTATCCTTTTTATAGTATTCATTCACTGGCTATCATATCAGTGTGCTCAGTTACTGTAATTCTTTGCATGAATCCTTCCAAAAACATGCATCATTTACTCTATGTCTTCAGGACTCGAAAAATATACTTTCCATAACCTTATTCTCTCCTTCCTATAACTCAAAACATATCAGGTTTAAAGTGATCATCACTGTTCAGCATTTCATTTCCTACTGCATTCTGCTTACTGCCATCTTCAAGCTGATTGAACTTTTGTGACAATCAACAAATGGGAACCCATTTCAATTTCTTGTCTACATTCCCCCCCCCCCTTAAAACAAACAAACCCACACACAAACCCAAGATTACAACTACAGGTTGAATCTCCCTTATCTGTAATTCCAAAATCTGAAATATTACAAAAACCAAAACTTTTTTCATGAGTGGCTGAGATAGTGACAGCTTTGTTGGTGATGGTTCACTATACACAAACTTTGTTTCATGCACAAACTTATGAAAAATATTTAAAATTACCTTTAGGTTATGTGTATAAGATGTATATGAAACATAAATGAATTTTGTGTTTAGACTTGAGTCTGATCTCCAAGATACCTTATTATGTACATATATGGAAATACAAGTATTCCAAAATTCAAAAATACCCAAAATATAGAACAGTCCTGGTCTCAAGCATTTTGGATAAGAGAGACTCAACCTATACAGGGTGATTTCCACTACCTGTATCATGATTTGATTCTAATCCATTTATGTTATAGGCCAACTCTTCCTTAATGCACCAACGCCTAAATCCTATTGTTTCTCCTAACTATAGAGGAGACCCATTAAATCAACAAGATTTGCCTTTCTGCTGACTTGCCATACAACAGTTGATTAAACGGGTCTATACTCTAGTTGGAACTAATCCATAGGATTCCAGCCCAACTCTTCCCATTTTTGTTAACAAAGGTCCAAACCATACTGGACCTTTACCTGTCTTTACCTGTCCTAATGCTTTACCTAGGGAATACTAGGGAATTCTGGGAACTGTAGTTTTATGAGACATTTAGCCTTCTCTGTCAGACAGCTCTGGTGCCACAAGAAACTACAATTCCCATGATTCTCTAGCCTTGAGCCAGGGCGGTTAAAGCAGTCTCAAACAGGATTATTTCTGCAGTGTGGTTTGAGCCTAAAGTAACAACAAGAGGAAACCATGGGGTATAGTTGCTTGAGTAGCTAGAGTATTAAATATTAGCTGACAAATCTTTTGAAATAATTAGCTATTAAACTGACACGTGGAGTGATTTTCATATCTCATATATAAATCCACATACAGTGAACGTTTCTCATATCTGCGGGTTTGGTTTGGGGCTCCCCACAGATGGGAAAATACATGGGAGTGCAAACCCATATTAATCAATGGGGGCGATAGGTGCATGCCTGTGAGCATGCTCCACCATTGGCCGATATGGGGTGAGCGATCTAATGTGCCAATAGGACAGGCTATCTGTACTATCTGTTGTCAAATCCATGTTCTGTTGAATATAGAAGGAGTTTTATTAACTATCATAAATAAATCTCCAACTTGCTATAGCAACTATTGCAACTAGCAATAGCAACTAGCAATATTTGTAGACGAAAATGTCTTCATATTTCTGTGTATGTTTTTCTTTCTTTCCTATCTCCGCATAAAATATCTCTCACCTCTAGTTATAAACAGTTTGAAAATTGTTTTAGGAATGAGGAAGTATGTTGTAAATGTTACCACCCTGAATTGCAGATTGAAAAAATTTTTTTTAGAGTTTGCTTCAAGACATTAAAGTAGATGTGTCTTCAGAGCTGCAAAAGTATTTCTCAACCTCACCTGTCACATCCTCAGATGGAAATGGCTGGATGCATACCTTCCAACATTTCACAGTTGAAAACTGGGACACTTGTGGCCAAGATGTCAAAATTTATTAATGAGGAAGAACACACAAGCCAGAACAGGCAGAAGCATTTGCTTTTGCCTAAATTTACTGGAAAGGGCATCTTTCTTTCTTCTCCTCCCTGCTGATTTAACTGAGTGAAAACTACTTTTGGACTTTGAACTCAATATGCAGGAACTGAAGTAATCTGAGGACAAAGGGGAAAGTGGGAGAGAGAGAAAGAAAAACTGGGACATTTTAAAAGCAACTGAAAAAACAGGAGGAGAGAGGCTTAATTGGGGCTGTTCCTGCCAAATTGGGACAGTTAAAACGTATGTGGGTGCCAAGCATGGTACCAGGCTCACCAGAAGGAATTTGACTTGTTTTTCCTTTTGGGCCTTCATCACACTGTGTGCCATAACAAAGAGAGGAAAGTGCACTGAACTCTATGCAGTGAGGGCATCTCAGGCTAGTTGTCCACCATAATTCCATGTGGCATTGTGCATGCTTTAGGCAAAATGACTTGGCGGTGCTGCTAGCCTTCTACCTCCCTTCACCCTTGGGTTAGGCTGTGGCTCAAAGCCATATTATTTCCCTTAACATTTGTTAATCTCTTTGAGGTTTGGATACTTAAGTAGAAAGCATTCCTTTTTTTCCCCCATTTTCAAAGGATTGGTTGTTACTCAGGGTTGAAAAGAAGTGCCAGAAGCAATGCAGGAATCCTTTTAGATTGCTAAATAGAAGCAATGACCCATTAGAGTTAGTGTGGACAATTAATCCATCAGTAGTTATTTTGCACAGTTTGGAAAACTTCTCTTTTGGATTGCAACTCCCAGAATCCACCAGCGAACGTTGTTGGTCATTGGCTATGAAAGAAGAAGGGAAAAGAAAAGATATATCTGAATTCTGCTGTTTTGCCAGTGCATTCTTTGCATAGCTTTCCAGAAAAGCTGTAATCTGGCTTGCTACAATGAACACATTGTTCAAAATTAGAGGGGAAAGTGTATATTACATGCTAGTGCATATCCTCTAACGCAGGAGTGGACAAAGTGCAGCTAGCAGGCCACATGCAGAACTCCGAGGTTGTTTTTGTTGCCACCAGGGGGTCAAATTTTTGCCCCTAAAGGTTTTGCCACATTTCCTCCCTGGGCCATTTAAGGCCCAAGAGAGACCTTTTTCTAAAACAGGAAGTGATTTCCAGTCATTTCCTGTCAGTGATGTAGACTTGAGTCAATTGACTCGATGTTGACTCTGATTCAAGTTATTTCAGTTACTCGACTTGGACTTGTCTCAGCAGTAAATGATGTGCTGCAGCTGACTTGACTGGAGATTGGTACACTTTTAGCAATATAGCTGGATCATGCAGCTGTCAGGGTCCTCACAATTTGCACTAGAGTAATAAGGTGGGGGGACTTCATCATGTCCCTACCTGTTAATTTCCCACTAAAACTCTTTTCCCAGCTTGTGTCCTCTCTATGTAAGTGTGCCAGAGAATCAGGCTTCTAGAATTTGCAGAGGCAAAATGGCAGAGGCAAGAGTTTGCAGGGGGAAAGCTGCAGGAGGGAAAGGATTAAGAACCACCCTTCAATATGTTTCCGTGAAAAGCAATCTTCTCCTTAAATGTATTTGCCTATTAGAAGCAATTGTAGGGTTTTTCCAGCACTGCTGTATAATACGTTGTTCCACCTTTTGTATTTATTTAATTTTGGCATAGCTTGAGTGGCTATTAGTAACATAAGTTTTATTATAAAACTGGGAACATGTGGTATACATTTATTTATTTATTTTAAAATTATACATGCTGCCCTTTGCTTCCTTTTACATAAGGTCACAGAATTTCAGCAAAATTCAGTAACAGAATCAAACAATGAGCAGTGAAGCAATAAAGAACAGCTGTATGAGCCATTTAAAACAAATCATAGGCTTGTAATTCTTTCTCAGCCTGACCTACCTCATAGGACTTTCATGATGATAAAGTGAGGAGTAGGAAAACTATGCACACTTCCTTGAGCCCATTGTAGGAAAAGCAGGACATAACTAATAAATTTATTCAATTATGACTAGAACAGCAGCAGCAATATTTCATGCATTGGGGAAAAAGAGGGGGTGGGGTTCTTTGGTGCCTAAATGATAGCTGTATAGATGCCAGATGAGGAAAGGAGTCCACAAGCAATATACCGCAGCTGGAAAAAAAAGCCTTTTCTCTGGTCACTGCCTATCTCATTTGCAAGAGGAACCCACTGGAAGGTTGATATACTGAAATCATTGCTTAGACATTTTAAAGACTATGCATCCCGGAAGTGTAGAGCCAGCATGGTGTAATGGTTTGAGCGTTGGAGACCAAGGTTCAGTTCACCCACAGTTCACCTTGGGCAAGTCACACTCTCTCAGCTTTGGGAAGGCAATGGCAAACCTCCTTTGAACAAATCTTGCCAAGAAAACCCCATGAGAGGGTCACCTTAGGGTCAGCATAAGTCAGAAACGACTTGAAGGCACACAACAACAGCAACAAACCCTGGAGATGCCCAAGTCAGTAGCTCTCCTGGACTTCAGTGTGTTTAACCATGTAGAGTAGGCTTCAAAATGTATGGGATAACTGTTCAGCATCTGAAACTGTATTGGGGTAAAAACTTGGTCTTTTCTTAGGGCAACAACATAGGCTCAGTATCATGTGATGGGAGAAGCTTTGCCCATGCTGAATGAATTATGGCTTCCATGCCAACTGGTGGCTTCCATGCCTGTGGAATAACCCTATTTTGAGAATAGAATTCAGCCTCTTGGATAGCGCCTTTAAACTTTGGACTGAAGTCAAAGCATGGATTCACCACCGCAGTGATGTAGAACTGCTCTGTTGCCATTGCACTCTCCTTGCTCTGCAAAGAAGCCTCTCTCATCAGATACCTCAGCACTGGCATCTCGCTAGCAAAGGGGTGGTGGGAATATGGGGTGCAGTGATTAGAATCTCGCATAAAATCAAGTTGACTGAAGGAATGGAAAGTTACATTATTAGAATTTTTCATGTATAGCCCCTCCCTCCTGATGGGACATCTACTGTAGATCTCTGTTGGGATACTTAGGATGGGCTAGGCTGGCGGCCACAGTTTGCTCCCCCAGCTTACACAGCAGGTGAATTTATTAGAACTGGCAAAAGTTACACCCTGGGAGTTGGGTTTTACATAATGCATTCAGTGGATTCTCGTCTTGGCCCCCTGCTGTTTCTCTTTGGATGTTTGTTTGCAGCCTGAAGCTCAGTTCTCAGAGCTCCCCTCTTTCAATTGGCAGAATTTAATTTCTGCTGCCATCCATCTTCGGTGTGAATGTTAATTGTTCATATTGTTAATACAGATTTGTTAACTGGTCCCCTTTGTGCACAGGGATGAGGCAGTGGAAACCAGAACTTCAGACCCATCACCCTCATAAGTACTTCTTGTGTTGTAAATTAGATTTGACAGGTCCACTGTGTCACAAGAGCTGGACTTCAGAAATCCTCTCTGCATGGCTTTGGGGAATAGAAAAGGAAAGGTGTATATATGTGTGCAGAGAGGAAGGAGGGTGTTAATCCATGCAGCTAGTCTGCAGTCTTTTGAAATAGCAAGAAAGGCCAGAAGTATAGTAAATAGCATACAGTGTTTATTTCCCTAGCTGCACAGGACAGAAATGCATACTGCCCAATTTAGCAAATGCAAGATACCTTAGAGTGTGGTGTGATAAATGGGGGATGATGGGTGATGTGAGATGTGACATTCGTGCTGTTGCTACAGCAGTGTGGGTTTTTTGCTTATTCCCTTCCTTTCTAATTCTTCCCTCTCTTCTCTTCAAGCATCTTCTCACAGCAATATCCATGGTAAATAACAGACTCAATCTGTCCAAGTTGCATACTGATTTTCCACCTCGTGTCGAATCAACAACTCATAGTATTTGTTCATCTCTTTCTCTCTCATGCGCTGACCCTTCCTCTATAATCTTCAAACCATTTGGCATGAATGAAACTACATCTCTCAGGGAATGCTGGGGGGGGAAAGTTTGTGATGGAGTGCTAATTTGAACTGATTGGCCTCCACATGGTCTGAATCACAAAACAACAGAGTTTTAAGTGGTATGTTCAGTTCAGCCCTCCTGTGTCACTTAGTTTTACCTTTTCTCTCTTCATTTCATGCTTGATTCTTGCTGTTCTGCTGAAATATCCATTTCATTTCCTGATCAGCAGTATTTACCCTTTTTATCCACACTTGATTACTCTTTCATATGGCCTATATGATCCTGCAGGATCACATTTGCTGATACGTATATGTTGAATATTCACTATTCAAGTAGAGCAAGAGTGGGGAATGTGTAGCCCTACAGAATTTGTTGGACTGCATTTCTCATCAGCCTTAGCTGGCATCATCAGTAGGGAAGGATACTGGGAGCTGCTATCAAACAGCATCTGGAAAGTCCCATATTCCCTATAGTTGGTAGTTTTAAGAATTTTTTCCAAGTTCAGTAATGGCCTAAATATTATCAACTTTCTTTGCATTGGGGTTCAGCTCTTTTAGTTTGGGTGAAGAGAAGAAGACTGCCCTTTCCTAACTGTGTATGTATGTCCTTTTTCTCCTGCAAGCTTTTCCTGCAACATGAACAAGCTTATTTTTATTCTCAGAGTGTAAAGAATGGTAAGAAGTTATAAGTGAGAGGTTTTTTTTAAAAGAAAAGATATCTTGAGAAGTTGGCATTAGCCATGCACACACCTAGGGTTGCCATAAGGCAGGACCTCCAAACTGGGACAAATGTAGGACAAATGTAGGACCACATTTTCAAATGTAGGACACATTTTTTTAAAAATGGAGGACACATGAAAAAATTGATACTTTTTTTAAAATGTTAATATAAATGCATGTTTCTTAGGCATGCTCAAAATGGAGGACATTTTGGCATTATTCCTAGACAGAAGGCTGAAATGTACTTCTCTTTCTGGCCAAACACCCCCCCCCCCAATTCTACAAGTACATTTCTCACTCCCAAGCAGGCATAGCATTTGCAAGATCACAGGCCGTCCTTTGTGCCTTTGAAAACTACATTTCCCACTTCCAAGCAGGCATAGCATTTGCAAGATCACAGGCAGTCCTTTGTGCCATTGAAAACTACATTACCCACTTCCAAGCCTTCTTAGCAATTCCCCCCTTCCTCCTTTTCCTTGCCCCCTCCAACCCCCCCAAACCCCTCACCCCCTCTTTTTCCCAGGTATGTCTCAACTTAGGAGGGATTTATGGGACAGATCCAAAGCCTTTTTCCTTTTCTAATGGGGGCAAAGCCTTGAGAAGCCCTGGACCCCTGAGAAGAAGAGGAGGGGGCTTAGAGAGAGGAAGAAAGAGAAAAAGAAGATGAGGAGGGGGAAGAAAGGAAGAAAAAGGAGAGGAGGAAGAGGAGGAGAAGAAAAAAACCTGAATAACAAGAAGAAGAGAAGGAGGGGAAAGAGAAAGAGAAAGAGGGGAAGAACAAAAAGCAACTTGCCTGCAAAGCCCTCTCCGCTTGGAATTTGGAGCATGCCCAAATAAGGAAGCAGAGGGCTGGCCAATAGAGGCAGGGCAGTGCAGCAGAACCCGCCCCTGCTGGGTTCAGTCCTCCTGCTGCTGCTCCAGACAAGCTGCACAGGCAGCACTCTATAGAAGGCAGGCAGCAGCCCTGGGAGCTCAGAGTTGGGCAGCCACCCGGGGGCAAGGTCGGGGGCGGGATGGGACTGGGCACGCCCCCCAGGGGGCGGGAAAGTCCTGCCCACCACCGTGAAATGGCAACCCTACACACACCAAGAGTTTACACAGTCCATAAACTGTCATACATGTAACTTGCTGTCAGATAATCATATTCTTTGGACAAATGACCTCATGAAGATTGTGAGGATTTCAGAAAAATAAAGATAGTGGAAATAACAGATTTAAACAGGCCTAGAAAAAGATTCTAAAATGCAAAGATATACAACTGAGCACAACAGTTAGAATCATACAAGCCACTATTCTCTATTATCATGTATGGACATGAGAGATGGATAGTTAAGAAACAAGATAAGAAGAAAATCAGTTCATTTGAGATATGGTACTGGAAAAGAGTGCTAAGGATGCCATGGACAGCCCAAAAGAACAAATTAATGGGTCCTAGAGCAGATCAAGCCAGAAATCTCCCTGGAAGCCAAGAAGACAAAACTTAGGCTGTCATGCTTTGGACACATCATGAAAAGGCATGACTCACTGGAAAAAACAATAATGCTAGGAAAGGTGGGGGAAGTAGAAAGAGAGGAAAGCCACATGCTAGATGGATGGACTCTATCAAGGAGGTCATGGGCATGAATGTACAGGAACTAAGCAGAATAATGGAGGACAGGAGGTCTTAGAAATGTGTCATCCACAGAATCATCATGGGTTGAGATTGACTCAAGGGCAGTTAACAACAATAATAACAAATATTATTTGTGTGTAGAATAAAATATGAGAGTTGTGGCTATTGATACTCAGTCTATTGTCATAGGTAAGTGCTCTCATAATGCTAACTGCTTCTGAATTGGTCTTACTATTGCTCCTCCTACTACTGTGATGCTGATCATCATTATCTTTATTTATACTTCACCTTTTCCCCTAAACCAGGACTCGAGGCAGATTAAACCAAATACTAATATATTTAAAACATTCAAAAGTTACATATACAGTACAATCATACAAACATAGTTATATACAGTATTTAACTTTTGCCATAGTTGTATGTTCTTTTAATACTACAATCTTGAATGTCCATCAATTTTCTGGTAGTGTGCAGAATCTGAGAGTGAATATTGTGCTGAGATGTATGATAGATCCACGGCCAATATAGAAAAATCCAAAAATGACCTCAAATAGATTATATGCTACATAAGGAATATCCTAACCAGGCTCCAGTGTGCCTGGGGAACAGAGTGCCTCATTTTACCCCAGACATTGGATACTGAATTCTAAATGTCCTGATTTAATTTGTAAGAAGGCATCTGTGGCTGTTTATTCCTGCTTGTTTTTCAATTCTGTCTCTGATATCCTCCCTTATCTGCTGAGGCAAGTAAGCAAATCTTCAGAGAGAAATGGGTGCTGAGTATTAAAAAAATTGCAAAATGAATAACTAAAATCAGCTATGTTGCATCAGGAGATGCTGTTTCCAGTGTCTGAGAGAGATAAAATGGAAACCCTTCTGGGGACACTGTTGTAGATACCTAGCATTTTGTTCAGTTCAAAGCAGGAAATATTTTGTAGCATAGAATGTCCCCCCTAGAGAGATCAGCTGATGCTAGTTTTGTGTTTGAAACTTTCTCTAGAATCTAGAGGTAACAAAATCGATTCACTAATCCTTCCAGGTTCCAAAGCTAACCTTGTTTCCCATGCAAAATCTCCTCTGAAACATGCCCCCCCCAACAAATTTTATCCAAGCAGGAGAATATGGAGGAATAAAGGGTACTTCTCAGTTGGTGAGAAGCTATTTGCTCTTCAGATCAAGCAGTATCTATTTGGAATATCTCACTAGGGACCTCTCTTGCTTTCCTTGAGTGATATTTTTCACTTGGTCAATGGCATAATGTATATATGAATATAAAATTGTTCTCTCCTCCCACCCCACCACCTCTTAAAGAAATTCACTACAGTCTATTTTCACTGAATATCTAGAAAGATAGTCCAGTTTATTTACATGTTTTGTTTTGTTTTTTGTCCTGCATGTCTTCTATTCAAGGGATGTCAGCATGAGGAACACACATAGATACACACCTGAAAACCTATCTCAAGATAAAGTCTCAATGACTCAAGCTAACTTACATTTTATACACTTGAGCGGAAACACATAGTAGCTTGAGATGAACACATGAAGCTGTCTTGGCTACACAAATGAGATGAACTATTTTTATTAAACCTGCAGGGAAAATAAAATAGGTGCCAATTTATGGGCCTTGTTGGATTGTAACTCCTATAAGCCCTAGCAAACATAGTCATTGCTGAGGGTCGATGAGATTTTCAGGCCAGGAACAAGATCCATGTAGTTTGGATGCACATACCTTTGGGCCTCTTTCAATATTTGTGAAAGATAAATACAATCTATTGCAGATATGTTCAGTGAACTAATGTGTACTGAGCCAGCAGTCTGGCCACAGTAGGCTCTGTCTATTATTTATGCAAGTTCATATGAAGGCTATGTAAACATCTCTACAACATAGGGTTCTCTTTGGAATTCTGTTCAGACCTTAATGAATATCTTGGTTGGGAGTAAAGCCTTATTCTGAACCTATATTTGATGTATGGCATCTAGCATTAAATGCAGAAGTTCCAGTATTACAACTGACCAAAGTCCATGCAGAACGATGGATGTGTGGTCATGTTACAGTCTTTTCTATGGACTGTTTAATATATTATATATTAGATACATTTGTTGTGATGTAATAGAAGTTATTCTGATGTGACAGAACAGAGTTTTAATGTGGTAGAATAGAATTTATCATTTCAGATTGCAGATGAGATATGAAATTTTGAAGGTAGGTTTGTATTAAAACATCCTGCAAGTAGAACGCTATCAGAGCTATGCTAGATAATGCTGTCTGTCTGTCTGTCTGTCTGTCTATCTATCTATCTATCTATCTATCTATCTATCTATCTATCTATCTCTTTGTCTTTCTCCTGTTGGGCGGCCCAACACTAATTATAACACAGATTAAAACAAAAACCAGCTAATAAAGCCAATTATAACATGGAAAAAAATCATACAAAAATTAGCAGTAAATTAAAAACAGTTCTATAGAATTTAAAACCAAAAAAGATAAGAAAAAGTAGAGTGCCTTTCCTTTTTAAGAAGCCCCATCTTTAACAACCAGGTGATGTTAAAAAACATGATTAAGGCCCTGTACAGACCGCCCTGAATACAGAGTTGGGGCTTCATGTCCAGATGACGCACACCTTGACTCCGCCCCAGGGCACCATGATGTCACATGCAGCTCCTCGAATGCTGCATCCATACGACACAGCGCCAAAAGAATGTCACATAGGTGTGTTGCCACAGCTATGGCACCCTTTTGGGGGTGCAAAAAGCAGCCATGTTTTGTGGCTCCTTTTTGAATCCTTGAAAGGCCAGATCGGGGCGTGAGGTTGCCAGAGAGCTCCTCTAGTGCCTCACCAAACTACAAAATCTAGGATTCCATAGAATGAAATCATGGCAACTAGAGTGGAATAATAGCACTACAGTATAATTATGTACAATGGGACCTTGGTATCTGCAGGGGGTGCATTCTGGAACCCCTGCTCCCCCGTAGATACCGAAAACAGTGAGACCTCAAGTCCTGTTGTCCCCAATGGCAGCATGTGCTCTCAGCCACGGCACCATTAGAAACAACGGGACTTCAGGACGACAGGTGCTTACTTGAAGTCCCAATGTCCTTAATGGTGGTACAGATGTGTGCACGCACTACCATTGGGGACAACAGGGGCTGTCTCTAATGGCGACATGGCCACATGCATGCACCAGCACTGGGAACAATCAGGGCTTGCCGCCTGCAGATGCTTAAATCAGTGGAAGGCGAGCCCACGAATAATGAGGCTCCACCGTAGTATGAATGGGCTCCAGGTCTTATAGATGGTTATGTAAATGGTCTGGTATAGAGTTGCATGTTTTCCAGTCCTCTGGGAAGATGGGGATTGTCCTTTTCACCCCAGGTGGAGAGAAGAATGGTAACCATTCTAGTGAGAGATGCTTCACTGATGAAGTGATTCAAATCAGCTGCAAAGGTAGTGATAATTACAGTAATTTTCAAGACATCATTGGCAGAAGACTGCTAAAGATTGGCATGTTCAGCAGCCACCGTCTTAAAACATCAGTGGGAAAATGCAATGTTGAAAGTGGTGTGTATGGGGGTGGTAGGCAGAGGAGTGGGGGCGCGAGCACTCTTCTGAATGACTAGGAAATGTCTGCACTTTTACACAAGCTCCATCTGGCCTGTCCTTCAGCTCTCCCACAGATTTATGCAGTCTGTTGTGTCTTGCTTCAGTCTGCACCTCTGTCCTGCACAGAAATAAAATGTGCTGGTCTGTGCAATGAACCATTTCCTTTGAAACCCACCCCCAATGACTTTTCTCTCTTTCTCATTAAATGTTAGGAATAAGCCAGCCGGAGATGGACTCATCTCCAGCAGGGATTCAATCTCTCCTTTCTATTAGCGCAGGGTCCTTTCCAGAAGCATGTCTTCTGTCAAGCTGTTTGTGCTGGCTTTTCCTTTCCTGTTTGTTAGTTGGGGATATATATATATATATATATATATAGAGAGAGAGAGAGAGAGAGAGAAGCTTTGTTTTTGTTTTTTTAATTCTCCCTTTCTTGAATCCCTCTATCCCTTGGAAACTTGCACAGAAAAACAAGAGGTCGCAAATCAGTTCTTTACACTTGAGGGATGGAGTAATAACAGGTGGCAAGACCAGAGGCAGGAAGAGCCTGGGATTCTGGTTGCCATGGAAACATGTCAGACCTGCAGAGCGATGAGCTCTGCCAGCGGTAGGGGGGAAGGATGCTCTGTGCCACTTCCCCTATGGGTTCTGCTTGTATGTCAGCCATCCCTCCAAGGGATGAAGGCTGGGAAGAGGTGGAAATGGCAGAGCCAAACGCCAAACGCAGACTGGAGCTGGAGAGATGAGGGCTCATGGGTGGAGGGCAGAAAAGCTCTTGGCTTCAGCCTCCAACAAAGGAGTTTTCATTCCCTTCATCACAAAATACGGGGGGTTGCTTGCTTACCGCCCTTTCTGCATTTTGGCCTGAAGTGCCAGCATGAAAAAACAACCAAACAAAAAACACCTGTATTTATTTCCCCATAGACAAAAATACTGAACAAATCAATTGCAATAACATCCAAAATCCACAAAACAGTGCACAAAGGGAGCTACCAGCTTTGATCTTTCACTTAGTTTCAAAGGTGCTGCAAGATCATTTTGCATACTGATTTTTCCAGACTAACATGGCCAGGGCTTTGAATTCTGCCTGAATACACACTGCATGCTTTCGAAGTGCCACTGACTTCTTCATCAGGCAAAGGTGTTAAAAATCATACAGGAGAATTTTTCCCCTTAAAAAATGATGATGTTAGTCACAGACCTGCATTTTGTCAACGTGTTGGTGTGTTGTTCTGTGGTGGGATATCTATGCAAGCAGACCCTTCCTTCTGGCCATGTGGCATTGGGAACAAAGCATTCCAAAGTCCAGGAGATAAAATTTGAATTCTGTTAGCAATACAAAAAGGTATTTCTTCTGAGATGCAAGATGTCTCCATCCTTTGTGAGGTCACAGTCCCCTTTGTTAGGCAGACAACATTGAATCTCTCAAGAGAAGCCTCCATGCTTTTGCATTAGGACTCTTGTATGCTGTTCTGGTAAAACATGCCAAAGGTGGTTCCAATTTAAAAATGAATAAATACATAAATAGGATCTCATGGTGCCCATTCTATACAGTGTTGTCCTTAATAGTTTAATAGCACTTGGAATATTTGAAGAGCTTTACCATCTTTGTTTTTATTTGCAAGCCAGAATGTACCATATCTTCCTCCCATGCATGGTAAAACATTTTCAGATCTTGGTTGAGAATGGGCAATATTTTCCAGAGCAGTATTGTAAAATTTTATTTTGGGTTCAAAATAATCTTGGTTTCAATCAGCAGCAAATATCAGTGTTTGTCTCTGAGTATTTTATGTTCACCTAGAGATTCAGCTACAAAGCTGGCATTAGTATTAAGGGCGGAAAAGGATGTGGTGGCAGAAAGAAGGATCTAGGGGACAAGTTCTGTTTTATATATGCGAGCTATTGGGGCAAACACCTCACTGCAAAACCAGGATAAAGCTTGCTTGTTTATTGAGCAGTTCCAGTTGGCAGAAGAGGGATTCTTCAGGAACTGAACACAAATCTCTGTTCCCATTTAGCAGCATAAGAAATAGGCTGACTGAGTGTAAGATTAGTGTAAAGTGATATTGGGGCAGAACTTTATACCACATGGGCAGCTCAGTGTTCATTGTTGGTATGGAAAATCTGCTGTTGGGAGTAGAAAAAAGGGAAAGTAGGAAGAAAATGTTTTTTTTCCCCTTCAGGTTCTCACCTTTCACTGCAAACAACATTCCTGGTGTCTCTGGCTTTTATCAAATTGTGTCATAGTCTTAGAATGCAGAGACATTGCTGTGTTAGTGTGGAATAGCTACAGGAACCCTCTGTCAGTATGCAAAGGGATCTTGTAGCCCTTTTGAGACTAAACTGAGTGAAAGAGGTTGTAGCATAGGCTTGACTCTACTTCCTCAAATGCATTCTGTCATAGTCTTAGGAGATTTTCGGATGGGCAAAAATGATGGGAGCATAGCGGGATGCTCCTGTCAGTTTCGTGCAATTGCCCGGAGATTATCAGACAACGTAATGAGATGTCGCTATAATCCGGTCATTATCCTGTAAATAAAGAGGAGTTTTCCAGCCAGTTTTCATTCAAGGGAGATGAAGTTTCCCATGAATGAAAAGCGGCTGAAAAACTCCTCTTTATTCACACGATAATGATGGGATTATTGCAACGTCATGCAATGTTGTTTGATAATCTCCGAATGACCGAGTGAAACTAACAGGAGCAGTCAGCATTCCACTATTTCTATCACTTTTGCTTGTCTGAAAACCTCCCATATGTAAGTTTTATTGTGTTGGCAGCTGCAGATTTTTCAGAGTTAGGGCAAATGTGGCATCCAGTTCAGCCTTTATTGTACAAATGCTTTTGCAAAGCAGTCACACAAATTCTGCACAACTGCTTGTGAAATTGGCTGCATAATTTCTTGCTATACTACTCTACTCAAATGCTTGTGGAAAGGTGTTATCCAGGTGTAGGAATCATCTGGACTTCCACATGTTGTCAGACTGCAGTTCTCAACAGTCCTAGCTGGCATAGTCAGTACTAAGGAATGCTGGGAGTCTCACAACATCTGGAGGACCACACAATTCTCAGTCCTTGTTTAATCTAGTGCACCTTTGGTAGATGGTAGTGGATGGAGGCCTTTACACTTTTGAGCGACGATATGAAGTGCATTGTAGAAACACTGGGGATAGAGATGTGTGAAAGAGGAAGGGATATAGAAGAACCCTATGCGTACACAGTTATTATTCATACTGTATAAACAACTGCTGGAGAGACATGACCAAGAGGCATGTGCCACACTGCAATGGAGCTAGAAGGTATATGGAAGCACAGAAGGCATTTATATGAATGCCTTTGAAGTATGCTTAGGAATGCAGTCAATTTGCTTTAGTGTCAAAGAAAGCTATACGTGTTCAGGAATTGTAAAGCTGAATCATGTTGTTTTTAATGTTCTTTAAATGAAGTATTTGCATCTTCTGAAGAGGTGCTATTTATTTATTTATTTGTTTATTTCTCAGGAGATGCCAACCACAAATGCTGGCAAAATGTCAGGAATAAACTCTTCCAGAACATGGCCACATAGCCCAAAAAAACCCACCCCCCATTTGTTTATTTATCGGGCTTGCAATTTAAGTTAAAACAAAAATATAACCAAAATAATATACATTGCAAAAGTTTTAAACCATTAAATAAACAATCAGATTAAAATGCTAAATTCAAAATGTTAAAAAGACATTCAAAACATAATAGAAGTTTGGTTATTCTAGATTAAAGTGGTTCAGATAGGTTGATGTTAACTTTATTTATTTATTTGTTTATTTCATATATATGTTGCCTTTCTCCCAGAGTGGGACCTAAGGCAGCTTCCAGAAATATAAATAAAAAATGTTTACAATAAATCTGAAAAACAAGTAAAATCACCCCATAAAACACATTAAAATCATTTTAAAGACAACCCAAAGTTTAAAAGATAAAATCTCTCCTGTTAAAAAAAAGCCCACCTACATTAAAAGCATGTTTAAACAGAAATGCCTTTGCCTACCAGCAGAAGGAAAGCAGGGAAGGGGTCCAGCCTAGCCTCCTGTGGAAGGGAATTCCAGAGGATGGGAGCAGCCACCAAGAAGGCTTTCTCTTGTGTCCTCACCAAGCAAGCCTGTGATGGTGGCAGAAATAAGAGAAAGCCTATCCCTGAAGATCTTAGAGCTCTAGCAGGCTCGTATGGGGAGATACGATCTTTCAGATAGTCTGGATAATTAAAGCACATAAATGAGTTTAGATGACATGTAAAGAAAATGAGGTATTGTTTTATAAAGTTTTCAGCATGTGGCATTCAGATATTTTAGGTTTCATATCCCAGAGGCTCCATAGAGCATAGCCCATGGTCAGGGATTCGGAGTTGGAGGACAAAATATCCAGAAGGTCAAATGTTGAGAACAACCAGCTTAGTTAATCTGTCTGTCCTTAAAACCATTTTAGACATTGTTTGATTTTCACTGACTCTTGTTTCTCATGATCTGTGTCTGAAAAGAAAATATATTGAGTTCAAATTGAGCTAGTTGAATTTAGACCTCACTGAAATCAGTGGGGCAAGGTAGACATGAGTGGAATGGAACCTAAATTAATCGAACCTTTCAGCGTACCTAAATTCAGCTAACCCAGAACCATTTAACTCTAGTCAGGAACAGAGCAGGAGAGGCATAATTTACACAAATGCACACACTCTCTGTGCATTTAACTTGGGTTACGTGCAGATTGTTGAAAAGCCCTTGTCTCCCTGTATCAACCTACCCAAGTCTTACCTTCTTCTGGGGAGGGCTTTCTCGCCATCCTACCATCTGCCTAGGTTAAGAGAGTCCCTTCTCAGTGGCTGCTGCTCGGCTAGGTCATTCCCTCCAAAATAAGGTTTGAATCGTACCCTCTCTGATGTTTTTGAGCAGAGGCAAAAACCTTTGTATTACAAAGGACTTCATCCTTAACTGATCAAGGTAGGAGGACGTGCAATTAAGTGTGCTTTTTAAACTATGTAATTCAAGTGTGTTTGTTTTTAGGTTAATGTCTTAAAAGTAGTTTTAAATCAATTTGTGGTTTAATTTTTTAAAAAACCTTTGTAGTTCATATTGTTTTAGCTGTTCCATTTTAAATTTCTGTTGTAAGCCACTTTGAGTCCCATTTAGAGAAAAACAGATATAAAACTCACTTTATTTCTTATTATTCTTGAGAGCCTCTTTTGCAAGAGCAATGCTCAAGTTCATTTAGAGTACATAATGAAAAGTACATATCTCTTGATTTAAGTATGTACATTTTATTTTATTTTATTGTCTGCAGCCCAGAAAGGACCAGATGGGGCCATCATTTCCAATAACTACTGTGATTTCTGTCTTGGTGGATCTAATATGAACAAAAAAAGTGGACGGCCAGAGGAACTTGTCTCATGTTCAGACTGTGGGCGCTCTGGTAGGTGATTCCATATTGCAATATTCTGTGAGCTCTCTTTTCCCATGCATATGGAGTGTGGATTGCTTGTTTTGCTTTGTATGATTGGGATTGGTTAGACAAGTGCATTCCTACAAATTTTTGAATGTACATTATGGGCGAATACTAAAACATATCATTAGAAAATGAAAATCATATGTAACAGCAGATATGTTTTGATTTGAGCACAGAGAGTACTAAGGGAGAATTTTTGTCTTCACATTCAGTAATTCCAAATATAATTCTAAATGTTCTACTGAGATTTTTGCAACTTGGATGATAGGTATTTCCATTGGTTACATCTAATTTATAGTCTGCTATAAATGCCCTCTGCCCATATCTGATTGTGAATGTGTACATGCACACATATGCACACAACAACAATAACAACAACCGAAGCAAACCATTTATCTGCTGGGAGTATGTTCTAGTCCAGAAAGGCACAGGTTACAATAAATTGGTTTTATTTTAAAGTGTCACAAAGATTCTCCATTATTTTTGCTGCAACAGGCTGTTCATCTCTAGATAGAAAGCTAAGGTTAGCCACAGTTACTTCTATTATCCACAAGTACCATCTCTAACAAGACACATTTTATATGATAATTTGAGAAAAAAGTGTTGATGTTCTTTTTTACAGTTTTTCCTGTTTACCAACTAACTTCTGAACATGCTACCAAAGTCTGATATCAGGATTAGGCTTCTTAACTATAGAATCTACTATTAGTGGCATGCAACTCATTTTTAATATGAGCTGCCGTACAGCATTTTTTTTTTAAAAAAAAGGACAAATCTCATCTGGCACTCATGATAGTGCTGGGATTTTCAGCGCCTCTGCCTCTGTCCTGTAGACCACTCCAGTATTAGAAACAGATTCTGGTTTTGTGGTCAGGGATTGCTCAGGTTGACAGGTGCAACTAGGAAGGGATATTGCACTGCTCTTTACACTGGACTCCACTCTTGTGCAAGTGGAACTCCTGTGCTGGATAGAGACCACACATCCCAGCAAATGGAACGTTTTTGCAAAGCAGCTTTCAATCTCTGAGGTTCCACACAGCATTATGGGTGCAATCACTTAAACCTGGTGGCACAACAATCTTGATTGTCACATAAACCTTAGACATTTTGCACATAGAAGAAATTTCCTTTATAAACACAAGAAGCAATGCTCATATCTTGATTATTCCATATGTGCACCCAATAACATCTTTTCATTAAGTGTAATTTTATTACATTTATTTTTCCACTTTGGGCATATGATTTGATTCTGTTCTATCAGGATATATTTTCTCTAGCTATGCCTTCACTTACCATGTTGTGATTTGTTACAAATAATGGGTCGGGGAGGATTTGATATTTGACTGTTCAAGGGATGAATGCAAGATTATTAGTATATTTGTAACCTATGTCAAAAGTTATATATTGTATTGGAATGTTCTCTGTCTGTCTGTCCATCTGTCTTCCTTTAACTGAATGAAAGGCTTTCAAATGTTTACATTTTACTTTAGGTAATAATATTAATGTGATTTTTTGTTTTAAAAAGGAGAGATTATTAAATTGTACAATATGTATTTATTTTTTGTTAGTATGGATTTTTTTTTCTTCACTATGTTTTGCAAAGTAACCACACCACTTAGGAGAGCAGGTGCTGAAAGAGATCAGGAGAAGGAATTTGGGGTTGTTATTATTATTATTTTTTGAAACAAAACTTACAAACAGGTTATTATGCTAAAATAGTAAGTTGAAGATATTTTATGCCAAAATGAAGACAGTTTGTTGAACCTTGTACTCTTAATGGTTTTTACCTATCATACACAACATGAAATCTTTTTAAGCTGCTCAAAACAATCACAAAAATGCTTTTTGTGTGTGTTTTAAAGAGAGGAAAACAATATTAACCCTTTTGCTGCCTTAGTTTATGGGCATCTGTGGTGGTGTCACTTTTTTTAACCCTTGCAGATCAGTTCTTACTTTCCTTATTGCTCCCCTTGCTGTTCCACTGATCCGTATTATTGACCTGACCCACTTCAGATTTATAGAAAGATGCATATATGTGCGATTGGGACCTTTTAAAAATCTGAACTGTGTAATAATGGTAAAAGTGATGATAATGGTGGTGATGATGATGATAAAATTAATTTGATGCCTGTTGCTTAACCCATGTGCTGATATATTCATCATACATGTCAGCTCATTTGGGAAGAGAAAGCAGGAAGGAGGAAGCAGCGGCAGCTCACACTACGGAGGACTTGTTCGGTTCCACCTCTGAAAGCGACACCTCAACTTTTCATGGCTTTGATGAGGATGATTCAGAAGAGCCTGTTTCAAACCAGAGCAGCAGTTCCCCGTCTGCAAAGAAAAAGGGCAGCTGCTAAAATAGCCCATCACACACAAGCTCTAGGAGTGACTTCCTGCCCTTTTTGCTACTTTTACTCTTATTGTTGCTACTGCATTTTAAAAAAAAAATAGACCTATTTTTACCTTTGAGTGTCTACACTGAAAGCACAACCATCTAATATTATAGAAAACTTCTTTTTGGGAAAAAAAAAATTGGCTAGTTTATTTTCATTATTCCCCCTCCTTTCTTTCTCTTTGCAAACCTGAAATTGTGGGTGTCCTGTAAAAAGAAAAGAAAAATAGTAAATAAAGAAACAGAAGAGAGGTAATTTACTCATCTTTTAATATATATCAGTCAGACTTCAAAAATTAAAAAATGAGAAAAGTTGGAGACCAGGACCCCACCTCAAATTGTGTTTTAAAGTATTTATTTATATATTCTATATATTATTAGAAAACAGACTTTTGAGATTAAGAAAAAAAGCAATGATGTCTACTTGATATTCTAAATGTACAGAAAAAGCTGTACGTACAGCTATGGTATGGATTATGAAACAGCTATGATATGGATTATTCCAGATGAAAAGGAGACCCAAACACTTACCAGTGTGACTTTGGCACTGTGAAAAGTTTGCACACTGGATTTTGTGACTTCCCCCTTTGTACTTTTGCCATCTTCATCTTTAACTGTTTGGAGGAAAAAAAGGCAAGGAAAATCCAGAAAGTTCATAAAACAGAAATTTCCTGCCTCCTTTCTCGGGACACATTTGTACTCCTTCAAGAATGCCTCATCTCTCACACCTTGGCATCTTTTTACCAGGCATTGCCTCGTTGTTGTTTTTCTTCTCCACCTCCTTCTCCACCGTCTACATTGTGGAAAATAATTTTCCCAAGCACATGGATGGAATACACCATTAAGTCACAGATTCTGCAAAGATGAGACAAAGGATGTGAATCTTGAAAGAAATTAAAATGAAAAAAAATACCTCACGTTTCTTTTGTTTTACTTCTTAAAAATAAAGCAGAAACCCATTTAGTCTTATTTTTGATAGCTCCTCTTGAAATATACCAAAGCAATACTCACTAATCTTCAAAGGGCAGCAGAGAAGATAGAATCTCTTTCTCATTTGCTATTCCAGCAGCATGGAGTTGAGCAGGAGGATTAAAAGGTATGTTCCAAAATGAAGTATGCTTCATACTTCGGGATGAAGTATGCTTTGAGTTTGTCTCAACCTACTTTTCATTCTTTGCCAGAAAGTATAGTCCATAATAGACATATTGGCCATGCTCAGACAATTATGCCTCAGCATACTAAACCAAGGTGAAAATGAGCCTTTTGCCCATGCATGCAGTCCCTTTGCTCCTCCCTGCACTTGCAAGTGATCAAACCAGAAAACAGCCATTTAAATGTCTCTCTTTTCATTTGAACTGGGAAATGATGATTTTCACATTTGAAACAAGTTGGTTTACTATCCAGGATTGTACCAGAGCTGGTAAACTTAGTACAGAGTCTCTGTTTATGTGGTTAAATAGAAACTTCCTGGTTTGCTTATGCTGCATGCACAGACAAAAGGCTTGTTCACATCTCTGCTTATTTAAGCCCAAATATCACTGTCTGAACCAGGCCTGAACTTAATTATGGTTAACATTGTCTTTTATTATTTATCATTATTATCATTATGCTTTATTTATATAGCGCTGTAGATTTACACAGCACTGTACATACAAACAATAAAATAGATAAAAGTAAACCTGCCCATGGCGTACAATCTAAGAAATAACAGCATAATACATATAAATAATACATAACGTAATACATAATATGTAAAGGGTCCAATAAAGTAAGTCTTGATTTGTTAATTATGGTTTAATATCTTAATCAGGGTTTGTAATGTTTATAGTTAAGATACTAAATCTAAACTAAAATCATGATTTATCTTATTGAGCTAATTTCTCTTTAGAGAGTAAGAAGATATGTGTGTATGAATGGGAGAGAAAAGGAAGGGCCTGTCTGGCTGTCAAGATCTCAGAGATTATTATGATTTAGAAATGAAGGGAGATATGTATGGGGGGGCACTAATATATATGCAATATGAATTAATTTCCCATAAACATGCTGTTGACATTATTTGGATACATATTTAGTTGTTGCCCATACTAGTGTAAGGCTTCAAAGAGTACAGTGAAGATGAATTAAGGATTTTGACACTGATACAGATTCATGGGGTTGATAACCATGTGTGTAGGGATGTGTGCATGTGTTTCTGAGTCTGCATAATCCTTCATATTCATACCCATGATTGTTTGTAGTGATTGTTGTATTACTACTTACTTAGGTGTCTCATTAAAAACTGATTGACGATATTTTGACCTGTTAAGAACCATCTCACAGTGGTTTGACATGTTTCAGCAAACCTTTTATTCAAAACTAACATTATTCACATGTGAAATGAGACAAGCAGGTCAGCCAGGGCTTGCATAAGTAAATAAAAACATCCTGAATCTTCTAGAGACCACTTGAAAGCTTCTTCTAAATGCATCCCGGGATGATTTCCTTTCTTTTAACAGCTCCACTTTTCTTATGATTTTTCATTTTGGTGGTGATCATTATAGGCCTATGCTTTTTCAACACGCCATTGTAGCTGGTGAGACAAGCTAATCAGCTTTCCCCCTTTTTACTTTGCTTTTCACATGTACTCAGTAAGTGATTCTGGAGGCAGCTGTTTATCTGTCCTGTTGTACGTAAGCACAAACAGATGCAGTAGGATCACCTAGGCTGCATCTGCACTGTAGAAATAATCTAGTTTGACACCACTTGAACTGCCATGGGCACTGTAGTTTTGTGAGACATTTAGCCTTCTTTGTCAGAGAGCTTTGGTGTCACAACAAATTACAAAAACAGGATTCCATAGCATTGAGCCATAGAAGGTAAAGTGGTGTCAAAGTTGATTATTTCTGGAGTACAGATGCAGTCCTAGAGTGGAATCTAATTCTTTCCCAGCTGAAGATTGATTGCATTGTTTACTGCAGGCATATTGCTGCAACCCAACACTGAACATCTGTGTTTTTCCAGTCCTCCCTTACCATCCTTTCAATGCCAATACTGCAAAAACAAAAACAAATCTCCTTCCAGCTAGACAAGAAAATGGGAGTGGGTGGGCTGGACTTCTGTAAATAGACTTTAAAATCAAGCTTTTTCGTTAGAAGCTTTGATAACTCAGGATGCCTGTAATCAAAGGCTGCAAAGAAGTCCATGGAGTAACAACCCTAAGGCAAGCCTATCACAGGATTTTCTTGGCAAGATTTGTTCAGGAGAGGTTTTGCCACTGCCTCTCTCTGAAGCTGGAAGAATGTAACTTGCCTAAGGTCACCCAGTAGGTCTCCATGGCCGAGTGGGGATTTCTACCTGGTCTCCAGGGCTATAGGGCTATAGTCCAAGGCACAAACCACTATAACACACTGACTCCTTTTAAGGCTATACCTGTAAAATATAAAATGCACTTAAATGTAAAACCCACATTGAATTTTTTTACTTCCCCTTTATACACCAGCTGTCCTCACCTTTAATAGTTTGAAAAAGGCAATGGAAATTAATGAACATAAAACAGATGAATTTCCTGCCTCCTTTGTTATGTTTGCAAAGCAGGTAGAAATGGTCATGGGATATAAGCTGACATGGTGGCAGAGCCAACACTGCTGTAAAATACTTTGAGATGGCTTTGAGTGTTGGAAATCCTGTCAGTGGATGCATAATTGCTTACAGATAGTGTTGGGTCATTTCTAGATATAGACTCAGTGAATGGCAAGTTCTGTGAGATGGGAACACTTTTGTTGATTTATTTTAAATGTGTTATAAAAATGGCCAAGCTTTATTTATTTGTCCTAATAAACAAAATTCCCAAGGTCACTGATTTATATAGCATGCTTGATGTTTGTATGCATGTGGAAGACACTGGTGTCATAAGACAAGATCTGAAAAAAGAGAGCCAGCTGCATTTAAAAGAGATTTCTGGTGTGTTGTTGTAACCTCTGCCTCTGGGAGTCCTATGGGCCTTAGTTACATTTGATTTGAACAAAATGTCTTTGAATAGTACCACTGTTATATAGAACAATAGGAGAATTGCTGAGATACTACTCAACAATCTCTTTAACACAAGATAATAATTTTCAAATAAGTAGTTTTGGCATTAAAAGGAGACAAAGGAGTACTTTGGCACCTTCAAGGCTAATAGATTTATTATATCACAGTTTCTCATGGATCTTCCTCAGATTCTTGGGGTTCAAGATTCAAGAGTCGGGTATATGAAGAGTGAATAAACCCAACATTTGTAAATGAATTCTTAAGAAAAGAATCTGACTTCAGTGGAAAAGTTTCCTTTTAAACAAGATTCATTGCCTTCAGAACCAATTAACAATCTAGCAGGCTAGCACACTTGTATATTAGTTTACAGATGTCAGAATGACTATACCAACCAGCACTTCGTAGCTTTATAACTATTGTTACTAATAAAAATGTCATTTTCTATATCCCATTTCATTCTGGTCTTGCACTTTCAACCATGTAACTTTGAATATATATCAGAAAAACTTGAATGTTGTACTCCAAATATTTGAGGAAATGTATTTGTTGTTATTTACCATCAAGTTGACCTCTGTACATGATAACCTCATTAATACTGACCTCCAAGAGTCCTGGTCACTAGCTGTCTTACTACAGAGCATCACTAGAAGGGTGTGAGGAGTTCAGACCACACCACATGACACTCTTAAGTGGGTGACACCACTGATCCCCAAACACCTGCCTTTTGGCAGAAACAGGCTTTGGCATTTGTGTCTTTTTAAAATGCTAGTCTTCAGTGGAAAAGATAGTATGAGTGTGGCGAGGAGGAGAAAGGAGAGGCAGTAGTCCTTTTAAAAATAATTAAGTATTCTTTTAAATATTCTTTAAAAACATCACATTTTACCAAATTTTCACTTTAACCACATGAAACAATGTTCATGTAAATACACTTAGGCTGTGTATATATTGTAATTTAAAAGTGAAATTTTGATTTTGCTAGTTGTTTACATCACAACTATTGTCATTAGATTCAGTGATATGTTGGAATTAAAATTTATGAGTAACATTAGCACAAAAACCATTGCTAAGGATTCTGTATGGTGTGGTGTGAGAGGAAGTCAATGTGGGTGGTGACAACAGGAGTTACTGCACTGGGTCATGCCAACCCTAATGACTAATTGAACCAATCTACTTGTGGTCCCCCTCTTTTTCTATTGCCTTCCCCTTTACTGAGGGTTATCATCTTTTCCAGTGAGTCTCATGATAAGTTCAAATTACAGTGGGACCTCGGTATCGGTGGGCTTGACATCTGTGGATTTGAGCATCCACGAATGGCAACCCCATGTTGTCCCCAATGGTGGCACATGCACGTGGCCATGCTGCCATTAGGGACAGCCCCATTGTCCCCAGTGCTGGTACATGCATGTGGCTGTGCTGCCACTAGAGACATTGGAACTTCACCTGAAGTCTCATTGCCCCTAATGGTGGGGTAGCCATGTGCACACGCCACCATTGGGGACAATGGGGGCTGTCCCTAATGGGGGCATGGTCATGTGCATGCACTGCTATTGGGGACAATGCAGGCTTGAGCATCCTCAGAGTTTGCTTTTGGGGTGGGGGTGTGGAACAGATTCCCTGCGGATGCCAAGGGCCCACTGTATGACATCTTCACTTCTAGTGAGAGTTCAGGTTTGATTACTGTAAGACATATTTATTGTCTTTTTAGCAGCCCAGTTATGTCACTCCAGTTGGTGTCATCCGGTATAGGTGCCCAGAAAGGGTATGGGAAGGTGTGGAGGACTGCACCTCCCTCCCTCCGCCTTGCTTGTCTATCCTCTAGCCATGTGGCTGCCTGCCTGCCTGCTTGCCGCTTAGCCATGCAGCTCCTGGTGTGTGTGTGTGTGTGTGTGTGTGTGTGTGTGTGCGCACGCGCGCACGTGTGTGTATGTGTGTGTGTGCGCGCATGTGTGCGCTGTGGCCTCCAGAGAGCCCTGCGATTGCTAAGTGAGCATCTTTGCCAGACCCTGAATGGAAGGTACTGCTGTTCCCCAGCTGTTGCCTCTGTTGAGGTGGTGGTACTGCAGGTTCCAGATGGGCAAATAAGAAAGAGAGCTGGTGCCCTTTTTTGCTGACCCAGCAGTTGCACCAGTCCCACTGAGTGTACTGTCCCACCGAATGTACACACACCCCTTTGGGGTGACAGCCAATGAGGTCCACATGCCTTTGTAGTAGCCCATGGTATCTGTCAAACACTTCTCCAGCATCACATTTCAAATGAGCTATATTCCTCTTGTCAGCTTTTTTCACTGTCCAACTTTCACAATGCTGGGTGATTCTGACTTTGGTGTTTAATGATGTGTCTTTAAACCTAAGGATCTTGTCTAGTTCCTTCATGGCTCTCTTTCCAAGTCCTAGTCTACTTCTGATTTCTTGACTACAGTCTCTATTTTGATTAATGAATGAGCCAGTTTATAGGTAATCTTTACCTATTTCAGTGTCTTCAATGTAGGTTTGTTGTTAGCTGTCTTCGAGTCAACATTGACTCATGACAATCTGTGAGTGAGACATCTTCATTCCCCGCTATTCTCTGCCTTTCTGCTCAGGTCCTGTAGGCTCAAGCCCATGGTCTCCCTGATTGAGTATATCCATCTGGTATGCAGTCTTCCCCACATTCTCTTGCCCTCTACTTTCCCCAGCATCATTGTCTTTTCTAATGAGTTGTGCCTTCTTATGATGGGGCCCAAGAATGACAGTCTCAATTTTGTCATCTTGCCTTCCAGGCTTGATTTGTTCTAATTTGTTCAGTTTGTTCAATGTAGGTAATATTCCACAAAAGTTTGTGCTAAAATGAATCTGCTGTTTTAAAAAGTGAATAAAATAAACCGATCCTTCTTTTTCTTTCTTCCTCAGTATCTTCTTCTAGTCTATAGAAAAACAGGAGCTTTAGGAACTGAATGTTTGGAAAAAGATGGAGGCAGGTAGGATGTTGGAGGTAGGGCTTACAGACATGGTTTGTCTCTCTCCATTTACTTAGAGCCCTCATGTATTCAAGCCTGGTAGCACCTGACCACCCTGAATGATTTTGCTCTTAATGGAATAAATCAACCAGTTATAGTATCAGGGGGAAAAAATCAGACCAGAAAGTTCAGGAGTAGTTGGAACTGGGAATGAAAAAAATAGAATATAGGAGCTCACTTCTAGGGGCTGAAGGCATTAGATCATGTCTGATCTTAGAGTGAAGCAAGACAAGCCTCATTAATACATAAAAGAAAGGCCACCAGGAAATACCAGGCACAGAGCTATGGCCAGTGTTAGGGTTCCCAGAGTGAGAACTGATGACAGTTTATACAACCTTTAATGGTGGTATAGAAAAAGGAGTTTCAGCAAGAATCACTTGTTACTTGGTAGTGTGGCAAGCAACACCTATGAGATTTCTTGTTCTATGGAACAATTGCAAGTACAGGTGCTGTCTTCAGTTTTAAATCTGGCAATATTAAGTAACACCCTTCCCACAGTTTTCCACTGAAATGGATTGTTGTCAGAGGAACACCTCCTGACATGCCATGAAAGTTAATGGCAGATGAGTGGTACTCTGAACACTACATTTTTCTCATAATGTTTGCTAGCCTGACATGATAAAAACAGAATGCCTGAAAGCATTCCATTTTCTCTCCTGTGACTATTTCTCTCCTGTTTCAAAATTTTGAAACAATTTAAAACCGAGGCTCTTCTGCACTTTCTATGCAGTGAGCCCATTTTGTGTTGCTTCAATTTGTCTTTAATCTTCTCCCCTTCCTACATGCCAACCTATGGCTTGTTGTTAGCAGTTGCCATTTTTTCAGCCTGTGACCGTAGTTCCATAGATACAGCAAATCATCCCTGCTAATGCCTGAAGCGGATCAGATAGCTGATCAGCACAGCCTGTGCAAGGGACACCATCTGTGATAAAGGCCTTCTGTGCCGGCTGTCATATTCTGTTCTGTCAAATTCTTTTCATCATCCTGAGAGGCAGCAACAAAAACAAAATTTGCAATCCAGAATTTGAACTAGATGTAGCTACATTTCTTGGGGAATTCACTGTAATATCAGCCCTGTATGTTTTCTGATCTTATGTGAATTAACAGTCACAGCAAATCTACATGAGAAACCATGCTCTTCACATAACAGTTGTGCTTGTTTATGAACATACCACAAGCATATTTTAGATAAAGCTTTTCCTCCAGATAATTAAAATATTTGTTTTTCCATGTTGATAGAATGCTATAGGAAGGAGAGCTAAGTAAAACTGGGCCCACAGTCTAAAGGGTTCAGTTTCTATACCCCCGTATCAGGGGTGTGAAACATTTAGCCCTCCAGATATTCTTGGACTGCAGTTCCCAGCAGCCCTACCCACAGTAGCCAGTGGTGAGGAAATTGGGAATTACAACATCTAAAAGCATGGAAGATTTTGGGAGTTGCAGTCTAAAAAGAAAATTTTGTAAACTCTGATATATTCCTTCTTAACAGCCTTCTAGTCTCTTTCCCAGGTGCTTCAGTAGATATAAAATACTAGGTCACTGTTGCGAGCAAAATGTAGAAGAATGAAGTGACGATGGAGCAGAGCTTGAGCAAAGTTGGTGGAAGCTTGGATAGACGCACTGCACACTGTGCAACATTTTGTTTTAGGACTGCATTTCTCTAGCACTTAGCCATTTTTTTCCTCCTATCCCCACATCTGTTTTCCTGAACCATCTTGCATATGTGGTATTGATTTGTTCAGGTCAGAATGTGAGTTTATTATGAATTCTTGAATTCAGCTGGAGCACAGTATGAACATCCTTGCTTGCTCTTCTCCTTTTCAGGAGTTAAAATATTCTTTCTGGAAATGCATCAGTTGTGGGGTGTGTGTGTACATAGGATAGTGGTAATGGTGTACTTTTGTGAGAGGTTGTAATTATAGCTATTTTTAATGGGCTCATAGGCTGAGGTGTTAGTGTGTAATCCTGTAGCAGATGGTTTAGGTAAAGAATAAACTGCAAGTATTTCATTTGGTTCCAGCATTAAATCAGACAGCTATCATTGCCATATACGGTGGAGAGTTTCGAGATTTGTTGTTGCATAGTGCTACTTAGTTGGAAACTACCTTATTTTGAAGTGTAGAGTGAAGTGTGGAGTCTTGGCTTTCATCTGTGTTTCTAGCAGGATGCAGTATAATACAGGGCTCCCATTTCTTTTTCAATAGTTGGGCAAAAGTTGGATTTCAGCAGAAAACAATTTTTCTCATCCCAGCAGCACAGCAACATATCAAGATGTAGTTGCTGAAATTCACTCTTTTATGCAGCTATTTAACATATAGGAGGTAATCTCAGTCTTGTGCCCAACCATGCATATTAATTGTCCTGTCAATGAAAAGCCTAAAAATAAATTGATGTTAGTAAATTGTTAGGAGTTATGCATGCCATAACAGCATAGATGTTACTGATTTGGAGGAAATAGCAGTAATAGATTAAGACAACAACAAAGGAAAATTATGGGCAGTTACTAATTTGATGATCATGTACAGTATAAAGATTTGAAGACATGTTTTGCTGTTCTACTGTTTTAAGATGGAGCAGTCACATGAAGCAGGATCCAGGCCAATTCTAGGTGAACTCTAGTTCAGTCTAAGAAGTTTATCACACGGGCAGGATCCTGTACAGAAACAGGATTTAAACTGGGGAAAAAAGCAAACATAGGTTTTTTTCAGATGATGTTGAGGTTAATGAGCGTTAACGCAACATTAACCCGGACAGAAAGTCAACAAAACGCGCTGCTTTTTACTTTCAGAAAATCCCAAAAGTTTTATTGACTTTCTGCCCAGGTTATTATTATCATTGTTATTAAGCTTTATTTATAGAGCACTGTAAATTTACACAGCACTGTACATACAATCAGTTAAAAATAGAATAAAATAAACCTGCCAAGGCATACATTCTACTAAAATAATATAACAAAATACATATTAACAGTAAATAATAAAACATAGCAAGCAACAAATAAAAATAAGCCTACGATAACAATCAAGTGGTTTCTGGGAACACTTCCCTGAACAGTATTGTCTTTAACTCAGCTTTAAAGCTGGATAAAGAGGTAATGAACCATGTTTAGGAGGGAAGGAGGTTCCAGGAATGAAGAGCAACCAGGGAAAAGGGGTGCATCCAGGCTAGAAAAGAGAAAATCCTTGGCTGGGTTAATGTTGTGTTAAAGTTAATAAACCACAACATGTCTGAAAACCCCCCACTTTTGTCAGTTTTTTTTCTGGGTTTAAAATCCCAGGATTTGGGCAGTTTGCTTCCGTGTGATAAAGTCCTAAGACCTGAGGATGGGATTTTCTCATAACTATATTAAAATGTGTGTACATTCTAAACTGTGTTGAAGCCCAATGGTAATTCTGAACATGTGTATTAATCTAACAAACTGGGAATGAGGTTAGAATTTTTATTTGGTATTTAGAAGCCACTTTTAATATGAGGACCTAAACTACAGTTAACATAGCTTTTGCATATTTATGACACTGATCTTCCTACTAGGGATGGAAAAAATATTCAAAAATGTTTTTAAAAGGTAAAAAAAAAATGTATTTCTCAGGTGTTAGGAAACTTTGATGAAACTAAACCAACATGGGTGAGATATTTCTTGGTTCATTACTTATTCTATTTTTTTAAAAGAAATAGAAATCACATGTACATAAATGGCATTTTCTGCACTGAAAATTAGTTTTGTGTACAGATAACAATATTTTTACACAAAAATTAACATTTTCTCCGCAGACATTTCTCTGCAGAAATGTTGTCTTCTGTCAGAAAATGCAGTTTTCTGTGTAAAAGACTACATGCATTTTTTCACAGAATAAGTCCAAAATGCTTTTTGAAAACTATGAAGTTTTCAATAACTTTCTTGCAGTAAAGTGAAAAGATGGTAAAAGTATTAATTCCTCCCTGCAAGGATGAAATTAATGACGTTTTACATCCCAGTTGATGGAACGCCTCTCCTTCTGGAACATGTGTTGCTACTATATAGGGAGAATGCTGCTGCTACTGGTTGTATTACTACTGTTGTTGTTTGAGGGTTTGTTTTTAGTGTTCCCTTTCTTTGCCCTTCCTTCTATAGATGATGATCCTGTGCTCATTGGATTCCGAATCCATCAAGAAAACTGTGGAAGAAGCCAAGTAAGATTAGCCAGGATGCTCTGATCTTCCTCTCCTTGCCTGATCTTTTCACAACCTGTGTCACCTTTCACAACCTGTGTCACAGGAGCCTGGACTGGGAAATGCCTGCTGGCACTTGCTCAGAGAAGTCTTGGGGTTTCCCTAAGCTTGTGCAATACAAAGATAATCCTTACATTTTTAAAAACAAACCATCTTTTTTCTTTAAGTGTTGTGTGAGTTAGTGTGTATGTTTGTATATATAAGACCAGGTCAAACTGGAGCTGATTGACAGTAGAAATGACTGAAAACAACGTAGAAATTTTTAAAATAAGCTCAACAAAAACAGAACAGGTTATGTTATTTATTTCAATATTTAAGAGAGAAAAGTAGGGCTGATGTTGCACAGTATTTTTCTTTCGTTTAAAATGCATTTAATTTCAAGATTTAAAATATTTTTTGTGTGAAAAAGGGACTTTTTCAATAGTGTTTAATGTAAGATAAAGACTATTTGCTTTCAGGAGAAGCCTTTTTAAGTTATAAAATAAAGATTAAACTCTGCTCTCTCTTACTTTAAAGATGCCATTCGTACACATGCCGGGTGTTTTTATTTTTTCAAAGTGGACGTGGTAAGTTCAAAGTTGTTCTGGCTCGTTTTTCTGAATGTCTGCTAATGTTTCATGTGTGAATGTATTAGAATAAGCAAAAGAATTTTAAAAAAATTAAAAATAAAGAAACAAACAAATGAACAAAGTATTCTGAAGAGGACATGCTGGAGTCTGGACAGTTGTCATCTCAGGGGCAAAGTACAGCCTACCAGGAATATGAGAGAAAGCTTAGAAATTACCATTTCTCAGCAATAACACCACTAAAGCTAGGTGCTTTTAAAAGAAAAGGGATTCTGTTGCATACATAGTTATCTTCTTGAGTGAATAATTCATGCCAAAACCTGCTTGCAAATAAAAATAACCAACAAAACCTATATTTTGGGAACTAGGTAATTGGGACAATACATTTGGAGATAAACCCATGTTACCAAAATTGTTTGAAGAAGCATTTGAAAAGGTATTTGGGAATAGCTGGGGACATTCAAAAGATAAACCTTCATTTACCAGCAGAATTCATTCAATGGGAGCTAACCACTAGTCTTACTTAGGGCTGAAACAGACTCCTGTAAGACTTTACGCTGCCTCTTTGACCGCCAGATTGGGGCCACAGCAACCTCATACTGCAGCCCCTATCCGGCATTTTTCACGCCGAAAAAAGGCTCCATCTGCCACAGAGGTGACTTTGCAACATTTCTGAGGCATGGCGTGTGTAAATGCTGCAGAATTTCCATGATACCACCTACTGTGTGGTCAATGGGGTGGCATGACGCTGGCATGGGGACAGCACCGGGTCATGTGCCATGCATATGCCACATCCCCACACCTCCCTGAAGCTGGCATTTTTTGCCTGTCTGTTTTGGCCCCAAGTCTCTCTATTGTCATTCCTTAAGCTCTACATGTGACAATGTGACAACTGGTGCTCTCAGGATGACTTTTTAGAGGTCTTCTCCTGGAAGCCTGCATAGGGAAGAGTTGCACTGGAACAGTGTATCCTAATAAATTTTGGAGAATGATGTATGAGCAACTATGGAAAGTTACTTAGCTAATCCATTCTAATTTAACTTTTTCAGGTATTTGTGTTCACCAGATAGTATAAAAAAGTTGATTGTACAAATGGGCAACAGTGTCATTGAATTTTACCATTCAGTGTGATTCTGTGCATATTGATTTATCAATAAGTCTCAGTGAGCTACAGTAAGACTTACTCCCTACTTAAATATGCACGTGAGTGATAGGGGTGTCATATTTGAGTATCACTTATTAAAGATGGTGCATGACCATTCTTTTCTAACTTAAATGTGAAAGTTTCTCTTTTGAAATCTGATAAGCAGTACTCAGCTCTGGTGCTAGACTTGACTGCAACTTCCACAATCTGCAGCCAGTATGATTAGTTGCTTTGGTGACTGGAAGATTATGGGAGTCATAGTGTCTTGGTTCTAGTGGCACATACCAGGCCAGTAGCTTCACAGGAAAGCCCAGAGCAGATAAAGAAAATTCAAGAAGCTGAGCCATGGTGAATTAGACAAGATGAAACAGAACTGGGGTCATAGCAAGATCAGGTTTTAAAAGAGATAGATGTCATCGTTAAGTCAAGGCAGGATAACCAATGGAGCAGGGATTTTTAGAAAGCAAGCAGCCAAGAAAGTTCTAGGTCATAAGTGGCCTTCATCAGTCTTTCTACCACAGACAGCAGTTTGTACACAGATGCTGCCAAATTCCAGCCATGGCACAACTGTACCTGATCAAGAGGCTGATAGAAGATACCCTCAACAGAAGCAACCCCTGCTCCTGTGGAGTCTTCTACTGCAGCTTTGCACTTGCAGTTCTCTTTCAGTGCCGCTTCCTTGGACTTGACAGTTGCTCTGCCTCAACCTCTGCTGGACAAATCCCCTCATTTATTTCCTCCTGAAGTCCCAGGCTCTTCCTCAGTCTCCTGGCATTCTGTTTGTGTCTCTGTGTGTCCAACTAGGACTCCTCATATGATGAGGAATTTCACAGTTGGAACATGACATACAGTCCAAAAAAGTAACTTTCCCAAGTTCTTCTACACAATCACCACACTTGTCCACTAAGCTTCCTTGGGAATCTAGGATGGTGGCATCATCATGTTGAAATACATTAAAGTTGCACAGCAGTGGCCTTGCAATACCTAGTTGCTATCTCAGGGATGATGGGTATTAGAACATTGTTAAATACAGCCCAGAAGAGCACCATATTAAAACAAATGAAGTAAATGAACTCTGCATTGTGTAATCAAATAAATCCAAGAGCTAGAGCTACAGTACATTGCAATGGCCCAGTATGTTGCTAAAATCAAAAGTGACCCCTGTATCCCCATCTACCCATGGCATCAATTGTAGAATATTCAGAATTGTAGAAAGTTAGTGAATATTAGCTGGAAATTTGCAGGCTACAATTACACTGTCATTTTTTAAAAAAAGATTCCAGTTAAAGAGCAAAAGAAAAAAAAAGGAACATCCATATTGAAGTTCTGCAAACTGTACTATTTGTGCTTTGTGTTCATATAGAATCTAATTCTAAGGCACCTCCTGTTTACTTCTTTGTAAATATTTATTTACCCAAGGTTTTTTTTAAAGAAAAATTTGTAAAACTGCAATTGCTGTACATAGTTTTTAAAGTCCTCATTGTTTACAATGCTGTTCTCCATGCTGAAAATAAAACTTCCTTCTCTATTTCTTTTTGTTATCTTTTTCCATCTGGAAAAATATTTTTTTCTTCCTGAAAAAAAAAGCACGTCAAAACGGGACACAGAATTTAATATATCTTTTTGTTTTCCATAGACTTGGTCTCTAAAATCATTACCCTGCTACTGTGACATTTGAGAAGGCACCAGCATATTTAAAGCTGTCTCATACTGACCAAAACCTTTATCCATGGAGTTGGCTGTTGTCTAGTCCAAGGGTGTAGAACATGTGGCCATTTGTACTGGCTATACTGTATGGGCCCAATAACATCTGGAGGCCACAGATTCCTCACCTCTGGGCTAGTATAAATTACTGACAAGACCGGGGTTGCCCCAGGACTGCTTTCAGAGAAACTCAATGTGCTGATGTCAGTGACTGAAACCAACACCTTCAGCAAGCAAATACTATTAAGTATAAGCAATACAACTAAGAATATAAGCGGAGTGGTTTAAGTGTTGGACTTTGACTCTGGAGACTAGGGTTTGATTCCCAGCTCAGCCATGAAACCCACTGGGTGACCTTGGGCAAGTCACACTCTCTCAGCCTCAGGGCAAGGCAATGGCAAATCTTGCTAAGAAAACCCTATGATAGGTTTCCTTTAGTGCCACCATAGGTTGGGAATGACTTGAAGGTACATAACAACAACATAAGACAAAATGTACATGTTACATAAACCATCATTTAAAATAAGTCTGTGTAAGTTGGCAAATTTTATCTTGAAAAGAAAGAAGCTGGATGTCCTAGCGAGAGTAGCCTCATTGAATCAGTGAGATTTACACAAGTGTTGACTTCTCAATCAACAGTTTGAGTCAATGGGCTAATTTAGTTGGTCTTAGCAGTTTGATTTAAAACAATATATTTGCATTAATAATTATGTAGTTTTAATATGTAATATATATCCCTATATAATAAAATTGTAAACCAAATATAAAACTGCAGAAGAACTGACTCCTGCAGTTCTGCCCTTTTGTAATATACTAATTTATTTTAATCAGGACAATATATTGAGACAAGGTTAATATAAACCTAAACATTTTTGATTAATGGAATTTAGATGTTGCTAACCATGTATTCTCAATTTTAAATTCATTGTTCTGCTATGTACCAATTGGATCTTCTCATTCTCTTCCACAAGAAGATAATGTTTTTTTATGGCTGGATAGCCATTTCCAATTTGTGTGTGTTATTTGAAACCCCATCCAGACAAATCTACATTAAAAAGGCACATTTTGACAAGGACTAGTCAATTATTGTCCAATATAAAAAGAATTCCTATGTGGCAGAGCAGATTAACTCTTGCAAATAAACCACTTGTCCAATTATTGTTTAATGTAGATTTTGAATATATTTTAAAATCAGTCAGAAAATAAAACTTTCTTTGTTGTACCTCTAAATTGGTATTTCAGACAGTCAGATCTTTGAAGTCATGTTAAGACTAAGGCCAGTTACAGACAGCCAAAATAAAGCTGCTTCGAGTCACAGTGGAGGTATGGTGTTTCAATGATGCATGCGTCCTAAGAGTCCAGAAGCCACACCAAAGCCACGCTCCAGTCCTTAGGGTTGGAGCGTGGCTTTGGTGCGAGTTCTGGACTCTTAGGACTCATGCATCATTGAAACACCGTACCTCCACTGTGACTCGAAGCAGCTTTATTTTGGCTGTCTGCAACAGGCCTAAATTACTCATATTTGCACATTAATGCTACTTGTAGTTTTCCAAACATGTGCTTCTTGAATTTGTGGCATCCTGAAGGTGGGGAGGGGCATCCTAACTGTGGCATCCCGAAGATGGGGAGGGACCAGGAGATGAAAGTTCTGACAATAGTTTACATACTTTCCAACTGTTCTGATTTGGAAGGGATGGTTTTGATTAATCCCCTGTTGACCCACTTTTTCAGTTGCTTTTAAAATATCCCAGTATCTCCCTTCTCCTCCCACTTTCCCCCTTTGTCCTAGCTTAGTTCTTTCATGGTAAACTGAATTCAAAGAGCAAAAGTAGTTTGTAACTAATAGTTACTCTATTAACTCACCAATGGGGGAGAAGAGAGGAGGGGGACAATCTTGTCCATCCCAATAGGTTTAGACTAAAGCAAAGCTTCAGTCTGTTCTAACTTGTGTTTTCATCCTCATTAATAACTTTTGCCATCTCGACCACACACTCATGTTTGCTTGGCCATACATGCCTGCTTTTCACCTGTAAAATGTTGGAGGGCATGACTTTAGGTGCAATCTTGGATGCTTGCCTATTCCATTGGCTCTGGTTGAGTATAGGAAAATTGTTCCACTTGGTCCCTTGCTCCTCTGTAGGAATTTGGCTGTGCAGCTTTAGTGCAAATTACTATCCCTACTTTATTATGAAAGGGAATGCAACCCAAGAGGATTTTTGCTTTAAGAAAAGAATGGGGCTGTCGATCAGACTTTGTGATGTGTCTTATGACTTGTTGAACAGATCCAGCTTCTAGTGCATATGCCACCCTTGGGCAACAAAGAGCTGTGATAGCCTATCCTCCTGCTTTTAGAAGCAAAGAAGATGGAGGTTTCGTTTTTGTTGGTCTTATGTAAAAGTTTGGTTGCTACAGTAGCATTCCCACTTATCTACCAGCTTCATATGCTCTTGATATAAAACAGCTTTCCCCATCCTTTTGCTCAATACCAGGGAAAACCTCAGCTGATAAAATCTTAGCTCCTACGCTGTTATTAAAGGCAGAAGTTCTACAAAGTGGGGAGGGAGGGAGTTCAACAAGTTGGAAGGAAGATAAATTTAGAAAGTGCAGAGTGGCAGTTAAAAAGGCCAGTTCACAAAATAGTTGTTGCTAATAACACCAGCATCTTGACATAAGAGAAACAACAACAGGATCTCCTTTTCCTTCTTCAAATCCTGCCTTTTTCTCAGTTTGGCAAACAAACATAGTTAAAAATTCACAGCATGCAAACATTAGAAAGCACTGAGTACCAGCATGTTAGCCTTACCAGCAACAACAGTTTTCTAAATTGCCATGGTTAATCATATAATTGCCACTGTTTGCTCTTTCTGCATTTCATTTCCTTTTGATCTGTGTACACATCCCACTGACAGAACAGTTGTTTGTGTGTATGTATAATCGGTAGCTTCATACATCTGATGAAGTGGATTCTAGTCAATAAAAGCTAAGGATGTAATAAATGTGTTAGTCCTTAAGGTGCTAAGAGACTTTTTGTTATTTTTACTGTGCCAGACCAACACAGCTATTATGCTGGAAATAATGCTCAAACATGTGGATTTGATTACAAGCCAAAGGAAAGAAGAACTATAACCAGATGACAACAAATTAGAGCAATATCTACTCATTCACCGTTACCCTCACTCTTCCTTCTTTATGGGAAGCAACAAAATTTCAGGACAAAAACTCCTTTAATACTACTCTGCAGAACAGCATTCTGAATACTTGACTGCTGCAGAAACATTCTTGTAAGTGCTTGATAAAAGTATGGGCAATCTGAAATGTCTTTGTGGCCATAGCTTGCCTTAGAAATACAACATTCTGAAACTTGTTCAATGGTCCTGATCCTATCTGAACACTTTGTTCTACAGGGTTTTGCCAAGCAAAGGCAAGTCATATTACCTCTCAGAAGTTTTTTTGGTCTTAACCACAGTAATATTTTCATGTTTTGTTGTAGCGCTATTTATTATGGCTTCAATTCAGATTGGTATACCTCATTAGTGGAATTTGATTATATGATCCCAATATTTTAAAATGCATCTTGTGTGAACTCATTCACTTTAACTGTTTTTAATATTTTCAGAACAGATTGTAGTTGATTCAGCACGAACCAGTGGAAGTTTTGTTAGTGAGTATGTCATTAGAGTTATGCCGAGTATTATAGGACATATAGTAAGCAGAGAATAGTAAGGCAAATTTATACATTATTAATTTCTCGGTTGTGGGTACAATGTCTAGGCCTAAGGGCTAGTGTGGTATAGTGGTTTGAGTATTGGTTTATGACTCTGGAAACCAGGGTTTGAATCCCTGCTCAACAATAGAAACCTACTGGGTGACCTTAGGCAGGTTACATTATCTCAGCCTCAGACAGAGGCACTGGCAAAGACACTTCTGAACAAATCTTTCCAAAAATAAACCTGTGATAGGTGGCCTTGGGGTTGCCATAAATTAGAAATGACTGGAAGGCAACAACAACAATAACGATTTCTCAGTTGTGAGTACAGTGTCTAGAATAGATCTAAGTCTCTTACAAATGCTGAAAATTATTTCAGATTTTCCTTAAGAAAGTCTCTTCAATAGCTAGCTTAAGAAGTCTAATTGCAACAGCTAGACATAACTAGATTTGTAATATTTAGCTGATTCATTTATTAGATTAATTGAATTAAAACTGATTGATTTTAAAGGTGCTCTTGAACAATCATGCAGTAAATTTTTTTAAAATGGGCAAGGAGCAGCCAGTACAGAGTAGGCATTCTTCTTTCCTTCTTACCTTGGAAGGAATCCTCTTCAAGACAGGCCTTGTAGTAACATCTCAGTTCTTCCTATGTGTTTTTGGTACTAATTCTCATGCCCTGCTGTGGAATATGGAAAGAACATTTTTTTTTATTCCAAGAGATCTTTGATCTGAATCCATTGGTCAGTCCCAGCTACAGTAGATCTACTGACTCAGTTACTGGAAGGTAAGCCAACTGTTATGGAAATCCTATTGATTCAATGGATCTTCCCCAGTTGGGACTAATCAATATGATTTAGATCCATTAAAAGAAAAAAAAACTCTTTCCCAGTGGGAGGAAAGCTAACCATTCCAGTATTAATCAGGCATAATTAAGAGGCTTACTCTTGGGGATGAGTTAATTATTTATTTAAGAACATGAGAATGATCATTGGAGAAACATAGCTGTTATGACTAGTCAGAACTGATAAACCTTATGCTTCACATTTCCTAATCCTCTTTCAGAGCCATTCAGGATACTGGGCCCCACTTATATCTTACTGTAAAAGATTTATAAACCAAAAAGGCAACATGGAATAAAACTTTAAAAACATAAAATAATAAATAATAAAATCACTGATAAAATAAACCAGTGGAATCTTTATTAATAGTTAAAAGCAAACAGCAACACATATACAGCAATTATTGTTACTATAGTTGTTTCCAACCTATGGTGACCCTAAGGCAAACCTAATATGAGTACGAGTGTCAGATTTCAAGGTGCTGCCTAGTGTCTCCAGTATTGGTCGATGACCTACAGGCAACAGGGGGTGTTTTTCTAGTTGTTGTTTTTCCCCAGTTTTCATGGGGTCAGCTCCAAGAAGGAGTCAAGACTGCATGCAACTCTCTGCCCAGGCAAAAGGTCTAGTAGATGGTTGTCCAGCTTGCTGCACTTTTACAAGGTCAATTAAATCAAGTGAAACAATTTACAAATACACTTAATTTCCATCCAGGAAAATATGTTCTCTCTCTCTCACTCACTCTCTGCTCCGTGAGCTGAGATTGCTGTTTAATGCATAATACTTAATGACATCACCAGGTCCTTGAAATCTGACACTCCTACTCATATTAGGTTTGCCTTAGGGTCACCATAAGGCCATCTCTGTGTTTTGGGTTTTGGCCCAGAAACCTCAGGACCTGGGATGATCATAACCTGGCAGCCCTAATTATGGGGTTGTCTGAGCAAGATTTGTTCAGAGGGGAGTTGGCATTTTGACATTACCATCCTCTGAATACAGCTATTATAAGCCCAAGTAAATGAGTTTTTAGTTTTCAGTGTCTTTTGAAGATCTGTAATGTTGGGACCAGGGACCACTAGAATATCTGGGTAATGACAGAGTTTTGGATTGGTTGGTCCGAGGGTACCTTGCACATAGCCCCAGAACAGTTGGTATCAGTCCCTGCACTCATAGGAACACTGCCAGCGGTACTCCTGTGTCTATAGAACTTTCTGTGAGCAAACAGGAAGCCTCTGGAGTGAATCTGTTCCCCTATTGGCACAGCAGAGGTTCTGCGGAATCCTATGCTGACTTCCAGTGAAGGTTGTGAAAGCTGTCTGAAATGGTTCACTAATAATATTATTTGAATAAAATCCCTTTACTTGGATGAAAGCATTACCTTTGATGTGATCCAATCATGTTAGGTGCATCACATAACATGCAAAGTTGAGAACGCTGGAGATTATGGATAATCAACACAACTGCATTATTTTATACTCTGCCGGGTGCTAGGAGTCCTAAAACAAGAATAAATGTATACATGATCCCCACCGTCAAACAGGTCCAAATAGGAAGAGGAATATCAATAAACCACACAACATTGTTATCTAGTTAATATTTTTAGGAAGAGAGAGAGCCTCCATAACAAGTCAGACCTTGGGTGTATCTTACTTTGTATAATCTATGTTTACTGAGATCAGATCTCAAGGTTAGGGGGCTTTACTAGCCTGACCTAAAGATGATACAACCACTGCCCTTTCTTCATTTAGCACCAGGAACATCTGAAATAACCAGTTCTTAATCAACTTTCAGAATGTCAGGTTGTGTTTCTCAGTGTAAACAAAATTCACCAACAGTTGCCATTATGCTGGTAGGAAAGGAAACAGTCATTGGCCAATGTTCTGTTTATAATGGAAGGAATTGGCTCTCGTTGAACAAAGTCAATACCTAATTTTTATTCTCTTGGAAGGGACATTTTAAAGAATAATGTGTGGTTTAGAAAGGACACTTATCAGGTAGTTGGGAATAGCTGCGTTGGTTAAATAACAAGAGACTATAGCTGAGAAGGCTGTATGCTTAGTTTAATTAGTAACAAATGGTTTTGTCTAACATAAGCATCTGTCCCATGATAATGGTGTCCAGTATAATGGTGCAATGCACCAAATATTTTAAAATCAGCTGTCTTTCTAGAGAACATTTTATGTATATAATAATGCTTCTAGCACATACCATTTATCAGTAGAATTTGTACAATAAATGATATAAACATTTAGCAAAAAGAAGAAAATTGGCAAAGGTGCTCTCTTCATTTTAAAGACACCCGTTCAAATTTACCAATATCTATGAGGTTTCTTTTTGTCAGACTATGAGTGTAATTTTTAAAATATAAAATGAATTAGCATATCTTCTAAGCTTTTATGTTAACTTCTAGGTTTTTCTGGGGTTAAGAGTACAACTGCAAAATATTGTGCTGTGAGTCTCTGAATCAAATCAAGAGACACTGTCAGAATCTGCAGGTGCCTTTACACATAACTTATGAGTTCAAAAAGACTGGAAATTCCATCTATCTGACAAGGAAGTGCTATGCAAAGTCTTCACATATGTTACTCCGTTCCTTTATGACTCAGAAACACATTATTGACCTTGCTTAGAAAAAAATGTGATGCACTTTCCCTTTTTCTGATCTTCCTCTGATTCATATTCCATAGGCACCTATCAGATAGCATAAACTCCAACTGTACCAGTTTGTCAGGGACTATCAGAGTTATTCCTCTACCATCCCACTTTTCCAGCTGTTTTTAAAATATTTCAGTTCCTCTCTCCTCTCCTCCCCCATTTCCTCCCTTCACCTTAGCTTACTTCAATTGCTGTAAACTGAGTTCAAAGTGGAAAAGTAATTTAAACCTAATACACTCAACAGGAGAGAGGGGAAAGGAAGGCTTGGGGTTTTGCTCTTGCCAGCAGGGTCATTGGTATTTTCTTTCTTTCTTTTTCTCCTAGTTTTTTAAAACTCAGTACATACACTCCATAGTTTATCTGCTTAAAATTAAAATTCTGGTGTTCCTCATTAATAACTTTTGACCTCTTGTTGTCTGACCATACACTCTGGTGTTGCTCAGCCACACGCCCAGGTTTTTCTTGGTGAAATTTTGGAGGATATGAAATAGTCACAAGAATATGATCAGAGTCCCAGAGGAGATCAGCTTGTAGTTGTCACAGATCACAGAGAACCTCTTTAATAAAACTGGTTGGAGCTACTAAATGTATAAAAATAGGTTTAGTGGGGGATTACACCCCCTCCAGTTTTTTTCCATCAAACAAATAATCTTCCTACTTTATGTAGAAAGTGTTAGAAATCTTTTAGTGGAAATCTTTGCTGGAATAGTGGGCATGCTTATTAAATTTGCAGACGACACCAAATTAGGAACGACAGCTAATACTCTAGAGGACAGGATCAGAATTCAAAATGACTTTAACATATTAGGGAGCTGGGCCAAAACTAACAAAATTAATTTGAACAGGAGGAAATGTAAGGTACTACAGATGTAGGATGTGTGATACCTGGCTTGATAACAGTTCATGAGAAAGGGATTAGGAGTCTTTGTAGACCACAAGATGAAGATGAGTCAACAGTGTGTCATGTCATCTAAAAAAACCAATGTGATTCTAGGCTGCATCACTGGAGCATTGTGTCGAGATAGAGGGAAATTATAGTAACACTGCATTCTGCTTTGGTCAGACCTCACCTGTAACATCGTGTCCAGTTCTGGGCACCATAATTCAAGAAGGATGTGGACCAGCTGGAGCATGTCAAGAGGAGGGCAACCAAAATGGTAAACGGTCTGGAAGCCATGCCCTATGAGGAGCAGCTTAGGGAGCTGAATACGTTTAAACTGGGGAAGAAAAAGTTAAGAGATGATATGATAGACTGAGCCATGTTTACATATGAAGGGATGTCATATCAAGGACGGAACATGCTTGTTTTCTACTATTCTAGAGATTAGGATAAGGGGCAATGGATTTAAGCTACAGGAAAAGAGATTCCACCTAAACATTAGGAAGAACTCTGATGGTAAGAGATGTTCCACGGTGGAACACAGTGCCTGAGAGTATGGTGGAGTCTCCTTCTTTGGAGGTTTTTAAACAGAGGCTGGATTTCGGGGGTGCTTTGATCTTCCTGCATGGCAGAGGATTGGATTGGATGGCCTTTGTGGTCTCTTCCAACTCTATAATTTGGGTGTCATCAGTACGCTGATGACACCCAAATCTATTTCTCCATGTCTCGTTCGTCGGCCTCGAATTCCAATGGCATCTCTTCTCTCAATGAATGTCTTCAAACGGTAATGGGCTGGATGAGGAAAAACAGATTGAAACTGAATCCAGATAAGATGGAGGTGCTCACAGTAGCGGCCCCAAAACCAAGAATTGGGTTGCAACCTCCAGTCCTGCATGGGGTCACACTCTCCTCCAGTGACTGTGTTCGCAGTCTGGGGGTGCTCCTCGACTCATCACTCCTGATGACAAATCAGGTAAATGCGACGGTCAGGAGCGCCTGCTATCAGCTTCGGCTGATACGCCAGCTGCACCCTTTTCTGGAAGTAAGGGATCTCGAAACTGTTGTGCATGCACTGGTAACCTCACGTCTGGACTTCTGTAATGCACTCTACTTGGGGCTACCCTTGTGCTTGGTTCGGAAGCTTCAGATGGTACAAAATATGGCAGCCAGGCTTGTTTCTGGTACATCTAGGAGGGATCACATTACTCCGGTTCTGAGGTCCCTCCACTGCCTGCCTATTAGCTTCTGGGCCCGGTACAAGGTGTTGGTTATTACCTTTAAAGCCCTAAATGGCTTGGGTCCAAGCTATCTCAAGGACCGCCTCTTTCCGTATAATCCTCCCCGCGCTCTCCGGTCCTCTGGGAGGAACTTACTGCAGCCTCTAAAATCTAGGCTTGCAGCGACCTCCCAGAGGGCGTTTTCTGCTGTCGCCCCCAAACTCTGGAATGACCTGCCGGATGAGATCCATCAGTTGACATCATTAGAGAGCTTTAAAAAAGCTGTCAAGACGGATCTCTTCTGGCAGGCCTTTCCAGATTAACCATCCCGGCCCGGGCTCCCTGATCCCCTCTTTCCTCTCGTGGCCCCATCTTTAGTGATGGTTGAGGATCTCCAGAGGGACACCAGGGTTTTTAGTTTGTTTTAATTATGTTTTATGTTTTGATATTGTGTTTTTAATCTGTCATATTTTTTAATACTTTCTTAAGGAGGGGAGGGATTATAATGTTTTTAATTTTATATTTTACTCTTGTTAGATTTACTGTTGTCAACCGCCCAGATTGGTTTGCCACAGGGCGGTATACAAATAATAATAATAATAATAATAATAATAATTATTATTATTATTATTATTCAATGAAATTTCATTGAGAGTAAAAGATTAATAGAAAGTAAGCCTGTTTTCCTCTAGATTCTCCAGCTTAAACCTGAGGGTTGTATGAGAAACCGGCATATTCATTTAATAATAAAACATGAATTATATATAAATGTATATAAAATTGTATATATATGTATATATGTATACAAATTTGCTAAAAATGCATACAAAAAAGAGATAAATACCAGTAGATGTGAAATCCATAGAAAATCCACACTTTCCTGTGTTCCCGTATGAAATAATAACAATGATAAGAACAGAGCATTTAACAAGGGATTAAACCCCATACAATCATTTATACTGTAGCATCAATATTATTATGCTTTTTAGCAGCTGATGAAAAATGCCAGTCTACTGGGTTCCATTTCCCTTCTACTTGAAATCAATAATTGACTTAAACTTACTTTTCTGACACAAAACAACACCACATTTAACAAAATCTTCTAAGTGGGAACTGCAGTATATTATTTTCCCAATGAATCATAGAATCATAGAATTGGAAGAGACCGCAAGGGCCAATCTTTATATTTGGTGTTCACTATGACGAAAGATACTTTTTGAAATTCTTAAAAAGATAGAAGATGAAGCACTTCAGTGATCTTTCAGTTTCAGAAGGTCATTTGGCTAGTTACAGCTGAGAGTGAAATGATAGAAGATTCATTTGGAACTTTCTTTTTCATTCACCAGCAAGAGATGGCATTGCCGTGTTGCATTCTTTGTAAGTATTGTCCTGAATCTTATCCGCATGCTGGGCAATATGACAAATCATGCAGTCACAATACTGCTTATACTAACACTGAAACAATATCGGAGGGACAAGTTTTACTGAAGTGTGTGAAAATATTATTAAAGTTCAAATGTATGTGGGTGTTTATGAAAAAGTGTTGCTTGATAAGCTTTCCCCCCTCCTTCTTTAAATACAGTTTGCTGCCCTGTATTTTTAGAATCCATGGCCATGTCTTTTTTGCTTGGCTGCACATTCTGAAAGGGTTAGTGAGCTTGCCAGCTGACTGCAAGCTCTGTGAACCAGCCTGTTTGGAACGACTGCAGCACATGGTGAGAAATTCCTGAACCGTATGGGAGTTTTCTCCTGTGATTAAATTTGTTGAGGGCATCATGAAACTGAACAGAGGCTACAGATGGAGTGCCTGTAGCTTCTGGGTTATTGTAGACAGAGAGAGAGGGAGAGCTAGGCAGACATTTGATTAGATGCCTCCCTTTCTTCCTACCAGCATATATTCTCAATGTTCCCCCTGGTCTGATGGTCAGAGATATAAAATGCCTTTCCACAAAGATAAATTGACCAATGAAAAATCTCACTACCCTAAATGGATCTATGCGCTCACGAGGTGCTTTATTTTAAAAGCATTTACTGTAAGGATTTTAAATTCTAGGTTTCCTCCCCCACTTCCGATCGGTCTTCTTGTTGTTACCCTTGTGTTCCAAATCTGTGCAGTGCTTGAAGGCAGGTTTCTTCCCCGCTGGGATTGTTTAAGCAGTCTAGCTGCCTTTGGCAATTAGCAATTCGTTACCCATAATGCTTTGCTCATTGTGCTATGTGCTGGTGTGTGTGTTTGTTCGCTCCTGGAGGTTGCAGTGACCTAATTCAGCCCCAGGAATTGCACAGTGTTGGATGCCTTATCCAGTATATTAACAAGCGGATGCATCAATACAAGGTTATTTGAGTGTCTGTCCGGCAGCTGCAGGCACAAGGAGCAAGCATTTTACCTAGCAACTAGTCATGTCACACATGGCCAGACTGCTAAAAGGTGAAGCTGAATATCTACTATTTAATCCAGCAAACAAAATTGTGAACAAACCATGTTATTAAGAGATTGCAGGTTAAGACTTTTGTCTATAATTGCTATATGTTTGGATTCAAGTGTCAGCCCTGCATTGTTAGTGGAATAGTTTGATGCCCTCAATTTATATTAAACAGTGGTCTTCCTTGGGAGGAGCTCCTCTGTTAGAAATTGAAGCTGCTGCACTTCTGACGCTCTGTTGGTTGCTAGCCCATAGGCTGCCTGGTGGTATAGTCTGGACTAGGAAGGGATCTACGAGGAAGCTCGACACAAGTTTTTTTGAATTTTTCTCATGCATCTTTCTGTTACTTGTCTGCTTTCTTGTGCCTTCTCTTGCACTGACCTATTTTTCTCTTTCCTATATATTTTATCTTGTAAGGGTAGCAGATGCAAACGTCAGCTCTTCCTCTCCTGACCTTTTCCCAGTGCTGCAATGCCTACTTAAATCATGTCAAATAGATAAACAGTTGGCACTGCTGCTTCACCTGTTCCAGTTAGGTTCTTACAGAAAGGACCATATTTTGTTAATGTGGTGGCCTTGCCTACCTGGAGGTACTTCAGATCATCTACCAAAGGCTATACATTATCTCCAGTATCAAACTTGGGTGTTGAGTGCTGGCAAAAGTGGAGCCATGGTAGTGGACATTGAGAAAAAAACATGCAGGTATTATTCTTGAGGAACTATGAGATTGGAAAAGGTACACATGGGCAAACACATGGGCAATCTGGTGAAGAAAATGATCAGTTATCTCAGAATGTTGAGTTTCAGGAAAGGAAAGTTATGTGTGGGAAGAGGGGAAGAGAAAGGTGCGTATAGCTGGTTAGCTGGCTGGAATTGGAACAAGAAAAAATATATTAGGTGATAACACTGCAAAATTGTGTTGCAGATCCTACCTATAATACATAATCTGCCATTAGAGATTTGCCTGAAGTATGGATAGCATCATCTATTGCCGTGTATCTTGTGAGATCTTTTGCATTTGTGTACAGTCACAGTGGGCAGCCACTTTAACTCAAGAGATCAATCTCCTGTGTGTGTGTGTGTGTGTGTGTGTTTAAATGAAATCTAATTCCCATCATTATTGTCAGGATAAATAAAGAACATTTCCTTGAAAGCCATAAGAATTTTATTAGATGCAAAAGTTGATGGCAGGCATTAAAACTGGGTTTTTTTCAATTACATATAAAATATTTTTGTACATATTATAGATCCACTAATAGAAGAATTTGCTATACACATAGTATATTCTTATTCTTACAGAGAGCAAAATAGTTCCCCTGCACTACTTTGGAACTAAGAATTATGGATGCAGCAAGGGTCTAGTTTCAATCCCCTCAAATCCCCCATCATCAGCTGCTGATGCTGTCAAAACCGATGGCAGGTACATGATGCCGTGGCCTGTCAAGGGGGCTTTAGTGGTAGACCTAGACCTAGCACAGCCCCCTTATTGGTGTATTTGATCCAGAATTAGATAATGTTTTGTACAGTGGAGTGGATTTGTGAGTAAACTCAGACAAGCCTTTTTGGGTAAAATACCTTCTATTGCTACATCAAGACTGGAGTTCCTGAGTAATGCAGTACATATGACCGTGGCTGCTGTTTTGGGGAGCTAAAAGTTTGGTCTGTAAGGTCACCTTCATCTTTTACCTAACTGTTGCAGTGCAGAATTGTTGCAGTCCCAATTTAATTTCTTCTTCCTTTAATTCTTCCCCTATTTTGCAGTTTTACTTCTTGTTTCTCTCTTGTTCCCTAAAATTATAGTTGCCCATGTCTTTTATCTAATGTGAGTTACTTTACATAGGTCACATACGGGTTTAAACAGGATCATCATAAATCCTCATTCATCCCTCCATCCTATCAGACTCTATATTTGTATTTACTGTATTATTATTTTTTGAAATGGCTCTTTTAAAGTATTGTTCACTACTTTGAGAATTCTGGTTATTTTGTGGTCTAAAAGTGCAATCAATCAATTAGAAAATATATATTCTCTTCATTTGTGTTATCTTTATTCCATTTTATCAAAATGACATGCTGGGCAACAATTCTTTAAAGGATCTGGATTTAAAATATAAACCAGGATTAAAATCTGAAGGATCAAGTAAAAACATTTATTGCATAGATAAATGCTTATTTCGTTTGATAAGTGGGAAGTAGAAACCCAGATTTATAGATTTTGTTAGATATAGATTTTATAGATTTTATTAGGTATTTATATAAAGTAGTAAATAACTATAAATGTAGACTCTAACATGCCTTTGAAAAGTTTGTTCTCTTCTTCCCTTCAGATATGTAATATCCTTCCCCCACATCATAGTGAGCCAGCAGAATGCACAGATAAAATTACTACACCATGGGATAGGTATATTACAAAGAATGATTGTGAACAGTCCTCAGAGGATCACGTTGGTGGTGAGTCCTGGCAGGAACAGGTCCAAAAATCGTGTGTTGATTGTCATAATGTAGCTGGTAGTATTTAGCACAACAGTAGTGCCTTTATCTGCTGGTTGGATTGTGATGGATTCATCCTGTTGTAAAGAATTGGTACATAAGTTCCCTTCCAGCAGCAAGCACACCACATATGCAGAGATCTTATTATGTATAGGATACTTCTGCAAATGGGAGGCAACTCAGCATGTCAGCCAATGTTTTATGTTTCTCCATAGACAGGTTTTACCAATATTTAGGCAGTTTCACTACTTTTACTAAGCACCACTTTTCCAGGTACAGCTGTATTTGGATGGCAAATCAGGCCAGCAGCAACCAGACAGAAATACATACACTGAACAATAACTGAGATGGGTGGGTCACATGTATGCAGGACTATGGACATAAAATTGTGGCTGCGATACAATTTCAGGTCATGTATTGTTTCCTGGAGTTTTAATTCTCATATATGTAAAGATGTCTTCTAAGCAGAATTAAATCATGGGAAGATAATTTGACTAATTTTTATAAGGTCGTTGTGCCATCCTTTGTGTGTCGTTGGCTTAGCTGTATAGTATTGGTTGCTAGCCTTATAACAATATGTTGTTGATTCTTGAAATACCTACATAGGCAATTGATGCTTTTGTAAAGATGGGTGAATGATGCTTTGGGTGGTTGATGCTTTTTAAAAATAGGTGGATGATACTTTTCTATAGATGCACAGTCACAAAATCTCAGTAGAACTATGCAGTCCTCATGTATCTTGAGGAAATTGGTCTGTGATTTACCTCACTTAGTTGGGTGGACAAAATAATCCATTTGTGTTAGAAGGACAACATCAGCACACACACACACACATGCGCGCACGCGCATACACACACACACACTTGTTGGGATGAAGCAGTCATTGTACAGGCAGCTTTATAATCACAGTCTAAGGCAAGGGCATGAATGTCCTTGAGATTTGTATTTTTAGTACTGTTTAGTCTAATTTGGGGCTGGAAGAGGATGCTGGAAATGGACTAATGTGGTAGCTCAGACACCTCCCCAGTCTCACTAAGCCTATACCCTCAAAAGTTTCTCCCAGTCCCTAGACTCATGGTTGCATAGCCTTGAACACTTATGGCTCCGTCCATAAAGCACCTTACTTGATAAAATACTGAAATACTTCTAACAAATTTGCTTAAGGTCCATATGAGGAAGACAGGAGAAGAAAAACACAATACAAAACCACAATCTGAGAAGGCTGATGCTGATTTGCACAGGTGGAAAAAAAATCCCAATTGTCAGTGACTGATTAAAATCTATAATGACTACAGTTTCAGGTTACTCAACCAATGGGCTGATTGAGGGGTGGGTAAGTGAGAAGACATTCTAAAGCATTAGCAGGTTAGGAGTGATTGCTCTTGTTCTGTGTGCCTTCAAGTTGTTCCAACTCATGGTAGCCCGAAGGCAACCTTATAATGGGTTTTTAGTGATCAGTAGGCTGGTGTTTGGGGGAGGAAGGGAGGAGGATTGTGCAGTCTAAGCAATGAGTTGACTAAAATGTTAAGAGCTATAGGACAAGGTAGAAGGTGGGGCTGCTTTTCAGTGGGTGGATGTAACTGTGGCCATCAAAACATCCTAATGTCATCCTGTACCTCTGTCATCTTTGCTACAGGAAATGCCACTTAGAAAAGAAAAAGAAAACAGACTCAGTTTTTGAAAGTGAATTGCTACTTTTATCTTTTTTCTGAAGCTATCTGAGTGGTATTTGGAGAAGATATTGATTTGGGCTTAGATGTCTGGTGGCTGTGGGCTGTGGCCATAATTAATCTTGCAGCAAAGAATTCACTAATTAAGGAGCCTAAATGAGCTGTGTTAAGGTCGTTACCGTCCATTGGATGTCTGCATATACCAATTGCTCTTGGCCTTAATGTCGTTTCTGGTCATTAAAGTTTCACAATTAATGACAACCACTCTTTTAAAATGTATGTGTATATTACGTAGCAAGCTCTTTTGCAAGAATCACATCAATTTCTTCCTAGATAAGTGCCCAAATAACATTACACTTGGGAAAGGGACCTCTAAAGGAATAAAATCACAGACAGTTCTGCCTGAAATGCTGAAGTCACTATAAGGCAGTGGAAGGATGAACATGAATCTAGAATAGTTCCACTGTGGCATATGAGTGGATGTTAAATTTCAGAGATATTTAGTCCTGAACACCCCCAAGAGAACCAGATTTCATGTGATCTTGGAAGCAAAGCAGAGTCATACCTGGTTAGTACATGGATGGAGAAATTGTGATGCTGTAGGCTGTATTTCAGAGGAAGGCAGTGGCAGACCACCTCTGTGCCTCTGTGTATTCTGTGCCTAAGAACTATAAAATTAATGGGGTCACCATAAGGACGAGTGACTTGAAGGCCTGTACATATACACCATGCATGCACATGTGTGTGTGTGTGTGTGTGTGTGTGTGTGAGCATGCGCACACACACACACACACACACACACACACACACACTTAAAAATAGTTGGCTATGGCAGGATACAGACCGCCCCTTTCCCCGACGGATCGGGGCCTCAGCAGCCACAGCAGCAGCCCCAGATGCCCCGATCTGCTGCTTTTCTAGGCCTCAGGGAAGCAGCAAAATGCTGCTTCCCTGCAGTCTGGAAAGGGGTGTCCTTGGGGCTTCATGCCCCAAGGACACCCTGACAGCGGCGAGGAAAGGGAGAAAGGGGCCGCTTGGACCCTTTCTCTCTGTATTGCTGGTGCAGCTGTTTAAAGGCCGTGCCAGCAATATACACGGTAGGAGGAGGTCCAAAACGGAGCTCCTTTCAGCACCATTGAAAAGGCACTACAAGCGCCCTTCAGCAGCGCCAAGATGTAATGGCAGCACCGCGCCTTTTGGACACGACGTGACTGTTATGTCAAAATGGGTGGCACCTGTGTGTACAGGGCAATGCCATTTTGATGCCTCCATCTCGTGCTAGGGGTGAAGCCAGTATGGATGCTGCGTCCTTGGCCAACCCCTAGCATGTGACGGGGGCGGCGCAAAGGCTTGTTAAAATCGGGCCTAAGATAAGAGATTTGTGTTTCTGGATACTTCCTTTAGAGAATATCCTTTGGCCTTAGTCAGCTAAAAGATGACTGAGACAGAGAGACATGCATCATCTTGGTTTTCTTTTATTGAGTGTCTGCTACTGAGAAGGTATGTAAGAAGGAAAAGGGAAAACACAAAAAAGAAGGATGCAGTATGGATGAGAAGTGCAGCTGAACTCTTCTTTTTCTAATCCTGGGTGGGCTGTATTTCATAATGAAAGACAGACCTAACCTACATGTCAACTCAAGGAGCATTGGCACTAAATAGTTACATAAAATCAAGTTTTGAGCAAAACTGAGGAACAAACTCAATTATGGGGAAATTCAAAGGAAACCAAACACTTTAGCCAATTTTAGAGAATCTTTTCAGGGTGTTTTGTAGATCCCTACAATGTAATCAGATTCATTTAAATGTTAGCAACATCAAATTCCACAGACAAATCATTCTGAATAGTTTGAAGGGAAGTAAACAAGCAAACAAAGCAACAAACAAAACTTTCATAAACCCCAGTCTCAACCAGCAGGGAACATTGCTTCACTGATGGTTATTTCTGGGAATTTTAATTTCTGGTATTGGAAAGATAAATAACTATTTGCTGAATTGAACTGTTGAATCTGTGTAGAGAATTAGAACATGGGACATTTCAAGAGACAAGTGATTTTCTCAGTGAGCATTTCCTGCAATTTCTAAGCAAATCAATTATGCATTTCGCAACAAATCATAATGAGAGAAATTCAGTGCCACAAAAAACCCTCTACACAAAGGACACCTTCAAACTGTCCTCTAGCAGCTCTTCAGATGGAAGACTGCCCTCTATAAAGGAAGATAGGGGGATGCCCTAGTTGCTTGATGCCTTTTGGTCACAGTGTACATAGTCACTCAAGAGTTATGGATGACTATGACCCTCAGTCCTATTTCTTTTAAATCTTTTAAAGCTGCTTGTAAATGTCTGGACCAGAGTGTGGGTTTGTTTTGTGTAGGTTTTTCCTTCTCTATTTCTGTTTTTGACTCAAGTGTTTTGCTCTTTCAGGTGGACATTCTACAGATCACCATATCCTTGCTCATAATACTATGGGCCCCTGCTGTGATATCACAGACAAATACGTATGAAACATTTAGCTTCCGTATAACCCCTATGTAAAGTGGGAGTACCGTAGAGAGTAGTGGTATGTTGGACATCCTTCAAAGCAATGCAATATTATGGTATTTTTGTATCCAAGGTGTCATGGCCAACTCTACATTATATGGCAGATCTGTGAGTGGACTGCCTCGCATAATATTTTGCTTGCTAAAACAGCCGTATTTCTACATATTTGTATACATATTTGTATACATTTTATTTACACATATTTGAAGGCACAGCATTGGGATGTCTAACTCCTTAAACACCATTGCCCTGGCCCATTTTGCTTCCTTCAGAATTGTATTTAACTGTGGAAGTGCAACCATCACATTGCTTGCACATTTTCCTCTGTGGGTAATAGCAGCTGGCCTGGAGGGAGGGAAATTTACATAAGGACTGTGGGATGAGTGAAATAGATTTTCCACTCCATGGCATGGGCCTAATTCAATTCCTCTCCCTTTAAAAAAATCTGTAACTGGTCTTAAAAGAACACTATATTGAGAAAGGCATTCATGGATCTTTCACTGAATATGTGCTTTTCCTTCCATCTGTTGCCTATTTACGGTACATGCCATTAGGTATGTGATTAGAAGAATCAATGGGACTGCTAAATACAGCATATAAAATACACCCAGACTGATGTGGAACTGTCCAGATTCATAATGAATATCAACATGCCTGTACAACCAAAGACAACAAATTAAAAAGTAGCTTTACAGCTTGAGAGGAACAGATATAAAGTGTGCTATGGCACAATAGCACAGAGATGATCACATTGGCAAGCAATTGTCTGGAAGGGACATTTTTGCTCATAGAAGCTCTTCAGTGGTGGCCTTAGACAGTGACAGTTGGATGGGAAAACAGTAAGAGGGAACAGTAAGGTCTCATCCAGCCAATGGATCTACTATGAGGCTTGGAACAGATGTGATTGATTTTCTTTATTTTAATTTTTTTAAATAGCAAACCAGCTTTGAGAAGTTAGTTTGGACAGAGGAATAATGGGTAAGAGGGGATGTGCTTAATCCTTTTTCCTCCATCTATTTTCCTATCTCCAGGTCTTAATTTGCCTCTGGGTACTTTTCCATCTTCAGGGAGAAAATATACTGGTGCTTTTTATCTTCTCCCTCAGTGAGAGAATTGAGCAGAGGAAATGGAGAAAGAGTTAAGCGACACCTCAATTTCCTCCACAGTTGCTCCCTTTTGGTTTTCAACCTCTTGTGACTCCTTTTGCTTTAAAAAATTATTGTATGGGAAAGATACACATGAGTAGTTTGAGACCGAATGATTTCAGAACTGAACCACTACCCATCATAGTTCTTAGAAATCCTTTGAGAGACTAGAAGAAAGGAAGGCGAACACTGTCCAGAGACAGCATTGTAAGAAAACTCATCAAGAGGGACAATCAATTCTTTGGAAATTCACAATGCTTGCAGTTGGTGTTTCTCGTGACCCTGTTCCTCTTGAGCAAGGTTCCGACACCGATCAATTTCTTTCCAGCCAGAATGCATTGTTTCCTCTTCACTGCTAATAATAGCAACTCTTGAGGAGGATGAAATCAACACAGATACCTGAAATGACAAGGGTGTCCAATACACAAGGGTGTGCAATACACACACTCATATGCCATTGGTCTGCTTTTGTCCATCTGTATATTTAATGCACGCTGATGCTTGCGTTCCAAAATATTCTTTTTGAGAAAGATGCTTCTTTTAAACTGCAGTTTGGGGAAAGTGATTGGGAGGGGAATTGTTGTCATTATCTCAGTTGTCATTCTTGTTTTACAGAAGGAACACTGACCCTACCTTTGGTTTGTTTGTTTGTATTTCCCCCCCTCCAGAATCCCTCATTGCTGATCCTGCTACCGTAGTCCTGCTGTTTTGCAAAGCTGGAGTCGACACGCATGTAGGGGAGGGGGCTAGAGTCCTGGCAGCAGCTGTCCTTCCCCGATAGATGTGACTGTTATGCTAGCTTTCCTTCATTTATTCCTTTTGTAGGTTATTTTTAGTTCTGTGGGTTGTTGGGAGGTCTGTTTTTTTTGTTTTTGTTTTTTTGATCCTGAAAGGTTAGCTGTGCAGTTTGGTTTCTCCTCTGCGAACCAACTTTGGAAGTGCAGAGCTCTTAAAAATAAAACTTTATCTGCAGTAAGTTGACAGATGTCATCCTCTTGATGTCTAGACAATCAAAATGGGGCAAATTCTTATTACAGCCACATATTTCAGTGAGCTAAAGGAAAGGTAATACTGATTTCTTTGGGAGAGGAATAAACTATGAATGCTTTTTCCTTTCGCATTCTTGTTTGAAATTGAAAGCAAAGAAAATGGTGCAGTGTTTTTAAGAGCTCTGAATAAATCTGCTTTGCCAATGGGGAAGTGGGAAGGGATGACTTTGGTTATTCTTGTGCCCGGCAGCAAAAGGGTTAATGACTGCTTTCCTCTTTGATATCCATTAGTTTGGAGCCCATGTTGTGATTGGTCCATGTCCATGTGTGTTTTGTTCCTGAAGTTTATGACTTTGATTAACAGGGCATCAAAAGTACCTAGCACTAATGACAGGCATTTCCCATTTCTTCAGGTCATCCCACCTGCCTGCAGTTCACAGCAAACATGACAGAGGCTGTCAAGACCTATCAGTGGCAATGCATTGAGTGCAAATCCTGCAGCCTTTGTGGGACCTCCGAGAATGATGTAAGTTTGTATTGATTTGTAAGTTTATCTTCGTTACCAATATGAATAGCAACTTCTTTGAAAGACCTTGTCAACCATGAGACAAATGTCACCAGTTTTAAGCATCAGATGATAATACTTTCACATTTCTATAATGCCCCATCTTCTCTTTCTCTCTCTTTCTCTGTCTCTCCCTTTTCTCTTCTGCCTTTCTAATTGCTTAAGTGTGACAAGGCCTCACACTAAAGAGTTAAGAATACCCCAAAGAGGGCAGACATAATAAACCTGCACTGTCCACCTCATCTGTTTTCCTATCTTGACCCCTCTGTGATATAAACTGATACTTTTAGGCATATGTTTCCATCCCTTATCTTCCTGACAGTTCTTTCAGCTCTTCCCTAGATTGAAAGTTGATTAGTTTAGCAAACTAGATAATGTTCTAGTCTTAGAATGTTGTTTCTAAGCCTTTACATTGTTTTGCCAAGCTGTTGGTGTCTTTGCTTCTTGGTCAGGGGCTGGCATCCTGCTCAGTATTCACAATGTTGTAAGCCAAGTGTATGACATCATAATTATTGGAAGTCATAGAGTTGGAAGAGACCACAAGGGCCATCCTGTTCCATCCCCTGCCATGAAGGAATACACAGTCAAAGCATTCCTAACAGAGGGCCACCCAGCCTCATTTTTATGGATTCCTTCTTTTTATAGCAAGGGAGATTTCAAGCATTTTTCACTAGTAACAACCACCACAACAATGCTGCTGCTATTATGATTACAATTGTTGTTGCAAAATGAATTTACAGAAGATAGTCTACTTTAGGATGAAAACTTAGCAGTTTTGATGCAGAAGCCACAAAAAGCCTATCCTAATTGGTGTTGGCTGGTGTGTGTGTGCTGATGGTAGATCATGCCTTGAACTCAATGAGAGATTTTTCAGTTTGAAATACAAGCTTCATCATGCACGTTTCTTATGCCCAAGGAAACAAGCAAGTGACAAAGTGAAAACGAAACAGCTGTCATTTCAGAAAGCAGGAACAATTCTTGTTTTTCTCTGCCCATATTCATGTATATGTTTATTGTCCTCCACAACTTCACATTTATGGCACTGAAATGCAAATGCTTATGGAGTGCCTTCAGTTGCAAAGAGTAATATCCATTTGTCTTTCTTTCCCCCTTAACAATCCTGGATCAGGACCAGCTGCTTTTCTGTGATGACTGTGACCGTGGCTACCACATGTATTGCTTAAATCCACCAGTCTCTGAACCCCCTGAAGGTAACATTGTTTGGAATATCTGTGTAAGAAATTTTGAATGTGTCTGTGGGAGAGCAGTGAGAATTTGCAAAGTCTGAGCCTTTATGGGCATAGGTAATATTACTGATAGTATTTTTCCCTCTGTAAGACTGTGACATGATTAGTGCAGCAGCAGCCTCACTCTCCCTCATGGCAGGGCTGGTCATGAGTGTGTTCACATGTACATGTTGCCCACCCCTCAACTTCTGACATTGCATCAGGCAAGTTTTCTGCACCCTTAGTGTACATAAAGATATAGGGAATTTCTCTTATTTCCTTCTGTTCATCCTAGGATAGCCTGTCCCAACATGACATCTTATAGGTTGGTTGGTTGGTTATTTATTTATTTATTTATTTCCCGACTCTCCCCATGGTTTTAGGTGGGGAACACAACTAATCACAATGCACGCCACCAGTTAAAACACATTAGTTAAAGAATGGAGTGGTTTAAAAGGAAAAAAATAAGATATACACATTTTAAAACAATCCCTGTTTAAAATACTTCATCTAAACTCACAATTTAAAAACCATTTGGATAAGCCTGCTGGAAGAGACTGGTCTTCAGTGCTGCTTTAAATTTGGATGGCATATTCAGCTATTGAATCTCTTCTGACAGGTTATTCCACAGTTTAGGAGCAGATGAAGAAAATGTCCTCTGGCTAACAGTTGCTAACCTAGTCCTGTTATAGTTCAGTATATCTGGAAAGTGCCAGGTTATGAAAGGCATGCCTGAATCAACAACAACAAGCTCAGGAGTAGTCTACACGTACATGTATTATGCAAATTGCTGTGAATTTCACACACTGTACAGTTAATTGTCTTCACTTTCCTGTGCAAATTTGCATTTATTTGCATCTATTCACCCTCTCTCTGCCAAAAATGTGCAGCCATCTGAATCCATTCAAAACAGCTGCATGTGCAATAATGTGCATTTCTATGGATTTCTGTAGACACTCCAGTAAAAACCACAAAATCTTTTTCTATGGAGTTGAGGGATCTCCCTCACAAAATGTTCAAATTCCTACAAATCACATGTGGCCAGATTGCATTCTCTTTGACTGGAACGAGGAGTATTTTAATTGTATAGAAAAGGCCACAGAATTAAAGTAGACTAAACAGTGCAATACTACAACAGCAAAGATGCTCACTTCCTGATTTCCCCCTAGTTTTAGGAATCTGTCCATTTAACATCTGCCTTCTTGGATATATCACATCCCTATGAATATCCTTGTGCCGTATTTTCATTCCTTTCCTCTTTTTCCATTCAGTTATTTTTGAAATGTATGATAAATTGGGCAACAGTATCTTGTGGTGTGATATTCATTCCAACACCAAAATAAATGATAATGCACACAAGTTAAATTGACCGATGGAAATCCAACCTCATTGTGGTGGTCAAGAAAAGTTTCTCTTAAGCAAAAATGATCACTTGGAGTACTGTTTTTTCTTGGACTGAAGTGAAAAATACCTAGTTCAGCAGAAACTAAAAGAGTTCAGTTGAAGTCAAGGCAGTAATTCACCAAACTGTGTGATGGAGCATATGAGAAGGCCAGGGGGGAGTTAATTGACTAAATCATTAAAAGTCTTCTGTGAGCCCAGAGTCTCCACCCACAGAGGAAAAGGGCTGCCTGCCAAATCTCTGAACAGTTTGCTGCCTCTTGATCACACTCTAGTGTAATTCTGAGGCAATTCTCTGTTAGTGATGATGGGATCACAGTGGTACTCTCAGGGCAGAAATGCAGCAGAATGACCTTCTCTTGAAAAAGGCTGCCCATGTGGTGTCCTGGAAAGCGTTACTGCTCTTGGCCAACTGCCTTCCAAGTGAAAGCAGAGCAGTAAGTATACGAAGACCAGTTTAAATGAATGGCACCTTTGGTTGCCATGTGGGATAAGGAACTGTGAAACCAGTGAAGCTTGAGTGACAAACAGCTTCTTCAGCAGAACCATTAAAGTACAGGAGCATTTCACCTGTTAACCTAGTGTTACCCTCATATTCTAAAAGTTAATTTATTGAGAGGCATTAAGAATAAGAGGTGGGGGAGTGTGCTTCATTTACTGCCTGTTGGGAGACAAGGAAGATCACGTTACAGGAGAGAATGGCAGGCCCATTTATTTAAACCTGAGGCCTATTCACACTGCAGTGTTATTCCAGTTTTACTGCCATGGCTTCAGTCTGTGGACTTCTGGGATTGGCATTTGGAAGAGGGGCATTTAGAAATCTCAGCCAGAGAGCTTGAGTGTCTTACCAAACTATAAACCCCAGAATTCCATCGGATTGAATTAGCAGTTAAAGTGAAATCATAAAGCTACCATGGCGTGGCCCTTGGTCTGTCCAAACCAAGGATCTGCTCTTAGAAGCCCAAGAGCAGTCAAATGACAACAGCTGAACTCTTACCCTTCCCTTGGCTGATTTCCTTTGTTGACCCTCAGCAGTTCTAGGTTCACTTTTGAAATGAGTGTGTATGTGTGTGTAAAGGGCTACAGAGAGGTAACGTGTGTGTTGTGTGCATTCAAGTCATTTCCAACTTATGGTGACCCTAAGGCAAGCCTATCATGGGGTTTTCTTAGCAAGATTTTGTTCAGAGGTGGTTTGCCATTGCCCTTACCACAGGAAAAGATTCAGCTCTTCCTCGCCCTGATATCTCATCTTCTTCTTAACATGTTATTTCACCTGTAATTGAAGCAGATGCAGGATGAAAACAACATGTTTGATGTTACCATAATATGTAGACCAGGGCAGAGAAAGTGTGGCCTCTGAAGTCCCCAGTCTTCTAAATCTTCCCACCTTCCAAAATCCCCAAAGCCCTACAATATTGATTTTTTTAAAAAACAATGATATGAAAACCACCCCAAAATTGCACCAAACCACCCTAGTGCATGCCAACAGACAAACCCTGGTCAATCCCTGAGACCCCTCCATCCAATTTTCATCAATTTGGTTTTCCAAATGATTATAGAAGGTGCCATGAGGTCACTTCTTGTTGCCATTTGGGAGAGGAATTGGAGTGAAAAGAAGGTATTTTGGTATGCTCCAAGCAGGAAGAGGTCAGAAAGAAATTAGCCCCCAAACCCTTCACAGTTTCAAAATCCAATGTAGACTGCACTGAAATTAAGGGTGTTGTAGTCTTTGAGTGACCAATCTGCAGCATAGGTTCTTCAAGGAGTGCACATAGAGGTTGCAGACCTAAATCCAATTGTTAGTCACAAGAAGTGTAGACCCACTGAATTGGTGGTTAGGTTAATCTTTATGTCAGAGGTGGGCCAAGTGTAGCCCTAGGGTTTCAGGAGGCCCACAGGGACTAAGATTATCTTTCCTACTCCCAACCTTCCAGACTTTTCAGAATACTTCACAAACACCCATGGAAGGTGAATTGTCTGTCTAGAAACCCTCAGGAGGAGCAATTCACCTTTTTGAATATACTGCAGGCTTCAAATAGGACCCATCACATCAAAAGTTGACTTCTGGACAATTCCATTGGGAGACATATTTTTGGCAATCATTGTGGCCCCAGGAGGATCCTGGGGGCAGAAAATAGCTGCAGTTTCCCACTCTGTCTTACATAGATTCCACAGATCAACTCTAAATGGGACAACCAACTGAATTTAGACACTGAATTTTAGGCGCGTTACAGACCGCCCCTTAGGGGCAGCCTGTAGGTGCACCTTTCTCCGCCGGATCGGGGCCTCAGCGGCCAGAGCGGCAGCCACTGAGGCCCCGATCCACCACTTTCCGGGCTGCGGGGAAGCAGCAAAAGGCCCCTTCCCCGCAGCCTGGAAAGGGGTGTGCTTGGGGCTTCAAGCCCCAAGGACACCCCGCGGCGGTGGGGAGAAGGAGAAAGGGGCCGTTTGGTCCGCTGGGCGCAGCTGTCTGAAGGCTGCGCCCAGCGGACCAAACCAGGAAGGAGCTCCGAAACGGAGCTCCTTCCGGGGTTGCGGAAAGGGCGCCCTAGGCACCCTGCCGCGACCCCAATACGTCACAACTGCGCCACCTCGTTTGGAGGCAGTGCGGTCGTCACGTATCGATGGCGGCGGCCGTGTGGAACGGCCGCCACCATTTTGTGCGTGCAGAGCGCGCATTAGGGTTAGGGTGGTGCGGAAGCACCGCTCCGTCTTAACCCTAGTATGCGCTCCGCACGTACTTTTTAGCCCATCTGTAATGGGTCTTAGTTCCCTAAAGGAGCTAGCAGAGCCAATGGCCAAGAACTGAGGAAATTGCAGTCCAAAACATTTGGAGGGCCAAAAGTTCCCCAACCATCTAGTCGGAGTTGTGGAGAAAAAGCTGAACAAATGATTATGCAGAAAAGTGGCCTCCTGGTGCCTTTCAGAGTAAATGTCCCAGAAGCATATTATTATTTTCTTTGAAATTCGGAAATTATTAAATAAAGTCAATATCACAACATTATTTGTTTTTCAACAGCACTGCTTTCTGCGTGCATGTTGCCATGTAGCCATACATAGCTATGTTGTCTTCTGTTGTCATTTGTCATCAAGTTGGGTTTGACTTATGGCAGTCCTATGAATGGAAATCTCCAACAGCCTTGTCATCAGCTGTCCTGGTTTGGTTTTCCAGACTCAGGGCTGTGGTTTCCTTGATTGAACCTTCAGCTTTACAGAACACTATCATCTTTTCTAATGAGCCATGCTATCTCATGTGCGTTCCAGGTATAACAGCCTCAGTTTAGTCATTTTGGCTTCTAGTGTGAGCATACACTTTTGCCTCCCAGGAGCATGCAATCCCACCACTATGGAAAAGTAGGATACCACACTTTTCTCATAGAAGCATCCTTACTGTTGTCTTAAGACAGTGGAATGATCTACCAAACAGATGGCATACATCCATACCAGTATAATCAGAAATGTAGCTTATACATAAAATGGAATTATTATGGCCAAATTTCCCTAGATTTGGGAAATCCAGTTTTAATTAAAGCAATGGGTGTGAAGAAAATGTCAGTCAAAATCAGTTTAGTCCATGAGGAAATTTCAGAGGATCCAGCGCATTTTGTCTAGCTTCAGCCTTAACTTTAAAACGAAGTGTGTGCAGAGAGAAAACTACACGTTTGTGGCTGTTGCATAGTGGTGATATTCTGTTTTAATTAATGTCTCTTTCTTGTGGGAAATACGCAATGTGAAAAGTGACCCTCTGTTTAAATAGGACAAGTCCACTATTGTTGGCATGTTTAGGTATTGCATAGATGGGGAGTGAGCAACTTTAAAAACAAAATTCTGAGGGCCACTTTCCCTAAGGAGTATTCTTTCCAGGGCCAAATGTTTATGGCGTTTGAAGCTTTGGACGAGGCCCAAGCCAAAAGTGAATGAATCCACCCAATTCCTTTATTCTACCATTTCGGCCCCCACCCTTTCTTTCTCTGTCCTTCAGCTTCCACATGTAGTAAGCAGATCATTCTGGAGAATGGATAATTGTTGTAGAGGCCTGAACTGATTGTGTGACTGGTGTATTTGAAATTAGGCCAAGGCTCACATAAAATCAGCCCAAGCGCCATAGGTGGACAAAGGGCTCCAGGTTGCTAACCTCTGCCCAAGATCTCTCAGAGCCTTCCTCCTCAATGTGCCAACACAGGGAGCAGTGCATTATGGGATGATATGAGAGAGGGTCTTCTCTGTTGTAAATCCTTGATTATGAAATGCCCTTCCCTCAAAAGCCCAATTTGCCCCAGTACTGATGTCATTTCAAGCCAAAACATGACTTTTTGTTAAATACATCGGGGGCTAATTGATTTGATCCAGTTTGCTTATGTATTATCATTTTTATTATTTTAAATTATTTCAACTGGATTTTAATGGTTTTCCTGGAAGTGACTAGACTACGGATAGCCTTTTAAAGTTATTGTTATTGCTTTAAATTGTTCAGAATTGGTTTTATTGTATACCAGCATAAAATTCTAGGATATAATAGGGTGGTATAGAAATAAATAAATAAATAAATAAATACTTTCATAATAAAAACTGAAAATCTGAAGGTGTCGATATGAATCCATCAATCAATAATAAAAATGGCAAATCTGAAGGTTTTGCTTTATTGATTTACAGGAAGCTGGAGTTGTCATTTGTGCCGAGAACTCCTCCAAGAGAGAGCATCTGCCTTCTGCTTCCAGCCCTAAAAGGATCTCAACTGGACCAGGATCAAGCTTGTTCCTGGACTTGTGACACTAGCGCACAAATGTCATCCACCATCTAAGCAAATGTGTAACCACAAATACACTGACACTCATGAAAGACAATGGACATTCAATGGAGTATCTGTTTTGTTTGCTGTCCAAGTGTAGAATTGACACATATTGTACCTCCTGGGTTCTACTAGAAGGAGAACATTTTTTGGTAAATGTTCCTGATGGATTCTTTCCACTGCAGTGCATGATTGGAGATATGCTGTAATAGATTCACATGTGTTATGGTAATAGCAAAGAGGGGAACCCTTGTAACTGTTTGATATTTTAGAAATTTAAATTGTGTGGCATTGTGCTTTTTGTTTGATCTATACCCTTGCTCCCAAGAGAAGAAACAATGTTATCTTCACAACCATTCTTGATGCAGGGCTGTCACAAAGAGATTGAGAAGTACCCATCACCACAGGTTGTTAATAAACAAATATTTAGATGTATAGGGCTTTGATGGACAGGATGTCTCAGTTCTTTCCAAGTCATTAACCATAACACCCAAGTGACAAGCTGTAGGGAGATACAAAAGTGCCATCAATCTAAGTCTTTTTCATTTCCCTGGTGAAGTGTGGGTAAAAAAAAAAAAGATGACATAATATAAATCCAATTTTCTTCACCCCAGTTAGAGTTGGCCCATTTAATCAATGGGAATTTGGTAAGTCAGCACTCAGGTAAACTCCATTAATTTTAGTAGGGCTAATCTATTTGGGACTAACAACTGGATTTAGACTGGTGCTATTGTCTTTCCCATTCTCTGTCCTGTTTATTGTACAGTTCAGGATGTAAATCCTTTGATTTTATGTCTGGTATCTTTTCAAACTACATATAACCGAAGGAGTTTGGGAAGTGAGGCATATGGGCCTACGGGTTTCATGCATTTCTCAGTAATGTGCCATTTGGGCCCAGGGGCCAAACTGACATGACAAGGTGTTTAAAGCTAGCCCAATGATGTAAGAAAGAATTGGATCAAATCATAACAGTGAAGGCTGCATACCAGTAGCAGGTGATAAACATATTTTTGTACCTGTGACATGGCTATGTTTATCATAAGATGAGCTGTAGCCTGAAAGATGAAACTGGTGCAGTTGTGGAGAAATCTATGAATGCAAAAGCAGAAAGTCTGGGGATAAATTCCAATATCATTTTGTAGTAATTGTTTGTCTTCTAGTTGTTACTGATTGACGGTGACCCTAAGGCAACCCTATCACAGGGTTTTCTGGATGGGCCTTAATTATGCTCTTTCTTCAGGTTTGGTGTGAAGATTAAATGAGAGCCAGCATGGTGTAGTGGTCTGAGTGTTGAACACTCAGTGGATCAGGGTTTGAACCATCACTTGGACATGGAAACCTATGGGTGACCTTGGGCATCTCACACTCTCTCAGTCTCAGAGGAATACAGTGGCAAATTTTCTCTGCAGAAATCTTGCCAAGAAAACCCTATGATAGAGGGATCACCATAAATCAGAAATTACTTTATGGCAACAAACTAGAGCAATGAAGAACAAAATGAATAGGTATGCTTAGAAGATAGGACAGCCAACATGACATGACTGTTACATGTACATCAGTTGTAGGAAGCTGCCTTACTTGGGTCATTTCTCTCTGCCTTGTCTGCATGGATTCACAGTGGCTTTCCAGGGGTTCAGAGAGGGTCTTTGCCCATTATTTAGATTTTTCTTATATGGAGGTGCCAGGGTTTTAAACTGGAAACCTTTGCATGCAGATCATGCTCTACCCCTGAGTTATGGCTTTTCCAGATCAAGATAAGTACCTTTAAGTACCCATCATTTCAGTAGGAAGTTTAAGTGCATGCCCTCAACCTTTCTCAAGTAAATCACTGAGTATGAAAAGTGCTTCCTTTAAGGAGCACTTAAGCCAACGTTTTCTCCAGTTGCTGGGAGACATTCATCATTCTTTCATGTGTAAGAAAACACAAAGAGAGCTGGAATAGCATTGGGTGTTACACTGGTGTAACTCCTGATTATGCTGGTGCTTGTAATATTTCAGCACTTGCAGAAGAAAGTATCCAAGCCCATCCTCCATACTTCCCCATTTGTCTGCAGAACAACAATGTGGGCCATGGCTCTGTCTCCACCCCCAAGACTAGAATGGCCACTGGAACATCCCCAGAATGTCTCTGGAGTGGCCAGGAAGCTACCAGTCACACTGCACTCCCTCAAGAATTGAACACATTGGGTAACTGCAGTAACATCACTGGGGGGTGCGGGCAGCACCAGGTGACATCCAAGAAGGGGGGGGGGGATGACACCAAGGGTGCACAGGGCCCACTCTCTGGCTGCTGCTGGGCTTTCTGGGCAGCCAGGGGCATGCAGGGCCCGCTCTCCCAGCCACCACAAGGCTTTGTAGGCTGCTGCGGGACTGTACACATGTTTTTCCACTGTGCACGCTTGCTCCCATTCAGTGCATGCACCGGAAGTCCCACCCCCAGATGTCCGCCTCTGCACTGGGTGACATCAAGTTAGGGGACACCACTGGGTAACTATTGGAGTTTTATATTCTACAGGCATTAAATAGGTTTTCAGAGCAGAATGTTCATTTTTATGGGTCAAGTATTGTACACCTACAGTCTATCCTATGACCAGGGTGTTGGACTGGATGGCCCTTGTTGTCTCTTCCAACTCTGTGATTCTATGACCAGTTATGAGACTATTGCAGGTTATAATAACTATTTAAAGGAGGAGTAGAGATGGCTTGGCCCACTGGAGAAGCTTGGAGGACACACTCTTCTGCCATGCCCCTACTCCTACCATGCCCTCACCATCAAATTTTAAAATAACATGGGTCACCTTGCATTCCATGTAAGGAGAAAGATTAAATATGTAAGGATATAAAGTAAAATAAGATTTTTTAAAAAAACCTTTTTTTTAAAAATATCAACTCTGGTGATCACTTCCTAAGGATGGACCCAGCTGCCAGTTTCTCTTTCTCTCTCATTCAAATGTGAACTTTGTATAAATTCTAATGAAAACCAAACTGGAATTAAGTTCTCACTCATCTCACCCTGATAGACAAACTGTAATATTTTGTCCCAAATGTGGATTTTTGCTTTAAAAACAACTCATACAAACAGAAACAAAATTTCTCAGCCATCCCTCAGAAGCTGCAGCCTCATGTGAAAAAACCAGAGCAAAAACAGAAGTCAAATCTCAAATGTGTTTGCAGTTTTATCTTGAAGGCCATAAAGATACATAAAAGGGGATCTGAGTGGATCCATGAAGACCCTCCTGTGTTCTCAACAAGATCATGTCATGGGAAAGGAAAACTATTCAAGTGCATCTGTCCCTACCTTGGTACCTTTTAGGTATGTCTGACTACAATAAAGATATCCAGCCAGTATGGATAAGTTGAGGAAGGCTATCTAATGTGTTTAATTTAAAGCTAAAAGGAAGATCTGACTTTTGGAAAGAAGGAAGGAAAGCTTTGAGTTGCCTGCATCTTCAATTCTATGGATGCTAGTTGCATGAATGATCAATAATGATCTAAGATGGTCATAGAATATATTACAGTTGTCAAGATATCCCAAGCCTCTATCCAGAAAGTGGAAGGAAAGAACAAGGGACTATTTATGCCCTTTCATATATATTTTATTTAAAATTCAGTAATGTCAGAGACAGAACACATGGCTGATTTTAATATTGATTTGTGGTTGTTTGAATGTCCTTAAGATCCCAGAACTGTGTTTGACTGTTTCACTTTCATTTCATTTTAGAGAATCTCCTGTGTAAATACATTGTCTATCTTCCATAAAGAATTTGTTGTAATGTGTTAGGGGAAACTTTTCAAAGTTATTAGTAGTTCTTGTTCAAGCCCAGCATTCAGAGTAAAGAAGGGTTTTTAATATATATATATATATATATATATATATATATATATATATATTCAATTTGAACAACAGAACAACCTTCCCACATCACGAATTCATTTTGCCCTGTGAAAGAATGATCCTCATGGCTAAGAGTGATACCATGGTTTAAAAAGACAAAGGGGAAAAAACTGAAAATACAAAAAAATGATCAAATCATGTTAATTCAAAAACAATTGTCCCAAACTTTCACGTGAGGCTAAAGATAAATCTGAAACATGAATTATGAAAGGATGTCAAATTGCAATGAAGTTATCCTCAGATATTTCACTCCTGGCTGTTTTAAAGAAGTGATTAATTTTTTAAAAATGCAGCTATCTTGGTCCATTGGTAGGGGAAATCCAGCAAGAACACTCTTGGATGGCCAAAGTTTTTCAGCTTCACAGAATTCTTCTTCAGATAGACAAAAAATAGGAGGCAAAATATGGGTCAAAATAGTGTTGGTAAAAGCCACAGTCTACAGTATGAAATAAAGTTTGCAGAGAGTCTAATACTGAAGGACAATAATCCACTATTCTATAAATGAGGGTGCAATGCAACCAAGGTTACAAACTTTTATGCCCCATTTATTTCAGTTGCAAATAGCCTTAATTCTCCCCATTGAAAGCAATGAGACTTTAAGTCTGATGTATGTGGTTAATGGACTGGCTGCAAATAAATTCATCTATCTATGACCTGAGGTTGTGCATATACGTGCATTCCTGCCGGGTTCAGCAGAATTTATTTCCAAAGAAGAATGCAATTTTATTCAGAAAGTGCATAACTTTAGCAGGAGTCTAAGTGGTAACACTTACTATAGTCCTACACTTGTACTGTTGTAGCATTCAGTGGTATTGCGACAATACCAGTGATAACAAATTCTATTATCTGATGTGATGTTATGCACAGTAATTATATGCCAAATAATTATCTAGAAGAGATGGAACAGACATGACTAGGGTTGAAACGTGATTTGTCTTGATGTAACATTATGGATCTAAGGGCAAGTCTATACTTGTAAAATCTGGATGGGTTCTGGGTTTTCCAGAATCGCAGTGACACTGGGTTTGTCTACGCTATTACAACAGACATTGAGGCAAAGTGGAAGGTGTTCTGCTCTGAGCCATAGTGCAATGAGCAGAAGCTTCCCAATCAACCATGGCAAAGGGCTCTCTTGCTTGGAGTGGTGGGCCTCCATCACTGTATCTTTCTTAGTGGATGGTTCTCAAGCTTATATTACAATATACAAATTACTTCAGTTGTTACAAATTTACCACTTTCCCTCACTGTATATGTACGTTTCTTCACCAACATAGTTCACACAGAACCTATACCCAGCTTCTTTAGCTAATAACTTCACAGGTTACTTGTTACACTATCAATAAACACAGCTCAGCTCCTATCCATTCTAAAGTTCTTCTCCTGATCTGGGAGTCTGAACTAGATCAGCTTTCTTTTTACATCCACTCCTCAGGCAGTTCCTAATATTCCCCAGCCTTCCTGACTGTACATCCCGCACGATACTGATACACTCTCTAATACTGGACTTCTCCTATCCCTTCTAAAGTTCTTCTCCTGGTCTGAACCCCAACCAGATTAAACTCCTTAAACCTAACTGTACATCCTGGCAGTTCTAAAACAACCTCCTGCCTCAACAGGCTCTGACACACGCTTCCCATATCACTAGCTCTTCCTCTTTTTATACTCACTCATGAGAGCAGCCCCCACTTTTTCCCAGCCTGAGTCCTATTGGCTGCTCCAAATGCTCTATTCTGCTGGTGTTTCTCCACACATAGCTATTCATGGATGACAGAATTCTGCTGGTGCACTACATCAGTTCTCACACATTTTCCAACAATGCACTGTGCTGGTGAAGGAAGGCAAACAAATTCTATTAGCTCTGAGCAACCTCCTTTTCAGTGTCTTACTGCCTTTGTGGCCTCTGTGTCCATAAGTTTTGTCTTTTCCCAACACTATATACAGCCACATATTTATGTCAGTATAGCACACCAACAGGATTCCATCCTTTGGGTTTCATTTTTTTGGGGTGCCACTGAACAAAGTTTTCCGTCACAAGCAATCAAATAATGATGTCTGCCAAGTTAGAGATGGGATCTATCCATTTGTACAACAGACTCCACACATGTAATGAAATAGACACACAGACTGCTACAGACTGAGAGACTCAATTTCTTCTTCGTGGTCTCTGCGAATCATACAAATGGGTTTTACTACGCCTGCGCAGTGCTGCTCGGAAACTTCTGGAATCACTGGGCAAAGTAGACTTTGCAACTTATGGCAACTTTTTGGCGGTAACTCTGCCCACCCTTTATAAGGCCCCTGCCTTCCCGCTCTTTCCTCAGTTCCTTTTTTCCGCCGCGTTTGTGCTCTTGGAACTTCGCTTGCTCTTTGTTCTTGAATTACTGGACTTGACCTCGGACTGTTTTGACTTTGCTGACCTCCCCTTCGATTTGACCGTTCGGACCGCTTGACTTCGTCTCTCTCTAATTCCTCTGGACTTGTTTCCTGGTTTTTTGACTGCATCTCGAGCCTTCTGACGCTGTCGGATTTGGCCGCGATGTCTCCCCCGTTCAAAAAGTGCAATGTCTGCGGGGGCAAAGTCCCGGTTCAGGACCCGCATTCTTCGTGCTTGCTGTGCCTGGGAAAGGACCACGACGTGAAATCTTGTACCCTCTGCAGATCCATGACATCGCAGGCGAGGAAAAACCATGAGTCCCGCTTAACCTCTGCGATCGCACAGGGAAAAGTTCGTATCGAAGATTCCCGTCCATTGTCGGCCCCGTTGGTGTTTGCATCCGCTACGGCCTCCAAGGCTCGGGATAGCCCGGCTAGTGCAGCCTCGGCTCCCCCAATAGTGCCCGGTTCATCTCACGATGTGGCCCATGACCCAGATAGGTCCAGAGCCACCGACAAGTCCTCAAAGCGCCCCCACAAGCCGTCTGAGACAGAGAGTTTGGCACCCGCCGCTCCTGCCAAGGCGCCGTCCGTCCGATCCACTGTATCCTCGAAGTCGAGGCATGAGACGGATCCATCGACTGATTCGGGCTCGAAGCCATTCAAGGCGTCCAAGAAAGGTGCCAAGGAGTCGAAGTCGAAGGATGCTGTTCCCGATACTGCCATCCTCGAGTGGGCCAGATCCGCACCGAAGAAGGGTGCCGGTGCCGCAGTGGCGAGACCTTCGGGCCCTTCCACCATCTCGGAGGTGGAGGTGAACCCGTTCTTCCCCCCGGAAACACCGAGGGCCCCGAAGAGGAAGGCTAAGACACCGGATCCTTCCAAACCAGCAGACCAGGCCCCGGCGACCTCGAAGAGACCCAAGCCATTGGGGGACTCCTCTTCTTCCAAGGCTCCCAAGGATCCTGATCGTCCTTCGCCTTCTAAGCACCACCGCTCCCCACACCGACAGAGCTCTAAGGCGGACAAAAGGAAGCAGTCCCCAAGACGGGTTGTCGAGCCCGAATTGACTCCCACTCCGTCGGGCCTCGCCACACTGCCCTTTGAAGAGCCAGTTCAAACGCCCGCATCAGGACGAGACCGTTCTCCCACTCCGGTACCGAGCCAGCCTCTTCAAGTGCCTTCTGATGATGATCCTGAAGAGGGCGATGACCCCGATGTCTTCTATGACTCGGAATCGGGCCGGTATATATGGCTGTCACAAGGGACACGGCTTTCAGGAGGTTCAAGGATAGACGACACTCTCGGGCGGCCTGTGATCACCCGGTGATGGCTGCTTCGTCAAAGCCCCCCAAGTCGGTCCCAGCGGAATCGAGATCAGGACTCTCAGAGCCTAGAGCCCAGGTGGCGGCACCAGTTTGAACACCTGTCAAGGAAGCGGTCCTACTGAGCCACTCAGACCTAGAGTCAGACACGGAGACGATCCTTTCCTCGGACAACCCCTTGGATGAGGACCTTTCACTGCACAACTCTCCGCAGAATATGCATCACCCCGAGCCGGCCTCTCCCACCGACAACCTCAGGACATTTAACGAACATGTTATCAAGATGTCCAGGGCTCTGGACATCGAATTGCAATACCCTGAGGAAGCGGCTAAAGATCTGGCCGAGCGCCGGGTACATGGACGGGTCCCGACCCCTCCCTCCATCCCACTCCTTCCATCTTTGGAGTCTATTCTCAAGAGGTCCTGGGACTCCCCGGCTTCTCTAACGGGAACTTCGAGGAAGGGCAGCTTGCTGGAATGACCCTTGGCTCTCCACCCACCTGAGACAAAATTCAGATATTGTTGAAGGGGCCCAGCTGAATGCAGCTCATAAACAGGCCACCTCTTCTGTTGACCGAGAGGCCCGCAAGGTGGATGGCCTTGCGAAAAAGGCTTACTTGGCATCCTCCTTGGCGGTAAAGGCGATAAACTATACTGCCTGCATGGGGGCTTATGTCCAGGCTCTGATGGAGAATATCTCACCCCTGATCCCAGACGTCCCAGATGAAGCGCAGTGGAGGCTGGTCGAAATCAGGGATGATGCCCACTCCATCGGCGGTTGGCTCATCACAGCTTCCCGCAACGTGGCTGACTGTGCGGGTCGGGCGATGTCGGCTTCGCTGGCTCTTCGGCGCCATGCCTGGCTTCGTGGAACTGATTTGACCCCTGGAGTCAAGACTACCATTGAGGACATGCCGTTGGACGAGTCGGGGTTGTTCCACGCGGAGACAGACGACCGTCTCAACAGAAAGTTCAAACTCAAGGCGGCCGCCAAGAGACACGGTATGTCTTCCTCCTCTACTCCTCAGTTCCGGAGAAGACAGCGCCAGTGGCAGCCCCAAGGCTAGCAGTTCAGGCCCTTCCAACAGGAGCGACAGGGCCAACACCAGGGTTCTCAGAGCCCTAGGTAGCCCTCTCATTCCTCTTCCTCCTCCGGTAGACGAGGTCCTCCAGCCCGGTATCGTAAGCCCCACCGGCAGGAGTCAGACCAGACCAAGAAAAGGTCATGATGTGGTCCTGCGTACTTCGTCACCCCATCTCCCTTCTTCCTGAACATCTTACGGCCCTTTGTTGACACCTGGGCCACTATATCATCTGACACTTGGGCGCTTACCATCGTCCGTAGGGGTTACGCCCTCGAGTTCAAGGAACTTCCCCTGATGGGGACCTTTATTCCCACCCCACCCTCGGACACCCTTCTCGACGAAGTATGCTCTGTACTGCAAAAAGGGGCCATTCCCCGCTACAGACTGCTAATTGGCCTCGAGCCTTTTTCTCCAGATAGTTTACGGTGCCTAAACCGGATGGGGGGATTAGGCCCATCTTGGAGTTGAGAGACCTAAACCGTTTCCTCCACTACTGTTGGTTCCATATGGTGACTCTAGCTTCCATATTGCCCCTTCTCCACCAGGACCTGTGGTTCACGACGGTCGACTTAAAGGATGCCTACTTCCACATTGCAATTTGGGAGGCCCACAGGAGATTCCTCACCTTCGCCGTCGGCTCCGACGCCTACCACTACAACGTTCTGCCGTTTGGACTGGTGGCGGCGCCGAGAATCTTCACCAAGTGTCTGGCACCGGTGGTGGCCTATCTTCACCAAAGAGGCTACAGGGTGTTCCCGTACCTGGACGATTGGCTTCTAGCGGCCTCCTCGCGAGAAAGGCTCCTTCAGGCCATCAACTTCACAATCACACTCCTCAGATCTCTTGGACTGGTGATCAACCTGGACAAGTCTCGCCTCAACCCTTCCAAGCAGGTCTGGTTCATTGGCGCCGTGTTAGACTCCGACACTTGCACCGTGTTCCTCCCTCAGGACTGTTTTCAGTCACTCGGGTCGGCTCTGTGTCCTCTCCTAAGCTACAGGTGGGTCAGAGCCAGAGACGCCCAGGTGGCTCTGGGCCATATGGCCTCCACAACCTTCGTGACACCGTGGGCAAGGCTTCGTTTACGGCCGCTGCAGAGATGGTTCCTCTCGGTCTTCGATCCGATGACGGACTCGCCGTGCAAGTGGCTTACCATCCCGAGACCTGTCGCGTCCTCCCTCAAGTGGTGGCTCAACCCCCAAAACGTCTGTGCTGGCTTACCTTTCTCTCCGCCGCAGCCGCAGCTGACTCTAACGACCAACGCATCCCTGGATGGCTGGGGGGCTCACCTGCTCAAGTTGGTCATAAAGGAAAAGTGGTCCTTGACGGAGCGACGACTCCACATCAATGCCCTCGAGATGCTGGCTGTAGAAAAGGCCCTGAGGGCATTCGAGTCGGTGTTGACCGGCCAGGTTGTACTCCTCAGAACGGACAACACGACGGTCCTGTTCTACATAAACAAGCAAGCAGACACCAAGTCGATGACACTGCTGGACATCTCGATGCGGATATGGGACTGGTGCATCCCAAGACGAATCCATCTCCAGGCGATTCACCTCCCGGGAGAGGACAACGACCTGGCAGACCGACTCAGCAGAGCCTCGTTGGTCTCACACGAGTGGAGGCTTCACCCAGAGGCGATCAGAGAGATATTCGGCCGATGGAGAACCCCCAGAATCGACCTTTTCGCGACCGAGGCCAGCGCTCACTGCCTCCAATTCTGTTCCAGGATGCGCTGCACACGATCCCTAGGATACGCGTTCGATTTCATATGGATGGGGGACATGCTTTACGCCTTCCCTCCATTCCCGCTGATTGTCCGGGTGGTATCCAAGATGACTTCAGACCAGTCGGATGCGATCCTCATCACCCCGTGGTGGCCCAGACAGCCGTGGTTCCCATCTCTACTGGACCTGTCAGAGAGGACGTTTCTCCGGATCGAGTTTCGCCCAGACCTCCTCACAATCCGGAACATCCAGGTCCGTCATCCGGACATGGAGAACCTACCCTTGGTGGCGTGGAGGCTCCGTCCCTAGCTTCATTGCCGGACTCTATGCGGACAGTGATCCTTGCTGCCGTCCACCCAAAGATCTTATGCCTCGAAATGGAAGCTGTTTTGCCGGTTCCTGTCCGATAGGAATATTGACCGGGACCGGATCTCTACCTCGGTGGTGTTGCAATTCCTTATGGCACTGTTGGAGGAGGGGCTCAGCCTCACCTCCATCAAGTGCTATCTTTCTGCCATTTGTTCTCAGTTTCAGTTTGGGGACAAACCTTTTTTCAGGGACCCCTTTGTTAAGGCTTTCTTGAAGGGGTGTGGCAATCTCTACCCCCCGGTTTCGGTACTGACCCCGGCTTGGAGACTGGACTTGGTACTGACGGCCTTACAATCCAAGCCCTTTGAACCTATGGCCACAACGGACTTGAGACTGCTGACATGGAAGACTGCCTTCCTTGTGGCCATTACGTCGGCCCGTCGTGCGGGCGAACTTTGTGCCTTACGGAGAGACCAACCCTTTTTGAGATTCCATAAGGACAAGGTAGTTCTCCGTACCGATATCACCTTCTTGCCTAAGGTGGTGTCGGCCTTTCATATGTGTCAGGACATTGTGCTGCCTACCCTGGCCTCGAACCCGACTACGGAGGTCGAATGGACTTTACACACCTTGGACGTTAGGAGGGCCTTGGCCTTCTACTTGGACAGAACTGTGGGTTCGAGCTGTTCCGAGAGGCTGTTCCAGTGTTACTCGGAACCGAAAAAGGGACTGCCCGTTTCGGTGCAGAGGTTTTCTAAATGGGTGGCTGGTACCATCCACCTCTGCTACAAACTGTTGGGCAGGCCTCTCCCTACCAGGGTACGGTCGCATGCAACTAGGGCGGTAGCAGCATCCTCCACTTTTTTGACTGGGGTGCCTCTGGAGGATGTCTGCAAAGCTGCTGTCTGGTCCCAGCCAATGACTTTTATCAAACATTACAGACTGGACACCAGGGCCAGACAGGATGCAGCTTTCGGTAGAGCAGTATTGGTTTCTGGGTTGCATTGAAATTTGTATTACTAATGCCACATTGGGTTGGTGGTTGTGTTATACCCAGGGAATGTTGCTGTCATTTGATGTTATGAAATTTACACTAGACCCCAAGGGTCTCAGTCCTTGTTTCATGTTCTTCTTGCTTCATAGGAGTTGCAGCTCCTAATTTAATGCTGTCAAATGATTGACAAGAAATGATTGACAAAAGACTGATATTTATTGTGGTTTCAAATATTTATTGTTGAAAATAAACCACTTTGCTTAGCCTTATCTGGTTTCAGGACACTCCCTCCGCCGCTTACCTAAGCTTGTCAGTCTAACCCATTTGTATGATTCGCAGAGACCACGAAGAAGGAGGACAGGTTGCTTACTTGTAACAGTATTTCTTCGAGTGGTCATCTGCGAATACATACAAATCCCGCCCATCCTCCCCTCAGTGTCCTGCTCTTGATTGGCTCATTCTTCGCTTACGCGGCGGAAAGTTGGAACTGAGGAAAGAGCGGGAAGGCAGGGGCCTTATAAAGGGTGGGCGGAGTTACCGCCAAAAAGTTGCCATAAGTTGCAAAGTCTACTTTGCCCAGTGATTCCAGAAGTTTCCGAGCAGCACTGTGCAGGCACAGTAAAACCCATTTGTATGTATTCGCAGATGACCACTCGAAGAAATACCGTTACAGGTAAGCAACCTGTCCTTCCTTTCAGATAGGGATGTAATTCCTCAGTATGCTTCTTCTCAAAGGTAGCAATGAATAATTTCAGCTATTTTCTTCCCACTGAAAGAAAATCTTTAACCACCAAGTAGTTTTTGGAAGACTACTCACAATTCAGGACTTATTTGGCACAAAATTGGCACATAGTTGTGTTACGCAGTAAACAGTATTTTCTGCATGGAAATGTTTAAATATTAATTGCTGTTTTCTGTGCAAATCAACCACATTTGAATTTTATGCATAACAAATCCCCAATTACAACTTTTTTCTGCATATAAAACATTTTCTGTGCAGTAATTAATAGTTCTATGTTGAAATATTATTTTCCATGCAGAAATGCTGTTTCCTGTGAAGAAAGTGCTGTTTTCTGAACAAAACAGCCATGTGCAAACATTGCACAGAATAAATCCTCAAGTGCAAAGATTCTCTTCTGTCCAGGATTCTTCTCAGGGTTTCTTAGCACTTGAAGAAGTCGTGGATGGTTGATCTTTTTTTTTAAACCATTCTTCAAATATTTTCAAACACATTCTTTCTGTCCCTATTTTCAGATGCAAAATCCCAAACTGAACATTCAAAGCATCTTTCAAAGGAACCACAAGTGGGATGCTTGTCTGGCCAAAGCCTTGGTGGATTGGCTGTGTGTTTCCCTAGCGAGAAAAAAAGAGAAGCTGGAGTGCAGACTAAAACACAACCAAATCTGTCTTCTGCCCCAACTGAAAGATTTCTTAGGTGCTGCAGAATGGGGATCTGGGAAGTGACATCTGTAGTGTTCTCTGTGTCATGGGACATGTTGAGAGAAGCAGTTGTGGCAAGACCCTGAGGTGTCTCTCCAGTTACTTCCTCTCAAAGCAGCCCATAACCTGGAGTGTGCTGTGGATGTCATTTCCCAGCACCTCAATTTGGAGCTGCTATGAGATTGTAAATCCAGTTTACATTTCAGTCATAACTACTGAACAGGAAGCTCGCTCTAATTTATAGATAAGGTAAATCTTATGCCAGCACATCACAGTGGTTTGAGCATTGGACTGCGACTTTGGAGATCAGGGTTTGATTCCCAGCTCAGACATGAAAGCCGTTGAGTGACCTTGGGCAAGTAACATGCTCTCAGCTTCAGGAAGGCAATGGCAAACCTCCTCTGAACAAACTTTGCCAAGAAAACCCCATGATAGGTTCACTTTAGAGCTGCCATAACTTGGAAAGGACTTGAAGGCACAGAACATACACTAAATATTATGCATAGGGTGGATGGGTTATATTTTGGTCCTTTTGGACTGAAAGAGAAACTAATACTGGGGAGAATAAACTTTTAAATGACAAATTTAAAGCATAAGCATTATTAGCAAATTACTGATAATAACAATTTTAATGAGAAAATTATTTTAAAAAATTTAGAACACACACATAGTCCTGTGTCTGGCGGGTTCCAATGAAACAGATGATAGCTTTAATTTAGCTTTACACATGTGTTGGAGCACTACAGTTCCCATCAGAACCAACAATAAGCCACAAGACCCAACCTTGGTGTGGATAATGGGAGCTGCAGTCCAACACATCTGAAAGAGCCCATGTCAGTGGAAATGCAATGAAACTTGGAAGCAACTGTTGTAGAAGGTGCTATCAGGATATATCTTAAAGTAGCCCTTCCTAAACCATTGTAGTTAGTGTTTGTAGAAGTTCTTATGTTGCTGAAAAGGTCTTTGATTTGGTACCTTTTGTTGTGTGACTGACAAGCTGAATGGTCATTTCCATCTCCTCGGTGCTTTCAGTTTTAAACATCATGCTGTCGTCCACTAACAAAAGGAAGCAAATGTAAAATCCCCTTCAGTGAACAGTAGTTCAAGCTAGCATTATGAAACCTTACTCTAAGATGATCGCTGTGCTTTATTTTAACACTGGCTTGGCACTGGCTTAGCACATCCTGCTCAAAAGGAAACTTTACAATGGGAGACACCAATGGGGGTGAGGAAAAAATTGCCATTAGAGAGACAGAGGCTCAGTAGGGCTGTTGTCAGTCTGGATCCTGTAATGGCTTAGGTTTGGAGGGGTCAGTGCCAAGAACAGACAAATGCAATCGCTGTGTCAAACAAACCATTCTGCATGCAGACATGGACTGTGTCCTACTTATCGTTTCCAAGGGTAAGCTCCACTACTATGGGAGCTTGACTGGCTCAAGCTAGTTCAGAAAGCAAAGCTGCTCAATTCCCTACTCTGTAGTGACCTTGAGCTACCAAATTCATGTGCATATGGTTCATGAACACAAGCCTTGGAGCTCATCCAGGAAGGTGTGCGTTTGCGCATGCGCATATGGGTGTGTGTGCACGGGTTGCTTCTCTGCAACTCCCTGCTGACTCTGAGGCTTAGGCCTTAACAGCTGCAGTTGTCTGGCAGAATTAATTCCTTCCGAGCCTTGGCTTCCCTCCCCCTCACTTCACATAAGTCTTTCTATACCCAAGTGTGAAGGTGCCTGGCAACACAATTTCCTCCATGGATTTGGCCAACTCATGGCAATTTTCTTCAGCGATAGCAGCTCCTCCTCCTGCTCAGATGCAAGTTACACAAGCTTCTCAAAAAGCTCTCTTTCTGAAGATGCTCAATGTTCATATTTGTGTGCCCAGTGTTTCTCAAGAAGCCTGGTCTTGCATTTCAAATTCTTGGTAGTTGATCCAAGCCAAAAAGAAAAAGCGAGCAAGAGAGAAAAGAGAGCAAGTCTCTTATGTATGCCTGGCTGAGGATTCACAGGATAAACTTTAGGCAATTAGCATTGTTAATGTTCATTGTATGATCATACAGCTGCGTGAGTCTCATTAAAATGTCCTCCGGGGATGAGGAAAGAGGGCAGAGATGAAGGTATCAGCTTCCTGTAGAAATACCTGTCGTGTATTTTAGGTACTACACATAGCCAGACACCTAGACTATCTAGGACATGGAAAATGTACAGTTTTTCTCACCTGGCAATAAAGTAACAGTTTATTAGAAAGGACAGCATGTGTAATTAGGGGTGTAGTCACACTATGCTGCTATAGCAGGTTGACATCATCTTAACTCCTGTAACTGTATCCTGTGGAATCCTGGGATTTGCATCTTGCAGAGAGATTCAGAATTCCATGCTATTTAAAGGGAGAGGACTAGTCCCTCTCCCAACTAAAAAGCCCAAGATTCCATCAGGTGAAGCCATTACAGTTAAAGTGAGCTCAAACTCCTATAACGCTTCAGTATGGATATACCCAAGAAATGCCACTTGAATGGGGAAGACGCAGAAACATCTTGAAGAAAGAAACAAACTCAGATTATTGTGGGATTAGGTTTCCACAAATATAAGCAATACAACGCTATACAAAACAACGGAAGTCACAAGATCAGATGTTACGAACATAAAAAGAGTCTTGGTTCCTCAGATTGGAGGCCTATCAGTTTGTTCACAGGGCAACCAACTAGATGCCTATGGGAAGCTCACAAGATGCTGAAGAAGGTTCTCAGATGCCCCGTAAGGAGAAACAGAATTATTTGGAAGATGAAGGGCAAAGTCCTCCAGCAATTTAGTGAAAAAGAGCCTTTCTTTCATCTTCGCAATTGTAGCAATTCAATCCTTTGTAGCATTAAGAGCTGTTGGTCTCAACAATTGGTTTCTTGGTTCTAAATGGCCCTCAAAATAAAACTAGAATTACTGGAATACAGTGAACATCAAACATAGCAGCAGCCTTATATTTGGGTGAGATCATTAACCCCTTTTACATCTACATGTGCATGTTGTGGGGGGCACTCGATGCAGTATATGGATACAAATATTTTATTTTTTAGTATGTGTGTTTTCATTCACACATTTATGTATACTCATATTTTAAAATTTTATAAGGAAATAACATTGTTCAAATTAAATATTTTTATTCCAGTAAATTCAATACCAAAGTCAGCACAATGGTTTCACTTAATGTGATGCACATACTTGTGTCTGAGTGCAAACTTTACCAAAACCTGGAGTAATATTAGAAAGAGCAACTCTCCATTCTTTGGTGACATCAAGTCTTGCATGGTATTTACTCTTAATAGCTGCCAGAGCTGAGAATCCAGTTTGATAAAAAGTAGGTACCTATGAGCACTTTCATAGCATTTTCATTTAATCTTGGGTAGTCTTACTGAACACTAATCCAAAACTCTGTCAAGGAGCTTAAAATCCCATTTCCTCCTACTATCCCACCACAACTCTGCATGGCCTACGAGGGAGGCTTTCCCCTCAGTCTTCCTCTAGCTCTGACCGAGAACTTCTCTATTGATTTTGTGGGGAAACTGGGTTTTAAACTACCTCTGTTTTCCCCTCCTACACACAGCCACTCCCCCTCAGGCTCTTGAGTCAGGAGGAATTGGGGGGGGGGGCTGCAACCTTTACTTCAACTACACACATACAATCCCCAGCCTCCTCAACCACACTTTCTTCTTGTCTTCTGTCACTCCCGCCCTGATCATATCTATGGAAGGGCGGGGTATAAATAAAATTTATTATTATTATTATTATTATTATTATTATTATCCCTGCCATGCAGTCTTGACACTGAAAGGGACACTGAAAAAGCCTTCCGAACACCTTCCCTCTCTGGAGGGTGAGCTAAGCCATGTCTGAGGTTGTGTGCTCCCCGTTTGAGAAACTGTAACTCCCCGGGGCACCTACCATTTGAGAACCTAGGCATTAGTTCATCTAGTTTATATTTGACTTTATGACTGTCAGTAACTCTCCACTGATGGTTTCTCAAGGTCCTTACATTTCCCTGCTATAGACTGGTAGTGAGACTGGTGTGGTTCCCCACCTCCATCTCTTCAGACTGAGGGATTAGGATCTCCTCCCCCCCCACCACCATTTGTAAAATAAAGTGTATCTCTTTGGAACTACCTCTTGTCATATTCTGCTTACCTGGGTTCCCAATTGGTGATCAATGATATTGTCCAAACAGGCAAATTTAGTATCAACTCTCAACTTTAGCACTCTTAAATTTTGGAATTTCAGGATTTTTACCATGGGAGAACAAGCAGGCAGTTTAATCTTTTGGTCTTTTTTATTAAAATGGACACACACACGCACACACACACACACACACACACCATTCCCTAGGACAGGGGTCGGCAACCCCCGGCCTGCGGGCCGCATGTGGCCCGCCAAGGCCAGGGGACCAGCCCATGCCTGGTGCTGCCGCCACGGTGGCAATCAGCAGCAGCACCAGGCCCTTTGGGGGGGCCGCTGGCCTCCTCCCTCTTGCGCGAGCCACTGCTCGCGCGAGAAGCCAAAGGTGCCGCTCGCTCGTGTGAGCGGGCGGGGCCTTTGGGGGGCCGCCGGCCTCCTCCCTCTCGCGCGAGCCGCTGCTCACACGAGAGGCAAAGGCGCCGCTCGCTTGCGCAACAGGCCAAAGGTCTCCTCCTTCCTGGACCTCTGCCTCCAGCAGGTGAGGGAAGGGAGGATAGGAAGGAAGGAAGGAGAGAGAGTGGAAGGGAGAGAAAGAAAGGGAGAAAGATAGGGAAAGAAGAAGAGATGGAAGGAAGGAGAGTGGAAAGGAGGGAAGGAAAGAAAGAGGTGTGGAGGGAGAGATGGGGAGAAAGGAGAATGAGAACGAGAAAGGAAGGGTGGGAGGAAAAGGAAGAGAGAGACGGATGGAAGGAAAGAAAGGAAGGAAGAGAGGTGGAGGGAGGGAGAGAAAGGGAAAGGGGAGAATGAGAAAGGGAGGGGGAAGGAAAAGGAAGAGAAAGATGGGTGGAAAGAAGGAAAGAGATGAAAGGAAGGAGAGAGAGTGGAAGGGATGGAAAGAAAGAAAGAAAGAAAGAGCTGTGTGGAGGTAGAGATGAAGAGAAGAGAGCCAGGAAGAAAGAAGAAAGGAAGGGGGAAATGGAGGTGAGAGGGATTGAAAGATGTGTGGAGGGAGAGATGGGGAGGGAGGGAGGGAGGAAGACAGACATGAAGGAAAGGGGGATGTGAAGGGAGACATAAGGAGGGAAGGAAGGAGAAAGAGAAGGGGAGATGGGAAGGAAGAAGGGATGGACCTCTGCCTCCAGCAGGAAGGGAAAGAAAGGAAGGAAAGAGGTGTGGAGAGAGAGATGGGGAGAAAGGAAGGGAGCTAGGAAGACAGGAGGGAGGGAAAGAAGAAGGAAAGGGGAAGAGAAAGGGAGAGGGAAATAAAGGAAGAGGTGGAATGGAGGGAAGAAAGGGGAAATAAAGGAAAGGGAGGAAGAAAGAGATGAATGGAAGGAAAGAAAGAAAGAGTAAAAGGGAGAGTGAGAGTGGGGGAATAAAGGAAATGGAGGAAGAAAGGCATGGCAGGGTAGTAAGAAGGTGAAAGGGAAATAGAAAGGGAAGAATAAGGAAAAGGGAGGAAGAGAGAGATGGATGGAAGGAAAGAAAGGAAGGAAGAGAGGTGGAGGGAGGGAGAGAAAGGGAAAGGGAAAGGGGAGAATGAGAAAGGGAGATGGAAGAAGGAAAAGGGAGGAAGAAAAGAGAATGAATGTGAGATGGGGGGGGTGGTAGGTCTGGCAAAGAGGGCCAGGCCTCTAGCGCTGGTGCCTGCCGTTGGCTTTTTTTGCGGGCTCCTGATGGGGCCTGGGGCCCGTCAGGGGCCCAGAAAGAGGGCGAGGCCTCCAGCGCTGGCCCCGCCCCTGGAGGGTGGAAGCTCCACCCCCAGTGTGTGGCACCGCCCCCGGAGGATGGAAGCTCTACCCCCCGGCTTCGGCCCCCCAGTTGTCTGAGGGACAGAAACCCGGCCCCCGGCTCAAAAAGGTTGCCTACCCCTGCCCTAGGAGATGAACATTAGACTTCTCATTGTTTAGGTACATAACTTAAATATTGACTTTACATTTCTACTAAGGCATCACACATCTTACATCATATTTGCATATTTACCAGATTTCAGCTGGTCAATATTCTTCTTGAATTGTGATGCCCAGAATTGGAGATTATTCCAGGTGTGGTCTGACCAGAGCAGAATTGAGTGGTATTCTTACTTTCCTTGGGTCTAGACACTATACTCCCATTGATGCAGCATAGAATCGCATCAGCTTTTAAAGCTGCTGCATCACCCTGTTTATTCATGTTCAGCTTGTAGTCTAGTAAGATTCCTAGATCCCTTTTGCTGCAGGTGTAACTATCCACTCCCTTCATCAAGAAGAAAACATACCATAGCTTTTGCAGGTAACTGGAACAGCTCCCTCACAATCCATATTCAGTAGTCTTATCTAGGCACTGAAACAGAACTCTAGGCATCCCCATCAAAACGCACACACTCCCATGCAAAATACCTGTTGGCTTTGCCTGTTAGCCTAGCTCTTGCTCACCTATGTCTTGTTGTCACCTAGGAGTAAATCTAATAATTCAGGATGGCATTTAGAAAAAGTTCAAGTGCTTTCATTATCCCTAATCAATCATAAATCATTGCAAGCCACTGCTATGAACCCCAGTACTTCAGCAGACATGGCTAAGCAGTTACATTCATAAAGAAAAAGGGTGTCAGTTGCCAGTATTTGAAACTAAGTGCATTGTTTCAGAAGTTTGGATGAGGTTATAAGATTCACAACAAAATTTGAAGTCATAAACTTAAGTGTGTGCAAGATAATGTTTCAATGAAAATAACATATTGAAAGAGATTTGCTGGAATTCTTTCAGTTAGTCCCAACTAGATAAGACCCACTGAACTAACTGTTGAATAGGGAGTCAACACATAGGTAAATCCCATTGATTCAACAGGTCTACTCTATTTAGGATTAACAATAGGATTCTGGCTCATTTGTTCTGTTTTTCATTTTTATGTTCTTGTAGAAACTGAATGAGAGCCAGTGATTTGATTCTCCACTTGGCCATGGAAACCCAATGAGTGCCTCACAGACTCTGAGCCCTAGAAAACCCTGTAATAGGGTTGCCATAAACTGAAAAACTTGAAGGCACACAACAAAGACATAAACGGGGCATGATGATGGGTGTGCCTGCTCCCTTTTCCCTAAAAGGCACTTCTGACTCATAGTGATAATCTAAATTTCTGGTAAACAGCACATCTTCCATACAGGAAAGTGTACATGTGTGTGAGGTGCTTGTTTCAGGTCCCTTGCTATGGAAATGTAGTTTTGTTCCAGGCACCCTTTGGTCACCAAATCTCCACATGCCTGCCTAAAAACTAGCTATGTTGGAGCCTGTTTGTTTTCTCTCTCTCCCCACTTTATTCCACCTGCTCATTCTCCCCTCTACAGGCACTTTCTTTTTTTCTTTCTTTCTTTTGGAAAGTTTTGGTCTAATTGTTTTCCCATTGCTAATGTGATGGATGCTTTTACTGTTTGTTCTCTCTCACACCTCAGGCTCCTTCAATGGGAAGGACTACTTTCTAGTGCAACGCTAACATTGGACCTTTTCACACACTGAAAATTGGAAGGCTAAACTGGTCACAATGTAGGGTCATCCAGGGCATTAGGGACAATTTTGCAATTGCTTTTCAGACAATGCTGCACACAAACCGGTTAGAAACCAAACAGAAAATGAGGTGAATCAGGGAATAAGCATTTTCACAAAAATACCAGGTTTTCCTTTCCAGTTCATTCACGAGTTTGCTTTCTTCACGTAATTGCAGCAGTCTGAAAACCATGTGCTGGATTCTCCCTGTTCCCAGATTTCCCATGGTTCCTTTGCTGTGCTAAGGAGACGGAGACAGCCTTGTTCTTAAAGGGACATAAAAATGACACACACACCTCTTTCCCTCTGTGGCTGGTCTCCTCCTCCTGCAGCAGGGAACAGCTGGTGGGAGAGCAAGAGAGAGGACGTTTTGGAATTTCCCCTGTACAGGAGGGAAAAACAGAGGATATGTCCTGGAAAAGGAGAACATCTGGGAGTTTCAGCCCTCACTGAAATCAGGCAGGTTTATGGACCAGGCACCCCCTCTTTCCTGTGTGTGTGGTTTTATGGGAGTTTGCAAAGGGAAGGCAAAGAGGATTTTCCTCCCCCATTTGCCTTCCCTCTCTGGAGCATGTGTGTGTATGTACCTGTGGAAATGACAGTTTGGAGCACGCTCAAAAAAGTAATTTCCAAGCTATCAGTGGGATTTATCCTCATCTGTCTGAAACCCAAATTCACTTTCTACCCACTTTCTTGCCTAAGTAATGTGCTTTTAACCTGTTGTGCTCTGTGTGTGATAAGCAAATTTGCTTGCTTTTCCGGAATGCCAACACTTTAACCATTTTTGGGATGGAAGCACATAGGTCACAGTTTTAAAAAGTCCATTGCTGCCTTCACCTTGAAAAATGAGTAGATTGCTACAAAAACCTGTTGTGTGACCCCTCAATATTGTGTGGCCAATTGCCAAAATAATAGAGGGCTACTACACCTTAATAGTTGCATAGAATAAGGGTCATTTTATAGAAGAACCCTGTCTCAACAACAGTTCAGAAAGAAAATACTGTATGGAGGATTTAGCATGCTGTCTATTGAGGCAGGCATTTCCAGACTGAAAGTCCATGCCTGGGGTTTCCAGATGCAAAAGAGTAGAGGGCTTCAGCACCTTTAGTGGGATGTAGAAAATATATTTTATTCTATATTAAAGGGCAAGGGTCCCATCCCTTGCCCTGACTATCTCAGGTGTAAAATTTCAGGCCAGCTGCCATTTGGTGATTTTATAATTATAACAATTTTATATCAGTTCAACTATCAGGGCTCCATCCTGTAGAATCATGGAATTTATAGGCATGGAGACCACAGGAAAGTTCTGGTGCTGTAGTTCAGGGAAGTGGATTGGAGCTTTCTCACAGAGATGTACAGCTTCCTCACAGAGAGTTGGCTTCATATTCATAGATTCTTTACCCATGCATTCAACCATCCATAGATTGAAAATATTCCAAGAAGATATAAATTCCAAATAGCAAACCTTGATTTGGTCACTTTATATAAGGGACAGCATTTTATTATGCCATTGTATTTAATGAGACTTGAACATCCATGGATTTTGTTATCCACAGAGGTCCTGGAACCAAACCTCAGTAGATACCATGGGACCACTCTATAAGTACCTCATCAAACTGCAGACCCCAGGACTGTGAGTATGGAACCATAGCAGCTAAAGTGGTACCTGAGCCACCGTTCAGCAAAGTTACAATGGAGTTACTATTCTGGAAACCAAAGATCTCGCTATAGGTTTCTTTTTTGATTTCCTGAACTGTCATACCATGAAAGCAGTGGCATCACTGGCGGGGTCTGGGGGGTTACAGACTGTGCCAGGTGATGACACCCAGTCAGGCCCTCCTCTTGATCCAGGGAGATGTGTATGTACCAGTGCTTCTGCACCCAGAGCTGGCCTCTTCTCCCCCTGAGGAAGAAACTGGGCAGCAGAGGAGAAGGAGGGGACAGTCTTTATGTCTTCTATCAATGCCTCACTTGTCCATCTGTTCCTCAGTTGCCCTAGTAGGCAGCCAGGCAAGTGAGAGAGCAAGTGAGGTAACTGAAGGGGGAGGAGAGGCAAGATAATTTGCCGCTGATGCTGCCCAGCAGTCTTTACAAGGTCTGGCTAGGTGACAGGCAGCCAGTGAGTGGGAACACGATAGCAAGGCTGCTGCCCTTCCTGGTAGCTCATCCATACCAGGTGACACCATGGGTAGTGACGCCACTGTATAATAGTGCAAGAATGTGTCATAGCTGTCAAGCTCAGGGAAAGGCTTACTCTAAGTTCTGCTATCATCACAGACCTATCTGGTGGGACATAAGAGAGAGCCTTTTCAGGGGCTGCTCCCATCCTCTAGAACTCCCTTCCACAAGAGCTAGGCTGGCCCCCTCCCTGTACTCCTTTTGCTGACAGGTAAAAAATCTATTTTTTATGACTAAATTGTTTGCAGGGAGCCTTCTTATGGAGGGATTACTCTCGTTTTAACTTTTGTATGTTTTTAAAATGATTTTATTTTGCTAAATGTATGGACATATGTTTGTGTTTTAATTTTATTACTATGTTTCAAGCTAATTTTGTTTTATTGTTTGTGAGCTGCCTTGGATCCTACATGGGGAGAAAGGTGACATGTAAATACAACCAATCAATCAGTAGGCAAGCAAGCAAGCCAGCTAGTTTGCTCTTGCCAGAGGGGAAGGAAGAATTTCTGTCCTATAGGGATAACAGCCCAGTTAACATCCTGTCTGGAGGATTATGAGAGCTGGCAAAAAAAATATTTGTTAATGTACCACTGTTCATAACAAGAAATTACCAGAAAAATACATGTGCTTGTGACTCCTAAGAACTTCACAGAATTGGCCAAGATTCATGTTGCAGGTTGCATGCAAATTTTTAAAGAACCCCTCCGCGGCCATTTAAATGTGGAAAAGATGCTTACTGTGGACTCACTGCAAGTGAAAAAGAGGTATGGAAAGGGCCCCCACAGCCTCCACTAGCCTCTTCTCTGCCTTCTGTTGTTTTTCTGCTTTCTCCATTTTCCCCAGCAACTTTTCAGCAAGGAAATGATATATCTGAAACATTAGCAGAAGGGTTAACAAGGCAACCATAACCACATTTTTGTGGTTGAAATGAATGCAGATTCACTTGTTTGGTGGATTCGAATGTGCCATATGGTTCCAGACTAGGGAACCACAAATCCAGTGTCTTTATGAGGGACACAATATTGACATATCGTTTGCATTGCCCTACAAGCTGTGTAGCTGACTCTGCTTATTTCAGTGCAGCACACATGGAAATCTAGATTTGCTGAATGGGTCCAATACAGGACCATTAAAACAAATGGAAACTGTAAATGGGTGTGGATTGAATCCAATGGGCAAAGACCCGAAAGCAGTGAACCAGACAGATGGCTTTAGCATGAAAGAAGATTCCCAGAGGTAGATTCTATAGTAAATTTTTGCAGATTATGGGTCCATATCAAAGCAATTCTTGCCAAAGTTAGAGTATACTCCTCCACTCATTAATTTTTAGAGGGAAGCACTATCCAAAGCAGATACAGCTGCTCTCATGAATGTTTTATGGGGTCAATGCAAGGACGTAGCCAGGATTTTGGGAAGGGGGGGTCAAGACTAAGTGCCACCATTTTGAGAGGCTAAGAGCCCCCCCCCCAAGACACAAAAAGAGTGTTGAGCGTTTACCCTGACACCTTGATGGCACCACTTTAATTCCATTATGGCTTCGTGCTATGGAATCTTGGGAACTGTAGTTGAGTCATCTGTCAGGTGCCACAACAAACTACAAATCCCAGCATTTCACAACATGGAGCCAAGGGGCATTTAAAGTGGCATCAAACTGGATTATTTTTTCAGTGCAGATGCAAACGGAGTCCTTCCTCTGAAGGTTTACATCAGATAAATCAGCTCGATCAAGCAAAGTGCAGCTGCTCAAGCAATAGCGGCACCACTCTGTTCATGCTCAGAGACATCTGCTCATGCTTTGAGACACTGTATTCCAACACTGCAGTTGAGCTACGACACAGCTGCATCCACACATTTCATTCCACTTCCAAGAGGGATTTTTAATTTTGAGATAGACAACACACACCTTTTTAATTCCAGACCTATCTATCTATCTATCTATCTATCATCTATCTATCTATCTATCATCATCTATCTATCTATCTATCGTCTCCATCATCTACCTAATTTTTTAATTCCAAGCCATTATACGTTCCTTCTTTTATATTAACAAACCCCTTTAAGAGAATCCTATTTTGGGAGAAAGGCAGGGTATAAATCAATCAATACAAAATTATAGTGCAATATGTCCATCAGTGCATGGCTTGCATATAAGACTTTATACCTTTATACCTTTAAAACTTAAAATCACAGTAGGCTCAGAGTGCTACAGAATCATGGAATCATAGAGTTAGAAGAGACCCCTAGAAGGGCCCTGATCCAGTCCAACCCCATTCTGCCATGCAGGAACTCCCAGTCAAAGCATCCCAACAACAAATATGTAATGGAGGTGTTCACACTTGTAGAAAGATATACTATAGATTAATTCTATGGAAAATCACCACCTTGAGTCTGTAATTGGGAGAAAGGCGGGATATAAGAAAATAACAACAACAACAATATCTGGGTATTGAGTTTTGTGAGACATTTATCTGTCTTTGTCAGGCCATCCAGTCAACCCCATTCTGCCATGCAGGAACTCTCCATCAAAGCATCCCCATTGACATGCTGAAAAGGCCAGCTAATTGTATTTTATACTATTGTGTTTTAAAAGAGAAAAAACAAGGCTGGAAGGAAGCCCTTGCTCTTTTGCATCAAGACCCTCACTTTTTGTTGTTGCAAAATCCAGAAATGACTGTTTT
>NC_056522.1:316437597-316466184 GCF_019175285.1 Sceloporus undulatus | reverse complement strand
TATATACTATTTTGGGCCCCCAAAAGGTTTGCCATTGCTATGTGCCTTCACGTCAAGTCTGACTTAGGACAACTTGATCCCAGAGTTTTCTTGGTTAAGATTTATTCAGAGATGGTTTCCCACTGCATTCCTCTTAGGTTGATTAGGGATGTAAGCTTTGCTAATTTTATTCTTGAAAGAAGCAACAAATAATTGAAGCAATTTCCTTCTCATTGTGAGAAAGTCTTCAAACATTGCACTATTTGCATTTCGGGACTAATTCTGTACAAATACTGAGGATGCATCTTCACTGCAGAAATAATGCAGTTGTGGCATCAGCGTTCTCTGACAGAGAAGGCTAAACATCTCACAAAACTACAGACTCATAGCAGTGAGCCCTGGCAGTTAAACTGTCATGTCAAACTGTATTATTTATGCAGTGCAAATGCACCCTGATACAGTATGACTTGAGCATGGTCACCCAATGTGTATCTGTGGCTGAGTTCAGATTTGAATGCCAGTCTCCTGGAGTCCTAGTTCCACACCAATAGATCTTCCCCTTTAAAAACAGCATTCAATATGAGAATCACATGTCCTTGAGGGCTTTGGGAATAACTTGTCCATTTACTCCCATATTTACTCCATATTCTGGGATGGGTCTACACAAAAGGCCTAGGATAGGCCATTGGCCACACGGTTGCCATCCACAGTTCCCAGGGCTAAGGTAAGAACAAAACAGCATTACACCTTCCAAATATTTCTACTACAAAGAAGATGTTCACATGTCCCATTGTGAACTACATTCTGTCAAGACAATTGCTTACAATGCTTCTAGTGAAAAGAACAACACCAACATATTTTAAGGAAATTTGTGTAGAGCTTGATTTATTCTTTCTGATAATCTATTGTATTTTTAGTACATATATATTTTATTCATTTCAATAAACTTTGCTATAGGTAACCTATGTACATGCAAGTAAGTAACTTTTTTCTATAGAATTTCCTCATCACAAAGTTAAACAGCAATAATTTGCCATGAGCAGATATACTGTAGCACCTCAATATTGCCCATAAGTCATGGTAATTTTCAGCTTTTGGGCAGACAACTGATCCTTGTTAATCACCTATACTGTATCTTCAGAAACAGAAAATGTTGATCACTGTATTGGTTGGTGCATAAAAATAATGGTTTGAGAGTCCACCATTACAAACTGCAGCTGATATATATGTGCAGCTCAAGATTTTAGTTGATTTACTTGTGTGAGATACTTGTGTTGCCCATTTTTAAAAAAGTCTGTGGCATGTTTATTTATACACATTGCTTTTCAAAACTGGAAGTGAAGAAAAACCCACAACAGCATGAAGGAATTTGCACACCAAATTCCTCCATTCTACCTTGATGAAAGTGACAAAAGTATCTCCTGGGCAGTGTGGTCCGACAGTCTGCATGTAGTAAAAGGGTACAGGCAGGCAAATGCTGTTCACTCGGACTCCTTTAAACGTATTTTTCAGTCTTCATGGTTTACATCATAATATTTGTCAACCACTTCCATGTAAGTATGACTTCTCTCTAGTGCAGGGATGGAAAACCACTGGGTCTCTGTGAGTTTTTACTCAAACTTCTAGCATCACCACAAACAAAACAAACAGCTTCATTTATATAGCGCGTCATACTGAACTAACAGTGTCTAATGGTTTACAACTGTAAGTTAATTGCCTCCAACCATCTGGATACTGTACTCATTTTAGCAACCTCGGAAGGATGCAAGCCTCAGTCAAACTTGAGCCCTTTCACTGGTTTTGAACTTGCAACCTTATGATTTTGAGTGAGTGGCTGCAGTATAGGCTTTTAACCACTGCGCCACCAGGGCTCTTCACCTGGGATTGGGCTGATGGCAATTGAGATTCCAAATAGCTGAAGGGCCATCAGTCTTCAGTGTATACCATTTTGCTGCTCCTTGACAGTATCCCTTTTGCTAGTTAGAAGGATCAGCTGAGTAGCTCAGTGACACAGTACATTCACTGCATGCAGAACAATCCTGATTCAATCCTTGGGATTTAAGTGAACAGGGTCAAGTAGCACCTGATGTACAAGATGTATCCGAAACTCTGGACAGCTGCTGCCAATGAGAGTAGATCAGCCTTCCTTAACCTGGTGCTCTCCAGATGTTTACGATTCCCCTCCACCAGTCCCAGGGAGGCCTTGCCAATGGTCAGGAATGATGAGAGTTAGAAGCCAGAACATACAGAAGGTACCAGGCTGAAGAAGGCTGGAGTATACAACACGTGACTATACAGACAGCATTTGATTTGCTATAAAGCAATACCCTGTACTCAAACAAAAGAACATCATCTCTTTACTTTTTGTCTTTGAAGAAATGGGAGAAACTCAGCAAGTGGTTGCTTGCTGTACAAGAGTGGAGGAGATCTTGGACGTCAAACTTTCTAGTGTCTTCGCAATTCTTAAAGGCACAGTAATCATATTTCCCTTTGTATCTGACCATCCAAATTGTACAGAGGTTGAGAGGGCCCCAGAATGTTTGGCAGTCACTTGATGCTTTTCTCACCATAAACAAGAAGCTGAGATTCTTCTGCATTGTTTTTTAAGCTGGTGGTCACTCCCTCACTCCCATGGTCTTTTAGTATTTAAAGGCAAACACAACATCTCCCTGTTGCACTCTGATGAACAGCTCTAATCTTGGCTGCTGCTTGGACCTGATACAGCAGCCCCCAAATGTAGATATATGGGTTGGGGGGAGTACTAATGAATGGCAAACATTTTCAAGGCTCTTGAGAGCTGATGACATTTTTCTCAAAAGGTATCACAGCTAGGCCTAGGTAAGTGAATGTTTAAAATGAATTTCTCTCCTTTACCTCCTAAACATCACTGTGTGACCAATTCAGATGATATAAATGTCACCTTTTCTCCCTTTCCTATCTCTCTCACACCTGTGATAATGGCAAACTGTCCAGCTGGTCGCAGTCCTGAGAGAAGGGAGATGATTACCCTTCATGGCTGACAGCTTCTGATTTTCTATCACAGACTTGCATGTCTAACCTCCAAATGAGCACCATCTGGACTTCCACCTGAATGTCAACTTTTCTTGCATGGATTCTCACTTTGCTTGCCAACATGTGTTTGTATGCTGGATTAGAAGTGTGAAAGGTGATGAAATTTGGCAGGTCTTTTGCATACACTCTTATTTATGATTGCTGTTCCTCCTTTGGCGTCCTATGTGTTTGTCTGAAGAAATATGGTGAATATATAACACCAGTCTATACAAGGGCCCTAAAGTAATGTTTATTTAGAGTATGGTTTTAACTAAAGGGGGCCAAATGCCTCCAACACAAAAGATTCTAAAAAACTTGACAGGCACTCAGAACTGGGCAGGCAGTTGGGGACATTTTGTGGTGAGGATTTGGAACTATCCTATCTCCTTACTTGCTGGTGACTGACAGTGGAGGTGACATGTCGCCCAGATCTTGCTTCCCTCACATTTTTCCTCTGGGACATTAAAAAGTGGACACAGTAACAGATATGTTAAATAAGAACGCCCCCTCTCTACTTGGGATAAAGGCTGACACACAATCATGCTTCTCCCATCATAGACATGGAGACTCTGGCTGAATCCACACTGGAGAAATAACCCGGTTTGGCACCACTTTAACTGCCTTGGCTCAAGGCTATGGAATTCTGGGAGTTGAAACTCCAGCTCTCAGAATTCCATAGCCTTGAGCTAAGGCAGTTAAAGTGGTGCCAAACTGAATTGTTTCTCCAGTGTGGATGCAGCCTAAATAGAGCTGGGAGGGACTTTTAGGCCAATCCCTAACTCTGAAGGAATACACAACAAAAAATACACCTGAAAGATGGCCATCCAACTTCTGTTTAAAGTCCTGCAAAGAACCAGAGTCCACCACCCTTCAAAGCAGTCAGTTCCTCTGTGGAACAGATGTTGCTGTCAGGAAAGTTTTCCTAATGTTGGAAAACAACTAAATAAGAAACTGTCAGATGGGCTGAAATGAACCTAAGATGAAGACATCGACTGAGGGCCATGAGGCAGTGTTCAAAGAAATAGTGATGTTAGTCTGTTTCATTGCAAGGCAGAGAGGAAAGGAATCTCATGACACATTTAAAATGAATGCAGTCAATGCATCTTTAAAAATGGGTTGAAATTCATGATAAAATGAATCAGGTAACTAGTTTCATTTCCCCACCATCTTTTGGTGTGCACTGCTGTGGTTTTATCTTGTCGCTAACAAAGATGAGAAATGTGTGGTCCTCCAGATGGTAATGACTACAACCACCACCACCTCTCAGCATTGATTATCTGGTTAGGGTTGATAGGAATTGTAGTCCAACATTTTCCCCTACACCAATCTAAAGATTTGGGGTATCATGCTACATTAACACAAAGGATTATATTTTAACCAGTGACTGTAATCTCTCACAAAATTAATTAAAAATCATGATTATCATAATACTATATCCAGTCAAAACTACTCCATACATGCTGGATAGTGGAACCAAAATGCTTGAAAAGTATAACTTATCATAGCGGAGACAACTGTTTAAGGAAAACTTTAAAATAAGGACCACAAAATAGGCAGTGACTGGTAGTTTAATTCCATTTTAATGTTTTTGTATGTTTTGCAAGCCCCCTTGATTCCTAGCTTTGGGGAAACAGTAGGGAATAAAAATGTTTCCAAACTTCACCTTTTCAAGTGTTTTGGACTTCAGCTCCCAGAGGTCCCAGACAGCTTGGCTGATGTTTTGGGATCCTAGAAGCCGAAACCTCAACTTGGAGGACCAATGGTTGGGAACCACTGATCTAGGTTATCATTGATGGAGTGGGGTGGAATCATGAGAAAAGACAAAATAAAATGGAGAATGCTTGTTTTTCTCTGTATCTCACAGACAAAATTGATTCTGGCTTTAAATATTGTACCTCTTGTTTGGTCTCACTGTTGGAAGTAGAGTGCAACAATGCTTGGACAATGAATGTACAGATAGCAACTGTGATGGAGACAAATTGTTATGGCCACCTAATGTGCTTCTCTCTTTATTTTGCCTGATTGATCTCCTCTTTATGTAGCTCAACATTCTCAAGAAGGTTTCAGTTGATTTGCCAGTTCTCACTCCGATCTTCTCTCAATTTCAAGCAGCCCAAGCATATCTCAGTTTATCGAGATAGTGTTTCTGTAATAAATATTATTTTTCATATTATTCTGAAACAGACTTGTGTGGCCCTACAAATGTTGTTGAGCTTCATCTTTTAGCATCCATTACCATAAGCTATGTGACCGAGAACTGTTGGGTGTTGTCATTCAGCAACACCTGGAAGGCTGTGCAATTCCCATTCCTATTCTGAAAGGGTTTGGCTGCTCAATCCAAGTGCCAGCCTTTTTGCTTATCCAACACACGCAAACCTTGACATAGTTTTATCAAGCTGCCGTGTAGAAGGAGCTGCTTCTAGCTACTAGGCTGGCTTCCTTTTAGAATCATAGAATCATAGAGTTGGAAGAGACCACCCGGGCCATTCAGTCCAAACCCATTCTGCCATGCGGGAACTCTCAATCAAAGCATCCCCGACAGATGGCCATCCACCCTCTGTTTACAGACCTCCAAAAATGGAAATTCCACCCATCTCCGAGGGAGTGTGTTCCATGGTTGAACAGCTCTTATTGTCAGGATGTTCCTCCTAATGTTGAGGTGGAATCTCTTTTCTTGTGGCTTGCAACCATTGTTCCAGGTCCTATTCTACGGAGCAGTAGAAAACAAGTTTGCTCCATCCTCAATATGACATCCCTTCCAATATTTAAACATGGTTAAAGTCTGTTAGGATGTCCTAAATTAGACTTAGGATGTTGTAACTGCTTCATATTCTCATTTGCAATCATGACACTATTACCATGGCCACAAAGGACCCTGAAACCCCTCTTAAAAGCCCACCAGCCAGCCAAAGTGATGGAGATCTGTGCTGTTGCCATGTCGGGCACTGCAGGATGACATGACCAGCCCACTCCTCCCAGAAAACAACACTGTGGGGAGTAGAAGCAGGGTCCTTTGTGGGGACCAATTGCAACACTTCATTATAACATCACTTGTCAGTTGGAGGGGGCTGGTCACATCATCCTGCAGTTCCCTGTTTGGCTGCAGCACAGACCTCCATTGCTCAGGATGGCTGGATGGCTGACTTTTAAGGTGAGTTTCAGGGGTCAGATGGGGAGTTAAAGGCTCCTCATTTGACTCCCCACAGTGTTGCTTGCTACAACATCATTGCTATGCTTCTGATATAGCATCTGCACCCTAGTTTTTCCCCCATGTTGTCATAAAGTATTAATTCTCAGTGATCAGCATTCTACATGGTTGCAAGTAGCCCAATAGTTCAGCACATGGAACTCCACAATGGTTCCCCTATTACCAGCCCCATAATTCACTGTGTCATCCAACAACCCCCACATCACACCACCTATGTTCATTCCATTACTGGCAGTAAAGAGAATAGAGGAAATCAGAGAAGCACCTGGTTATGTCCCCATAGCCAGATAAATGTCAAGGATATCTTGCACCAGGATTTTCTGTGCAGATGATGTTATTGGTGCATGTCTAGCTATGGGAATAAAGCCAGACATTTCTCCGAGCGCTTCTAGTCTCCACCATGCATGAAACACTGTGTGGAGGTGGCTGTTGCAGCAACATGGTGAGTTGGGGAGGGGGCTTTGATCATTGCAGAGGAAGGAAGGAAATGCCAAACTTGGCAACAACAACAACAGTAACAGCAACAACAAAAGCTGGAGTTACACTTGCATATGTCACTAACCGGATTCTGGCTTATATGTATTATGATGGAGCAAGCTTATTATTTTTACCAAACCATTATTTGAAGCAATAATTTTGGTTGACTAGATTTAATTTTTTTTAAAAAAAATTGCTTTGTTTTATTTTGCCAGTAGCATTAACAATATGTGTTGTTTCTTATGTTATTTGATTTGGGAGACCAAGAGAGCCTTCCCTGCACAATGTGTCAGGGACTGGAACCTTATTTGTGTTCATTTGGCTACAATTCTTGCTTTTCTGGAAACTTGCATTGGACAAGGAGCTGATGAGTCGCAAACCAGTTCTAGTCCACAGATTCCCATTTTGAATAACACTGGTGTTGAGTAGTTAAAGCTCTATTTAAACAGTGACATTTGGGGAACAGAAATGATTATAAACTGGACAAATGGATCTCAAAGCAGTCCTTCAAGCCACCACAGAGGTTACAAAGGCAGGCTCAGAAATCAATTATTGAGAATGCTGTGCAGCAAAAACTGTCCAATGTTGGACCTCTGCATCTTTCAGGGTATCATGACCCAAGAGCTTGAGGGAACTTTTAAAGGAAGGCCTTTGGCAGCTCTATTTTGTCCAAATTTAGAACAGGGAGGGCAAAACCATAATGTCAAAAATGAAAGCAAGGGCAAGATGTAAAAGGGTTTTCTCTTCTTCTCTTACTCTCATGTTGCTAGATTTTCCTGTTTCCTCATAGTCAGGATCTCGGGTGGTTTTCTTTTTTTACTCCAGTTTGGTTTAAGATTGCCTTGAAACAAAGGCATTCAAGAACACCTTAATATAGAAACACAGCTGCTTTTCTGGGGAAAAGTTTTAATGGCGAGAGGAAGAGGTGGGAGTCTTGTCACATTTCATGACAGCAATCTGCAGACCCACCAGGCATGCCGTTCCTGCCTCTTTGGGAAGGAAACCCAAAGGTGGCTATTAAAGTAGCTTGCTTTGGTCTGAAAGAAGGGAGAAAGAGTTTAAGATCCGAGTGGTGACATTCAGATTTGAGTCATGCCTATGTGAAAATGTGCCTTCATTTAACAATTGGCATATTTAATCCTATGATGGGAACTGAAAAAGGAGAAGAAGAACTAGAATCACATCTCTGACTTGAATTCTGTGTGTGCAAATGTTAGGAGCTTGGAAGTAACTACTTATACACAGCTAATTACTTAAAGCATTCACATGTTTTCCTTTCAATGTAATCCAAAAGTAATTATTTTAGCTACTTCGGAGAACTGGGAGTGCTTTTTTTTAATGCAACTACAGCTGTAATCAACTACCTGGGTGCCTTGGAATGATAAATAACTAACTACTTTCCCGAAAAGCAAATCTCACACGCTTTGCCAAAGTTTATGTGGAAGATGCCAAACAGTATGATGACACTCAAGCACACTCTAGCACTATTTAGTTGTTCAACAGAGGCTTAAATGAACAAGTGAGGAGGAGAGTGAATCTGCCATGCCCCTTCCATCCTTTGTTCCTGTGAAAAGCAGTGAATCTAAAGTGGACAACCTGCTGTATGCCTGGAAGCTCTCCACAGGATTCTGACTGCTGACTTTCCAGGCCTCTGGTTCACGTGGAGAGCCTCCACAGTTTAAAAAGGCTCTCTTCTTCAAGCTTACAACTTTTTGTGCAAAGAAGGCAGTACAGTGGTACCCCGGGATACGAATGCGCCGCCTTACGAAATTTCCGGGTTACGAAAAAAATCCATTTAAAAAAACTGTTCCGGGTTACGAAGGTTATTTCGGGTTACGAAAATTTTTTTGGTGCTTTTCGGCGCTATTTCGCACGAAATCGCGGCTTTTCCCCATTAGCGCCTATGGCTTTTTCGCCTTACGAAGATTTTCGGGTTACGAAAGCGGCGGCGGAACGAATTAATTTCGTAACCCGGGGTACCCCTGTAGTGGATAAGAGCTTTGTATCCTCCCCACATCGTTTAGTGTTCACTAAATATGATATTTAATCCTTCATTATGACTTGCTGATACCTCCTGCTCCCTGCACTGATAAAAGGAGAGGGATCAAGATCTTTGGTATCTCCAATTCCCCCTCACCCTTGCATGAGCCACCCATCCCCACAACATCATTTTTGATCACTATTTAATTTAACATAAGAAGCAACTTCATGGCAATAATAGCAGTTTAAGAATTGAATCAGTTACCCAGAGAGGTGGTGGGGTCTCCTTCTCTGGACATCTTCAAAAAGAAGGCAGACAGCTATTTGCTTAGGATGCTTTAGCTGGATTTCCTTCATTGAGTGAGCTAGACTTGATGGTCTATAGAGCCCCTTTCAACTCTATGATTCTATGGGTTTGGATCAAGAGTGAGTAACATAGCACCAGCAGATAAAATGTATGTAACACATAAGGGTTAGAGATTAATAGTCATTGAGGGCAGTTGGCTATAGAAAGCCTAATTCAACAGCAATGGAAATATCTGTGTAGTCACAAGTGGGACCAGGAACTCGCTTGCAAGTTGATACAGCTTCTGAGGCTGAGGTTTAAGTTTGGGTTGTCATAGTCAACACTGAAGAATGTGGTCCAGCTTTCATTTGTGGTGAAGTGTTTGCCTGTTTACTGCAGCAGTGTAGGTCCAAAAATCCCCATTCAGGGTTAGTTGATTTCACCACAATGCTAGAACTAAAATAGATTGCTCAGCTCATGGTGCTCAACAGTCATATCCTGTGAGCTTGGAAGAATGCATGACATTTTTTTTTGGTTAAAGTTGTTTTCCACTATTTCAGAATGGTAGCTAATGAAGATGCCATAATCCAACCGTAGAATTCACTACATAGAAAAGGAAATTAATGTTGAGATCTGGACTGTTCTAAGGACAGCTTTGCATGCATGTTTTCAGGTTTTGCCTCACTTTGTGTGGTATATGTGCACAGCTGATCACTAAAGGGATTCTTAGCAAGGATATTTCCATCAGCAGAAAGCATTGTTGCAACTGGAAAAGCTTGGGGATGTTAGGGAAAACATATGGGGCTTAAGCTTGAAAAATGTGCCACTCCATTTCAAAACAGGGCTGCAAGAATTAAATAGATTCATTACACAAATTTTAATCAGCAAAGTGGAGGTCTGTGATTAACTAGTAAGCAGATGAATGTAACTTAGGCGCATTACAGACTGCCCAGAAGGGGCAGTCTTGCACCGCTGCTGGTTGTTGCGTCCAGGAACCGCAGCATCCAAACCGCGCGGTTCCCAGATGCAACAAAGAAGAAGAGCAGAAATGGCGCTTCTTCTTCCGCCCCGGATGAAACGCCGTGAGGTGCTACTTGCGCACTCGCGGCATCACATCCGATGCACGACATGCGGATGCTATGCATCCAGCACGTAAAAATGGCGGCGCCCATGTGTATAGGGCGCCGCCATCTTTACACCCTCGTCACATGCTAGGGGTGAGGCCGGTGTGGACACTAGGTCCTCGGCCAACCCCTAGCACGTGGCGGGGCGCCAGAAGAGCCCGTCTGTAACGGGCCAAAGATTCCATTGTGGAAAAACTGTTGAATCCAAAGTTTGATAATGCTGGTAGTTTCATTTGTGAGGGGTAAGAGCTTTATGCTTTTGTTTAAATGTTGTTATAACTTGGTGTCACAAGTTATGTGTATTTTTGTGTGAACTAGCTTCTTGGAGTCCAGAAAATACTATGAATAGTAACTGAAAAAATTCATTACTGATGAAATTTTTTTTGAAATAACTTCATAGATAGTTGTACATGCAGCTTTATATATTACTACTAATAGCTCTTCAGCAAGTTTAATGTCATGATTGTAGCTCATCAGTGAAGCCTGTTACACATCTCATATTGTGTTTATAATTTTTCATGATAGCTAACTTCTTGTTCATATTATTAAAGAATATTTGTTTTGTAGACTTGCTAAAGGTGGGTTTTGCATTTTTAAAGCTTATTATTAGTACAACCTTTCAGTAAAGCTTATTCAGTTCCTCACCACAACTCACAAGCACAGCTTTTTAGTATAGTTTTTCAGTAAAGCTTGTCCAACTTTTTGGCACAATTTTTAAAGGACACATGGCTAGAAGACTAATGGATAATACATTTCTGATAATATTCATTTGTATTATGGATTCTAATCCTTATATTCATTTTATATTTACTTCATGCTAATTATCTGCTGCTTTTGCATTATTGTATATATTACATTGTTTCACTATGTAATTGTTAGTTAGATGCCAGCCACAGATGCTTGCAAAACACCAGAATAAACTCTTCTAGAATGTGGCCACATAGCCTGAAAAACCCACAAAAAACTATGGATGCTGGTCATGGAAGCCTTTGACTTCAAAAACCAGAAAATGCCCATGATGAAACAAAGGGGAAATAAACATCACAGTGATAGGTTGCCCACATTTCCCCCTTTCTTTCAGAAGAATGTTGTGGGAATAGCAGGACTTTGAATCTGCTGGAGAGAAAGCCTCTCTTGATCACTCTCCTTTTGCTGTTAACATCACCAGAACATTGTCAACAGGCTGGCAAGGACAGAAGAGTCAGTAAGGGGTGTGATGGTATTGTGATTTATCTGAAGAACGGTCCCTGAGAAGTCTTAGATGTTACTGAAAGCACAACATCATTTTGTACACATTAAATCTCATCTGATTTCAGAAGATAATCAGGGTTAGGCATAGTTAGTACTTCAGTGAAAGATTTCCAAGGAATATCAGGAATCTCCAAACAAAATTGAACTGGGAAATAATCTTGCCTGAAACTCTGGAGAACCAATGCTGGTCAGAATTCACGATACTGAGCTAAACAGACTAATGATCTGATTCAGCATAAGGCAGAATTTTGTTTTTTTAATGGTTGTGATGCTCATTGTCTTTCAGAGCCTGGTGCTCCATAAGCATGCAGTTGTGGTTAGTTAAGGTTCCAAAATACATATCTCACAAGAACTTTGTCTTGGGAACCACATTAAGCAAACCAAACTTTCCTTATAATGGCCCTGTGCAGGCTGGCAGTTTGGGCCAGATTGGGGGTAGAGTCGGGGTGTAGCGTCTACATGATGCACACCCCAACTCTGCCCCAGGTGACATGATGTTGCATGCTGCACTGCACAGCACAGTGTCATGCCACTCCTCTGGCGCTGAATCCACACGATGCAGTGCTGAAGGAGTGCTGTAAAGCCATGGCCCCACAGCTATCATGCCCTTTGCAGGGTGCAAAAAGAAGCCACAAAAAGTGGCTCCTTTTTACACCCTACAAAGGCCAGATCAGGGCCGCAGCGTGTGGTTGTTGGCTATAAAAGGGGTGGCTGAAGGCTGCCCCTTCAGGTTTGTTTGCACAGCCCCATAGATATGTTTTTGTGTAAAAGCCCTTTTAAAACAGTGATGCTAAAAGTAATGTGAGTAAATTAAAATAAGGAACAATTCATAGAATATGCCTATATTCCTGGTTCAGTCAGAGCCAGGGAACAAAATGTGTCTGAAAAATCCAGACAGTGTTCATTTCAGTCCATCTCTGTAAGGAAATGTAGTATGCACCATCCTAGGGTGGCTTAGCTCAGGTGTGGAAAATGTTGCATGCAGCAGTCTTGATCAGGTGGACTGATCAGTAGTATTGATCAGTGGTCTGGTATGCATATCCCATCCAGCTAAATGTTGGCATTTAGAAGACATTATGCAAAGGGATCTTGTAGCACCTTCAACATTCGCTGAGTAAAACAAGCTGTAGCTTTAGTTTTTGTAGACTTTAGCCTACTTCCTCAGATGGATGGATCTGCATCATGCACTGGAGGAAGTAGACTAAGGGTCCATATAGGCAGGCCAAAATGCTGCTTTGGGTCACTTTGGAGGTATGAAGTTTAAATGATGCATGTGTCATAAGAGGCCAGAAGCCATGCCAAAGGGAGTGCATCATTTAAACAGCATACCTCCAAAGTGACCCGAAGCAGCTTTATTTTGGCCTGTCTGTACAGGCCCTAAGTCAGTGGAAGCTACACCTTATTTCACTCAGTTAATCTCAAAGATGCTACAAGAGCACTTTGCATACTGCTATTCCAGACATTGACTTGAAAAGAAAGATAGATCCATACTGCTGGAGCCATTTTAAGTTATCCAAGTTTTCATGGCTGAACTAATTTGCTGCTTTCTGGGTTATTTAAAGAGGGAACTTAGTCTTTTGGCTGGCAGCTGTATGAGAGACATTTCTGAAGGATGTGCTCTGAATCAAGGAGTGAGACGATGAGAATGAAATCCTGCCTAGGGTTGGAAAAGACTAACTGGATGAATTTTAATGCCCACATTTTTTAGCTGTTTAGAACCCTGCAATTACATTAAAAGCCTCATATGAGATAGCTCTTTTTTCTTGTAATATTATATGCTTTTTGTCTATAATCAACAGGATACCAAAATCATGCTGCTAAGAGCTAAATTACCTCCAGAAGGTAGGTGGAGAGCACAGATGCTCTGATGTTGAAGATGCGCTATCTATTGCTGCACATGCTCGGCTCTTCTTGCTGTCCAAAAGCAGCAGGCATGCCGCCCAGTTGCTTGGGGTGGGAGGCACAGCTGCGCTTTGGTGCATTCCAGCTGGCCTGAGGCCCTGTTGCCTGAAGTAGCCAAGAGGTAAATTGTCTGCAAATTTCTATCCTTGCTGCTGATGGCCAAAACTTCTCACTGGCAGTAACAGCCACTTCCTCCTGTGCTGTAGGATCAGAAGGCTGCCAGCTTGAAAAAAGTCAGAGCAAGGCAGTGCTTCTTCTTCTTCTTCTTCTTCTCTAAAAATCTGGGAAAGAGGCACCTGAAGAAGAACTAGAACTATAAAGGCACCCAGAAGAGAACAACCCTCTGCAGTTAGTAGTAAGAGTAATGAAAATGGACTGTGCAGTGAGTGCTTAGGCCAAAAAAATTAAACAGAGAAAAATATGGATGAGTTAGAAAAGCTTTGTCTCACCAACTGTTTTGGACTACAATGCCCACAATTCCATATTATGGAATTACTATATTACTGACCACACTGGCTGTGGCTTCTGGAAGTGGGATTTGTACCAGAAGCATCTGGTACAAATATTCCCCATTCCTGTTTTATAGCCTCAGCTGATAAGCTTCAGCGCTTGGAGGAATTTCTTGTTTTGTGATGACAGTTCTCAGTGGGTGGGATCCTACATGTTACCTGTGCACCTTAACACCCCATAAGTGCAGTTTTGTATTCTAGTTTGTAAAGCAGCCCAGAACAGTAGCTGTGCAGCTTGTAGGAGGCACCTAGGCAGACTCTGGTTGCAAATCTTCAGCCAGGAGTGAACAGCTGATGTTGTTCTCCATGAGGTCAGTGGATACTGAACAACTACCTCCTCCCAGTTGCAGAACTGCAGCTTTGCAATACCTGGGTATCTCCTGTCCTTCCGCAGCTATAAAATGTGCTCTGGAGCTTGGAATCTGCCTTCCATGGAGGTGGGGAAAGATTGTAGAAGGGGGCATGAAAGCTCTTTCTGTAAGGCCAGAAAAGGGCTTATGCTCATGCAGCCCCAGCAAACACAGGTATGTCACAAACTGTATTCAAGAATTCCTCTGCTAGCATAGCCATTGGCCATACTGTCTGGGAGGTTCTGGAAGCTGTAGTCCAAACAGGAGATTTCCCCATGGTCTGATAAGATTATGCACGTCCCAGTGAAACCTCAAAGGGAAAAACTCAAAGTACCTGCTCATCCAGAATCTGTGGTAGCCCCAGGCAAGCTACTTTTTAAAAGCAAATTATTTTTTTTAAAAAATCAGCACATTTTTTTAAATAAAGATTTTGATGTGAAAATAGAAATGGATCATTATTCAGTTTACCTTTCCTCCTACTCTCACCACCATCATCACAATTACAGTGGAATGTTATGTCATTTAGCTAGTCTCCATGAATTGTTCTAAATGTGATGTAAACTCAGCACCATATCTGTCCATTGCTGCCTGAGATTGCTACACATAGATCTATTGTGAGAGGTTCAAGATGATTTCACACCCAAATAATGACACTCTCAGAGGTGAATGTACCATGCTTAGCTTTCTTAAGCATGGGCTTATTTCATGAATGGCCAGGCTGTTCCAGTGCTCAAAGCTGCAATGTATTACGCATAGTGATTTGAGAAACCCATGTTTTTCTTCTTGTTCATTGAGAACTTGATGACAATTTCTTTAAAAAATATTCGTTCTACAAATTCCCCCTTTCAAAAGGTGATTTCTTCTCTCCCTTTCAGCAGCTAGCGAAATATTTTTCACAGATTTCTCGAATGACTATAAAAGACAAGTCGAATAATTACGCTAATTACTTTGCATTTCAAACTCAGTTACCATGTCAAAAGGAAGTTTGGCAGATGTTTAAAGAACATTCCTATGCTTAAAAAAAACCTGAAGGCACACACACAAAAGGGGAAAAAAAGCCCAGTCTCAACAAATAAACTGTGATTGAAGCCCCAACAAGAAATGGTAGAGTTGAGGGGACCCTCAAAGACTATCCAGTCCAACCCCCTTCTGCTATGAAGTAATATATAGGAATACATGGGATCCTAGAGGACACGTAGTCTGACCCCTGTTCAACATCAGGATGGCACTGGAAGATGCCATCTTTTGTTAGGGTCACACTCTCTCAGCCTCAGAGGCAGTGCACGGCCAACTCTCTCTCTCTGCACCTCTCCCATGGTGATGGTAAGGCGCAAACCTATCATGCAATGATAACGATAATTGTAATAATAGGTAAGGAGAATGCAGAACATCCATGAGTGAGAGAGTGTGACTTACCCAATGTCACCCTGCGGATTTACATGGATGAGCTGGGATTAGAACTCTAGCCTCCCAGTTCACCATAGAAATTCACTGGCTGACCTTGGGCAAGTCACTTGCTCTCAGCTTCAACTCCAACTCCTAGGTATTCCTTCATGGTAGGTTTTATCCATGGCAGAGTTCCTGTCATCACACCCCACTCTGCTCCTTCTTGAGGATTCCTGCTTGCCAGAAGATCATTGCCACTTGGCACCCAACCCCTCCCCTTCTCATCTGTGAGGGTCACACCGTCTCAGCTTCTGGGGCATCCCATGGCAAAACTTCTCTTTATGCCAAGAAAACCCTCGGTTTGTCCCATCTTCCAGTGCCATCCTGATGTTGAACAGGGGTCAGACTATATGTCCTCTAGGATCCCATGTATTCCTATGTATTACATCATAGCAGAAGGGGGTTGGACTGGATGGTCCTTGAGGGTACCCCAACTCTAGCCTCCCAGTTCACCCTAAAAATTCACTGGCTGACCTTGGGCAAGTCACATGCTCTCAGCTTCAACTCCAACTCTGCACCTCTCCCATGGTGATGCTAAGGTCATGCAATGATAATAATAATAATAATTGGCAAGGAGAGTGCAGAATATCCATGAATGAGAGAATGTGACTTACCCAATGTCACCCTGTGGATTTACATGGCTGATCTGGGGATCAGGACTCTAGCCTCCCAGTTCACCATAGAAATTCACTGGCTGACCTTGGGCAAGTCACATGCTCTCAGCTTCAGCTCCAACTCCTAGGTATTCCTTCATGGTAGAAGAGAGGGGGTTGGATGACCTCTTGGAATCCCTTCGAATGCTAGGTTTTATCCATCATGGCAGAATTCCTGCCATTGCACCCCACCCTGCCCCCTCTTCTCTTTTGTGAGGGTCACATTCTCTCAGCCTCAGAGGCAGGGCATGACCAACTCTGCACTTCTCCCATGGTGATGCTAAGGTCATGCAATAATAATAATAATAATTGTCAAGGAGAGTGCACATTCTCTCAGCCTCAGAGGCAGGGCATGACAAACCTCTCTCTCCAGCTCTCTCAAGGTGACTAAGGCAAACCTACTTTTATTTTGCAATATATTATATATATATAATTATATAGGCAAGGAGAGTTCAAAATATCCAATGAATAAGAGAATATGATTATCCACAAATGGGGGTTGGATGAGATGATCCAATGCTAAAATGTCACCCTTCTTCTCTTCTGTGAGAATTTGAATGGCAGAGCATGGCATAAAGGGCAGAAGGCTTCCCCTTTTGTTCTCTTTTGTTTTTCAAAGCAAAGCTGTGAGTGAGCAAAGTTGGGGGGGGGGGAATCACCCTAACAAAGGAAATAGCCTCTGGTAAAACCCAGGATGAATGGTAGCTTTTCTTACGCAAAATACCCAAACCTTGGCCATCAAATTGTCAGTCTCGTCTCTTCACTTCATTTGGAAATGATTAAAAATCAAAATTCTTACTTATTGATCGAGAAGTGTTCAGAATTTATTCTCTATAAAATGCTTTCGAAATTTTCGAATTAGACATATTTCTACTAATTTTCGAATTTTGGAGAATATTCTTTACATCCCTAATTTATGCATAGAATCTGACAGAGCACCTTTCCAAAAACTGAGCAATAAGCTTCCTCCATTATGCCCCAGTCTAAAAGATTGTTCTTCTCACTGTTTGCCTATACAGGGGGTACCCCGGGTTACGAAATTAATTCGTTCCGCCGCCGCTTTCGTAACCCGAAAATCTTCGTAAGGCGAAAAAGCCATAGGCGCTAATGGGGAAAAGTCGCGATTTCGTGCGAAATAGCGCCGAAAAGCACCAAAAATTTTTTCGTAACCCGAAATAACCTTCGTAACCCGGAACAGTTTTTTTAAATGGATTTTTTTCGTAACCCGGAAATTTCGTAAGGCGGCGCATTCGTATCCCGGGGTACCACTGTATTACTTAGATTTTATCTCAGTGCATCTTTGCCCTTATGTTGGGCTTCTTCAGGGCTTGGGAACCTGTAGCCCTTCACATATTTCTAAGCTAAACAACCAGGTTGGGCAAGCCTGATGGGAAATGTTGCCCAACAAGATCTGTTGAGCCACTGGTTCCCTGGCTCTGCCATAGATAGGTGAAATCAAATGTAGTTTTAAATTGCAATCAAAAGGAGGTTTGTTTTCTAATAAGCACTAGCAGGACTGAGGAATTTGTGTTGCTCTTACCTTGAGTAAAATATGAACTCTGAAAAAATGATGGGACATGGTATCTCTGTGCAGAACAAAGTTATAAGATTTTCATCTTCTTGGGAATGAAATAATGATTTTCCTGTCCTGCATAGGAGGAACACATTAAATTAGTTAAGGAGCTCACTATGTGTTACAGCAGTCTAGTTGCAGAGTTTTCTCAAGTACCTTATTAGTATCTCATTGTACCTGATGACCAGGTTGTATACTGGAAGTATTTTTTTGCTGTGACCTAGCTGAATAATGATCAGTATACAGAGATGTATGAATTTGGCCAGCCCCAGACATTTTGCTGTCTTTGGCAAAGGGCAAAATTGTGTCCCACTGAATTTATAGGAGCTGTCCAAATTGGCAGTGGAATCTTAGTGTGCCTTCCCTTGCACCAGAGGACAGAAGACTAGCTTAGGAGGAAGAAGACTTGTGCTCTGGTACTCATAACTCTGTTCTCCAAACCTTTGCTACCACTCCCTAGTCCCCTGGTATCTTTGCTCCTAAGGTAGCACCTCACTTTGCCTAATGTTGAACCAGTCCAAAGAGACCGATTCACTTTAAATATTGTTTTAGGTGAGAAGTGACATCAACTAGAACTTTCACTATTCTTACAATGATAGAGCTGGAAGGAAGCCACCTCTGTGATGACACAGCAGGTAGTTGGACTAGTCATCTGTTCCAACCACCTTCTAATGCAAAAGCCAGTAAGTCCTGACATATGTTGTGTGCCTCTAGCCAATAGACAACAACCAGGTTCTATTAGACTCTGTGTCTTTCTCTGATGGAACCTTTCCAGCAAATCAGAATGTGTGACCAGGGTTATTGGTTCACTCACTGAAAATCTGTATTGCACTGTATTTTGCAGATACCTGCAAATTCCCTATCATTAACTTCTTATAAGCACAACATAAGAAAGTTTTGTCATTTCAGAATAGAATGGCTAAGTTGAAAGGCAGCAGGATTTTGCTTGCATTAAAAGACCAGAAGATAATTGGCCAGTAATAGAAGACATAATGGACTTTTGACTGACTACACTGTCCAGGGCTGAGGAGGGTAGGATAGGATGTCTGAAGACACACGATGTAACCATTTTGCTACAACTAAGCTGGTCAATGGCTGGATGTGATACAAGTTCTGTGTCCCATGTACATTGCCTTGAGTTCCATGTTGAAAGGTTGATAGGGATATGCCAGTGATAATTTAATACCTTTGAGACCTTGCATAATGTAGTGGTTTATAGCTATGGACTAAGCTTGAGAATATTCAAATCCCACTGACTGTTGAAGTAACGGGGGTAGTGATCAAAAGAAATATTTCCTCTTTTTCAAATTGGCGATTTGCAGCTCATGTTGCCTACTTTCCCCTGAATCTCACCAGACGTTGGCCTGTATTACCTCATGATCAGAAGACAACCAAATCTATACTCATAAATCATCTAGCAGATAGGATAGTTTGCACACTGGTATGGGTCTTGTATATAAAGGAAATGCTGAATTTATGGACTGCTAAGATCTGTAAGATTAGCAAGTTGTTTATGTATCCATAAATAAATAAATAAATAAATATCTGTGCCATTGGCTATGTGATATTCCTGTTCTTTCCCAAAACCCTTTGGTTTAAAATCTCCAGCCCATCTTTTGCTGATGGTAAGCCTGCATATGCATAGCATATTCTTTCCTAGTTTGCTTCTACCTCCATCTTCTTATTTTCCCTATTTTTTCTATTTCTTGCCTCCAACTTGGTATAATTTTAGGCTACGACTTCATCAAAGCAAAGCTCACATTTTCTTTGTTACTTTGTGCCATGTTCTAGATAAATCAACAAGATGGTTCCCTTTGTTGTAAGGATTAAAAAAACTCTGCTTCAACACCTGATGGATTATTACCAACACATAATCCTTTTTGTACAGAGAAAGAGTTATGTAGACACTGGGCAGAAAAGAATCCTGGCCCAATCCTGGCAACAGGGTCACAATCATGATTAAATAGTGGTTGTGAATATGGAACATGTTACTCAGGAGTGAAGCAGATGGGTAGCAAGCAGAGGCCTCTGGCCGCTCCGGTTACAACTGGGTTGGATCTTTACTGAATTGCATGGCCCACTCTCTCTTCCGGTTGCTTTGGGGGATGTGCATTATCTGAATGCCACACCCTCAAAGTGTCCGGAAGCCACTTCTTTTGGTCTGTGCTTTTTGGGATTAGGACTGAAACATACTGCAGAAATAATCCAGTTTGAAACCGCTTTAATTGCCTTGGCTCTGTGCTAGGGAATTTGGGGAACTGTAGTTTGTTGTGTCACCAGAGTTCTCTCACAGAGAAGGCTAAATGTCTTACAAAACTACAGTTCCCACAATTCCCTAGCATTGAATCAAGGCAGTTAAAGTGGTTTCAAGATGGATTATTTCTCCAATCTGTTTCACCCTTAGTTAAGTATAAGAAAGTAGTATAGCTCCCAGAATCTGACTATTCGGTTGAGAGACACTAGGGTGCCATTCCCACTTGGCAGATAAAATGGATTATATTGGCGCAATTCTGATTATGTTCCGAGACTAATTTGAATTTTTTCCATCGTTTCCATTACGAAAAGGGGCAAATTACCTCGATTTATTTAGACCCTGTTTTCATTCCCATTGCTCTTGGACATCTCAGCGGCCTTCGATACCATCGACCGTGGTATCCTTCTGGAACGCCTGAGAGAATTGGGTATCGGGGGCACTGTGCTCCAGTGGTTCCGGTCCTATCTCTTGGGAAGGTTTCAGATGGTGAGGCTGGGGGACAGTTGCTCTCGTAAAAGAGAGCTTATATCTGGCGTCCCTCAGGGCACCATTCTGTCCCCATGCTATTTAACATTTACATGAAGCCGCTGGGAGAGATCATCTGGAGCCATGGAGCACGGTATTATCAGTACGCTGATGACACCCAGATCTATCTCTCCATGTCTCCGACTGATACAGTGACTAAGGATGGCATCTCTCCTCTCGATGCCTGCCTGGGGGCAGTAATGGGCTGGATGAGGAAAAACAAACTCAGACTGAATCCAGAGAAAACAGAGGTACTCATGATAGGTTCCCCTAGCCCAGGCAGGGAAATTTGTCATCCTGTCCTAGACGGGATTAAACTTCCCCTAAAGGACACTGTTTGTAGTTTGGGAGTACTCCTGGATCCATCTCTGCAATTATCATCTCAAGTAGATGCGATGGCCAGGAGTGCTTGGTATCAGCTTCGGCTGATACGCCAACTACGTCCCTGTCTGGACCGAGGGGACCTAGAAAAGGTAGTACATGCACTGGTAACCTCTCGTTTGGATTTCTGCAATGTGCTCTACATGGGGCTACCTTTGTATCAGGTTCGGAAACTTCAATTGATTCAAAATGCAGCAGCCAGGTTAATTACGGGGACAGCAAGGTCCGACCATATAACACCTGTCTTAAAATCTCTTCACTGGCTGCCAATCTGTTTCCGGTCCCAGTACAAAGTGTTGGTTATTACCTTTAAAGCCCTAAGTGGCTTGGGCCTGGGTTACTTAAGGGAACATCTCTCCCTGCATAATCCACCCCGCACTCTCAGAACAACTGGTAAATTACTACTCAATTATCCTAAGGTGAGATTGGCGACTACCCAGCAAAGGGCCTTCACAGCAGTAGCGCCTTCTCTTTGGAATGCCTTACCTGAGGAGAACCGCCTTAGTGGAACGGTTGAAGCCTTTAAAAAGGCATTAAAAACTCATCTCTTCCTACAAGCCTACCCTCCCAATTCCTTGTAATAATGTTTTCCCCCTATTGATTGTGATATACTGATATTTAGGATTTTAATGATGTTAAATTATATGTTTTTTACCTAACATTTTGGATTTAATTTGTATTAATGTGTATTCTTACTATGTTATTCACGGTATTGTTTTTTATTGATATGTTGTACACTGCTTTGATCCTGGGAAAAGCGGTTTATAAATAAACAATTAATTTTATTATTAAATCACTGTATTTTAAAGCAGATTAATTTGCTCCCCATTCCCATTTGTGTCTGCAAGCTGTCAATCAAGCGCGTAGGCTTCAGATGTCACAAGTGTCGTCACCTGATTTGAAACACTTTGGCACGGTTTATTTTGCTCCCCGTTCCCATTTCTGTTTGTTTGTTATTGTTGTTTTTTTGGGCAGCCAATGAAAAATGGCTGCAAAGACTCTTCTGTGTCTCCCCAGATTCCCTTGGGGAAAGAGAGAAGAGAAACCTCATTCCCCCCCCCTCATATCCCTGGGCGTCCAGGCTCTCCTGTGTCTCCCCAGATTCCCTTGGGGAAAAAGAGAAGGCTCGATCCCCCCCTCAGATCCCTGAGCATCCAGGCTCTCCTGTGTCTTCCCATAGTTCCTCTGGGAAAAAGAGAAGGAGCCTTCATTCCCCCAAATCCCTTTGCCTGCCCCATTGCTCCCTGGGCTGTCTGGGGGGCGATCAAGCAGGCATGTACTGCAAAGCCCATCTGCTGCTCAGGCGCTCAGGCAGAGGCAAAAAAAGAAAAAAGAATAGTTAAAATGGTGTTCAATGGGTCTCCTCACACATCGGTCTATGAATGGGGAGCAGAGGGGAGGTTGCAATCCACCGGGGTAAAGGCTATGTGAATGGAAGAAAATGGCGCTGGTGATGCAGAAAGAGAACAAAGAGGGTGACACCCCCAGGCCAGCCCCTTGAATGCTGCTCCTCCCATCTCCAGGTTCCCGAATCAGACACCCTTTCGTTCCCATTCATTTGCCCTGAATCAGACTCAGGAGGCACGGGAAAACTCGCTTTAAAACCACTGTTTTTTAAAACTGATTTATCGACCTATAATTCGGGTTTTCCTAGATAAATCGAATCAGATTCGAATCTCAATGGGAACGATTTCGGAGCAATGCAGGTCAGATTTGCGCTCAAATGGAAACGATGCACCCATGATTTGCATCCAGACCCACTTTATAGGCCAGTGGGAATGACCCCTAGACGTTTTAACAGGCTCTGGTACAGACCACTTTGTCACTGTTGCCTGTTTTTGTTTTTCACTACAAACCAGGGGTGGGGTTTACAAATATGTCTTTACTAGTTTCCTTGGGTTATGTTCCACTTCCTCAGATCTTGCCAATAAGAACAATTTTGAGAAATTAACTTCTGTAGATCATTTCCACTCCTAGCCAAGCTACCACATAGATTTTCAGCCATTCCTCATTTATTGCCATATGTTGAAACAAATTCTTGACTACATTACACAAGAAATAATTTGCTACCAAATGCTGAAGATGTTAAAGATTGATTTTTTTTTAAAATCATAGTCTCTCTCTCTCTCTCTCAGTGGGTATCTGAATTGTTTCTGGACAATTAAACCTCAGCCAAGCCTACTGAGATTTTTCAACAGAAATGACCACAAATTATAGCCTCTTCTGTTTTAGGTGTAGAGCAATGTCCCAAATCCTCAATCAGTTCAGTTTAATCTATTTGACCTAACTATGGGATAAGCATAATGGGAAAATGCAGACACATAACAGTGTAAATATTCTTTCTGCAATCAAGTGTCAGCATTTCAAATATGTTGTTTTTATAGAACATCTGTGTGCATAAAACAGGCCTGCACTGCCTGAGTTAAAGCAAGTGGAATGCTGCCTACCACCAGCCACAAATGTGGTTTAGTAGACCTCTTCCATTTTCTAATCTTGATAAAAGTGCAAAAAAGAAGAAGTAGAGGGACTGTCAAATACTTGGCAGGCTAAGACCACAATATATGGCTGGGTCACAATACAAGTTGTGCAGGCCTGGCAAAACATTTTGATACTTTTTTCCGGGAAACAGTGCCATATCTTCACACATGTAAATGCAAAACAACTCGACTGAAACCAGATTGCTCACATGGAACTTAAAAAGTCTGACTTTGTGAACTAGAACCCTAGCTGACAATGGGTAGCTCAGATCTTTCCCCCCAAACCATGTTTGAATGAAGAGCTAAACGCACTTTGACAACCAGTTTTGAAAGTCCTCTGCCAGGCAAAACTGAATTATCTGTCCTTCCTTCCTTTGTCCCTTCCTTGTAAAAGGAGCATCTGGTGATTATTTTTATTGGTCCCAGATAGGTCCGAAAGGAAAGGAAATGTATATGTATAGCAATCCTCCCATAAAAGGTCTCTATGCAGACAAGAAAAAAAAAACTACTTTGGACATGTTCTTTCCTATTACCTTGATTCTGGACTTTAATCTGCACTTCTACTCCAGGTTGGCAATCCTCCCTCCCCTTTGTTACATGCTGTCCAATAGGAGACTCATAGGTTTTGGAAAGGATGCCAAATCTGAGATGCTACTGTCAAATGAGTGGCCCATAAACCACAGCTAGGAAATGTCACTCCTACCTAAGTATGTGGAAGAGGGATACTTATGTCTGTGCACATGCATCAGCGGTGGTGGTGGTGGCAGCAGCAACAGCAGCTAGGAGCATGACAAAATGTCTGCATTATGATTACTGATCTAAGCAGCTGTTCTTTACCTAGATTTCTCTTAGGACCCACACATTAAAATAATGCCTACAGCACATTCTCTCTCTTTCTGCTGGGACTGATATCCTCTATACCAAAAAGTGTGCTCCTCTGAAATAAAATTAGAAATAAAGAGTAATGTCTTCATAGAACTCGGTGCCATTACAAAGCTGTACAAGTAAGAAAAAAGTGTTGATGTAAACTATGAAAAGAAGAACCTCCAGTGGGCCAGACTCTCCATCTTGATTTGCTTTCCCTTTCCTGGGCTTCCTCCTTCTGTCTGCACTGTCTCACATTTGTACACACACAGTGACCCAGTTGCCCCCCAATGATATTTCCTTCGTGCAGAGGAGTAGGAGGAGGAAGAGGAGAAAGAGGAGGTCGAGTGCAGCTGTCCTTCGAAGATGTCAGTGGCTGCTTGCGGAGACCATGCCGTCAAGAAGATTGCATCAAGCCTGTGAGGCGCTTGCCTGCCAGTGACTTCCCCTGGAGGAACAAACAAAAGGAAAGGGGGAGTGGGGTGGAGGGAAGACAGAAGAAGCCAAGACTATAAATACATCTTGTTGTTACTTGGTAAAACTGTTCAGTGAGGTTTTTTTTTTAAAAGAAGCTGATGCTGTGACCAAAGATGAAAGGAGAGAGAACAAAAGGTTGTGGTGATGACAGACTGGGGGGGGGGGGGGGCACCTGCCTTTATTCTATGATTCTTAAAGATAAAGGCCATGCCAGGTGTCGGGGAAGCAGATTCAGTATACCTTGAATATTTGCTATTGTTGATGGGAACCTTATGACCAGACACTGCAAGGACATAGCTGGTGAGGCACTTCAGGTCAAGCACTGTTCAGTGATTGGGAGCATTAGACTCTGTGGTTGAATCCACTCCTATCCCCTGTGGTTGCACCCTTCTGCCCTTGAATGCAAAGGTGGAATGCAAACTTTTGAACTTCTATGACATTAAATCCAACCCTTGGACTGAAAGAAGCCCACCTCCACCCTTTTGTATAGTTAATCCCATATTTTGCTTCCTTTACCAAAAGGTCTACTCATTTGCAAAAGAAGACTTCAAATTTATTATTGGCTTTGTTGTATTCACAGTGATGTTGTCTTGGTGTATTTAGAGATATCACACAACTGTACCTTAGTCCAAACATACAAGGCAACCTGGTTGCTTTTGGTATCATTTGGCAAATGTGAGTCAAAATTGCAAATAATTAGTACAGTACAGTTTTGCAAAAATTCAAGCCTCGTTTCCTCTCCAAACAACATTCTGCATGCACTAAGCCTCTGATGCAGCACTGAACTCTGCTTTAGCAACAAGAAACAAAAAGGGGAAAGGTACAAAATACAACAGAAAACTAGAGGGTGACAAATTTATTTTTCTAAGTTGCCAATAAGAAGACTTTGGAACACTGCACACCTCATCTCTTTTGGTTATATTTCTGTATAAGTTCAGCTTACTTTTCCTGAAGCAGTTTTGTTTATAATAAAACAAAAAAAGATTTCCTACATAACTGGCAAAATTGTTGAAATATGCTGGTAAGTAATCAGATATCCTCTCTGTTGGAGATAAATGCTTAAGCTGGCTGTTCTCACAAGAAATAAATTTAATAAAATTCTTGGACATTTAGAATATCATCAGTTTTGTAAAGTATAGCTTTACATGTATTTTAATGCATTTTCATTTAAACCAGAAAGAAATTTTGTTTTCTGAAATATATAAATAATTGTCTACATTCTGTTATGAAGTTATGTCATTGTAAACCAGTTTACCACCATGTAAAGTTGAATTTCTCCACTGAGCAATGTTTGTATTCTCAGGAGGGGAGCAGAGATGTAGTTACGTCATCAGAACCATTGTGCAAGTGGAGCCAGCTGCATGGTGATTGCATAGCCAGTCCTGATGCACAACCCATCCCAATGTGCAATTCACTAGCATGGTTGCATGCTGTGTCAGTGATGTAGCTCCATCACCACAAAGTTATTAATCATCATTGTATCTGATGCAAGATCTCAGCCAATTTTCATTAAACTAAAATTTGATCCTTTTAATAGGAGGTTCTCTCTCAATTATTTATTATTTAAGCCAGAAAAAAAAAATCAATTTATACTAGAATGTAAAATACACTGGCCCCTTGGTATCTGCTGGGGTTTTCCTCAGGACCCCCATGGATGACAAATTTGTCCCATTAAACACAATGGCATAATGGTGTCTCCTATGAAACAGCAAAACCAAGCTTTGCTTTTTAGAATTTATATATCTTTTAAAATATTTTCAAGCTGTGGATGGCTGAATCCATGGATATGGAGGGCTGACTGTGTTAGGTGTAAATCCAATTGTTAGTCTCTAATACAGTAGAGCCATTAACTCAATGGTATATTTGTAAGTGTTGATTTACCAAGTTGCTACTGATTCACTGGGTCTACTCTAGTTGAGATTAATTATTGGATTTAGGCCAATGTTCTTTCATTGCCTATTTCACACCGAGACACCTTTGAAATTGAAAATGCCTAAATGTCTGTCTTCTTTGGGTCTTCCTTCAATCAGGTAAGCTTCCCACCCCACCCTGTCCCACCCCAAATAGTGCATTTGTATCCCATCCATCCTTTATTTTGTCAAGTCAAGCAGATATACTTACACTGGTCAGGTGCAGAACTGCTTAGCTTCCCTGATGTAGCTAGAACAAGTTCTTTCCAATCAATTATTGGAACTAACATTTTCCATGGGCAATTGAAACAAAGGACACTTGGAATTACATGACAATTAGAAAATAAAATCTGTAGTGTCACATAATTCCACAGTGAGTACCTACCTGGATCAAAGGATTCCAGCATCACCTCAAGGCATTCTTTCCAGAGCTACTCATCTAAGAGCATAATGTATATTATGGTTATTTAATAAATACACATATCTCAGTTTAATCAGTGGTGTACACAAGGTAACAAAAAGTGTTGCCGAGAGGACACAATAGAGTACTCAGAATAAGATTAGATCATGTTCACTCTGATCTGAATAACATGCAATATGTATATTTTTTATCATTCATTCCTGCAAAGCGCAACCTTCCTGCCTTCAGCTTATCACAATGAGAAGCACTAATTGCTAATTGCATTTTATAGTTTTGTTAGTGATCTACAGGTTGTGGTTGGAATCCTGGTCATACAATATACAAAGTTGCACTTCTTCAGTGTTGAGCAGCAGTGGTGAGGAAAGGAAGAGCAGGGCTGAGATCCTACATCAAGCAGTGTAATGTTCCACCCATGCAATTCCATGTCCTCTGCTCCTCCTTTTTATTGGGGAGGGGAAGGAAACAGAAGGTAATTCAATTGATAAAGGACCAGTCAGTCCCAGCTTGAAGCAAGGAAGAAATGTGGCTGTGCTCGCTGATGGAATGCACCTTCTTTTTCCTTCCCCCTAGAACCTAGACTATTAGGTAGTTACATCACTGTAAACCAACCTACAATAATCCAAAGTTGAATTGTACACTATTCATATTTTAGGAGGGAAATAGAAATATAGCTACATCTTCAGGAACATTATGCAAGTGGTGCTACCATACCACCATAAGACCTGCTGAGCAACAGGAGTTCCCATTGCATTTCATGGCGTTTTGTGCTATGCAACAAAGCCCTCTATTATACAGTGGGACACAGTGCAGGATGTCCTAATGTATATCATCATAATTCACTCAAAGGGTTGCACAATGTTAGAAATGCAGCTGTATCACTCTAAATTTATGAATCATAACCTCTGATGCAGGATCTCAGCCTGTGTCTTTTGGCATGGAGGAATGCTCTATAGCAGAATTCTTTCTATTTCTCCCCTGTGCAATGTGACTTCCTATACAGTATACTGTCTATACTGTAACAGTCTACCAACTCCTGGAATGAACTTTCTCTCCCACTCATGAATCCTGTGCCATTTGACACTTACACAATACATAGGAAGCTGAAAGCAGGAAAAGATAAGCAAACCATTTGTGCTTCCTTCCTTCCTAAGATGGATTCAGCTGACTCCAAGACACCATGCAGTGACTTGAAGATCTATATTTATAATGCATGGAACTTGTAACCACACCAACCCCCCCACCCACCCACCCCAGTAATTTTGAGATCCCTAACTATTCCAAGGAAGAGGTATTTCTGGAAGTTGTGAAAATTAGAAGAATAACATGCTGATTTATTCAGAATTTGTTGGTGGCTTCTTTCTACAAGGGTAGTTCATTGTTGTTACCAATTCATCCCTGCCAAAAAGTATGTAATACACTGTGTTACTCATTACTTGCTCATTCTTCCTTAACTAAGGCGGGATACAAACCGCCATATAGTACGTATTGT
>NC_056522.1:316379444-316437587 GCF_019175285.1 Sceloporus undulatus | reverse complement strand
ATACGTTCTAGGGTTAGGAAGGGGCGGTGCTTCTGCACCCCCTAACCCTAGTACATATACAATACGTACAAGATGGCGGCGCCCCTTCCACATGGGCACCGCCATCTTTACGTACTGGACGCATAGCGTCCAGACGTGTCGCGGCGCCTATGATGTCGCAAATGTGCCAGCGGCGCCTCGCAACGTCATAGAGGCGCCGCAAAAAGAAGCTCCGAAATGGAGCTTCTTTTTTGCTCCGCATGGGAGCCGCGCGGTTTGGCTGCTGCGGCTCCCGCGCAGAGCAAATGGCGCCGCCTTATTTTTGTTTGAATTAATCTTTAAAAATACAGTTAACGAAACCATCAAACTGACTTCCCCAAATAATATTTTTGAAATAATAAATAACTACTTCTTTCTCAATATTGCAACAATCACCTTGTTTTAATTAAAATGACTGAACATAACCACGTGGCTCTCGTGAATAGGACCTTTCAGAACTGGCTATTCACGAAGAAAGGGATTTTAATAATGTGTTGAATAGTCTGTGTGTTTTTTTTTTAAAAAAATGAATGTTTTTAATCCTATTGATAATTTAATTCTATTTTAACTTTCGTATGCTTCAGTGCTGTGAACTTTTATCTATATTTTACCTTATTTATTTATTTATTTAATATGCCACCTTTCCCTGAGAATGGGTGGCCAACAAAAAGAATGAAAAAGATAAGCTAAAAACCTAGCCTAGAATCCACTATTGCAGTTTTGGAGATGTAACCTAAAGTTCCACATCAGTAACTGATTCATACTCCCAGCCTCTACATATTCATGACTGTGGCACTTTTGCCATGATCCTCTAATCTTGTTATATCTAGTTGCAGCTGCTGCAAGCAGCGGTAGTCTGTAGTCCTATCAATCAGGGTGTCGTAAAGCAGGTTACTTAATCAACTATACTTAACTTAGCTGATCGTGGCCTTGATAATAATAATAATAATAATAATAATAATAAAAAATCAAAACACAGTTAAACAAGTTATCATTTTAAAACACATTTGAGTCCCAGGGCAGGGAAAAAAAGGCAGAATGATCATGACAATACATTTTTGCGTTTAACACATTACTTCCATATTCTGGGTTTATTAATTGATGTGTAAAGTACAGGGACCCCAAATAGTGCTTAGTACTCTGGAGACGTTAACTGTAAATAAAAGGCGAACAGTGCAGTAGGACTGTGTCTTACAAATCTTAGAATAATTTAAGCCGTTTATAATACTTTACTGCAGGAAAGTAGGAAATCTTAAATTTCTCAGTAACTACAGTAACACTGGGCATAACTGTGCAGTGGCAGGTTACATGTGATGTGACTATAAACCCCAAAGGGGGAAGCATTGAAGTGACTCCTAGTATACCCGTAACAGTCTGGCTACTGGACTCTGAAACTGGAGAGTTGATCACTGAAAATAATCGTCCATTTGAGCTGTGCATCTCCTCCCCAGTACTTCCAAAGAAGCTGATGAACAATGAAGTTACTTTCTTGCTGACTTCACTGGCACTGGCAATGGCTCACCTCTTGGGTCATATAATTCAAAAGAGGAAGTAGAGTGTCATCTCATACAGCCATAAGTGCAAAACTGCTGAGCTTTTCCTAGGCTCTGGTGAGAAAATTATGGTGTATGGTGACATGTCTAAAGAGTCCAGTGATTAGTTTTGTCTTATTAAAGCACCTCTTCCACCGCACACACACATCATGATCGTGAATTAACAAGACCAGCTAAAACAAACTCAAGTTCCATACTCATTGAAATTTTAAGCCTCTTCTCTGCTTCATTAGAGGAAGAGGGTAAACTGACCTGGCAGAAAAGGATGGGTTGAGGAGATATGTTCCAAGTCTGTCTGGAATCTTCTCCTTGAATCCTTCCTTTCACCAATTTGAGAGTGCAGCATGCATTTGCCTGCAATTGTCAAGCTCTCTGTCTTTTATCTAATCAACACTGATCCCATTAGGAATTTTGAAAGATACTGCAGGGTGAGAGTGGCTGAAGGCCTTTGAAAATGGCATCTTCCTTTAAATTTTGTTGAGGATGGGGTGGGGAACTTAATCTCTGAATGGCTAATCTCTACATGCACATTCTTGGTTTTTTTCATCCTTCATTTTACAAAACAAGACTACATGGGGATACAGTCTGCAAGGCCTTTTGATCCTTAGACCAGTGGACATCCTAACATCTCCCCAGGAAAGACACTGCACAGCAATTTACATTCATACTACACAATGTCTCCTGTGTTCCAACCAGCACTGTAGAGAAAAAGTATATTCCAGGTTCTGTATTTATTATATATTATTGAATACTCATTCTTTCTCATTGATCAACCTTATTCATACACCCACCACTTTGAATATTAGATCCCCCAGTGCCCTGGAAGATATTCAACCCCCTGGGAAACCAGAAACTGCATCCATGGTGATAAAACACTGATACTGAGAGGCTGTATTTCTGGGGACAAATGCCTCTTGCTGTGATATTCTTTAATTCAGGCCATATGATATATTTAGCTTCTGAGAACTACATCAACACAAATCCTAAACAAAACAGGGCACACATAACCCCCTGTTATTGAACCAGGAAAAAAAATCCCATGAAACCATGCAAATGCTCCATGTGTTTTTAATTTATAATTCTGCTACAGAACTCACAGACCCTTTTAAAATAGCATTTTATTAGAATTTGCAAAATGATACACACTGCAGACATAAAAAGGTAACATAAATTAAGAAAAGAAGCAAAATTAAAATGCTCAACAGAGGATATAAGCAAAACACAGCAATAAAATAAAGTAATGGGAAGAGAACATAAAATTAAAAAGATAAGCTCACATAAAAAGAGATCAAAAAGAGGATTTAAATTAGTATACGTATAACAAGTAGTGGACAGTAACATAAAAATGAAACCTAACGTCATTTTTTTAAAGCAAGAAAGGGTATGTTTTGAATACTATTGTAATAGGTGCTACACATATTTACATAATTGTACTACCACAGTTTGTATATATGAGCAAATATACACAGCAACCCAAAGACAAGATTGCCAATCTCAGAAGTTTAGAGATAGCACAGTGCATGGTTACCTGATCCTTCCAATTTCAGCTACACCCAATTGCTCTTTCAGTTAACACATTTGTATTTTTAAGGGGTATACACATACAATTACTATAGTCCACACATAAATATTTTTGAGGGAGGTCCTCCCTGCTATGTTTACAAACAAAACTGCTCCCTAGCTCCTTATCTTGACAGCTATTTTTTGTGTTCTGCCTTAAGAGCAGCTCAATATATAAGTAAGTAATGCTAAGTGGAAGAAGGTGGGTGTTTCCTCTATAACACAGGAAACAGGTTAATACATTTTAAACACACACACACAGCACATAAGAGGCTTTCTAAGTATTTCCATGCTTCGTTGCAGGAGATGTAAACTGTCACATGATAAACTGGGGTGTTGCAGCTGTAGTTTGATGCCTCATCCAGAACACCACACAGACCAATGTCTGGATTGTGTGCTGCAGTGCATGAAGCCACTGTGACAGGAGGAGGGATGCTTTGCTAATTGCATTCTTGAAGGAAGCAATCCATAATTCTAGCAATCTTTTTCCTGCTGCAGGGAAGTTTCTAGTAGATCTAGTTTGTAGCCCAAGGTTTATTCTGCACAAAATTTGCATGTGGTTTGTTTTTTTTTATTTTTGATCTAGAAGCTGCACAGAAAATAACATTTCTGCACAAAAATCTATCTTTCCTGTGCCCCCTCCCAAAAAAATTGCTGCAGTTGAAGATCTGTTCTGTGTCAAACTCTCTGCTTTTTGTGCACAATGCTGTTAACTGTGCAGAAACTGCTATTTTCTATGCAAAAAAGTCATGTGTGAATTTTGCACAAAATGTCATAAAATAAAGAACATTGTTATCATCCAGGATTTTCCTGGGGAGAGTTTCATGACAATCAAGAAACAAGCTTTTGGCCATTTTTGAAAGTTTTTGAATATCTTTCCAGCCCTAGATATGAGATAAGGAACTACCTCGTCTCCATACACTTCTCCCTCTTTCTTGAAGCATCCAATGCTGATGTCATGCCACTGCCACTCCTATGAACATAATTGGCTGTTAGTTTTGCAATAGGGCAATGCATAGCACGAGGATGCTGTGTTTATCTACATGTTGCCATGATCTACAGCAGTGATGGCAACAGCAGCTCTTCTGTAACTTCCATCAGTGTTTGACAATATAGTCAATGAGAGATCAAGGGAGTTGCATCTGGAAAAATACTTTTTTTTAAACCACTGATTGCGAGGTTACAAGAGTGAGGGCAAGGGCACCAAGAGACACAAAGCAGTGATAGCTCTGTTGTAGCACCTAATTATGTCCAAAATCCCCTGATCTCTTGCATATTGGCTCTCTCAATGCAAAATATTTTAAGAAGTAATTATACAGATCAGTAGTTCCCAAACTTCAGTCTTCTAGATGTTTTGAACTTCTATTCCCAGAAAGTCCAGTCAGGAATTCTGGGAGCTGAAGTCCAAAACACCTGGATGTCCAGAGTTTGGGAACCACCGGTATAGATCATCATTATTTGTTATTCTTTGGCATGATTCTGTCCACCCTAAAACCAGCTCCTTAGAACATGTAATATATCTGTCTTCACATGCAGTTAAACACCTATACTAATTGGCCTGTTTTACCTAACAGCAGCTAAATGTTTCCCAGTGCAAAAGCATGGAGGCTTTTTGAGAGAGCCAGTGTTCTCTGCCTAATAAAGGGGCTTGTGGCTTCACAAAGGACCGAGACATCCTGGATCTCATAGGAAGCACCTTTTTGTTTGGAATTTAAATTTCCCAGTACCATACGGCCAGGAGTTGGAGTAGCCTGCCTGCATAGAGATCCTCTCATACTCAAAACAACACCAATATCTTGATAAAACACATGCTGATGACTAACATCATCAATTTTTTTCTCCTGTATGATTTTTAACTATTGCCTGGTGAAGAAGCCAGTGGAACTCTGAAAGCTAGCAACATGTGTGTTATGCATTTTGGTTGGCCCAATAAAGATACCATGTTTGGTGAATTTTGGATGTTTTTGTATTTTGCTATATGGCCAAACTGGCTACCCTTGGACATCTATGCTATATATAACATAACAGAAAAACAAGACATCAGTTATTATTATCCTACTTGTATTCAAGACAATCAAATGACTGTGCAGAACTATGCATGATACACTTGGAGACATTTTCCTAGTAAAGAAGCAAATGGTCAAAAAGTTTTTGTAATGAGTTAGTAATAATGAATCTTAAATAAAACTCTATCAAGATCTGAACATCTGTTAGACCACAATGTAGAAGAGGGAATGACTTATTAGGAGGGAGGAAAACTATTCCTTGCAATATTTTTTTGGTTAGAAAAGGTATCAGTCCCTTTAGTATTTTGTATCAAAAATAATGACTTTGAGTATGTAGTTTCCAGAGTGAATGATGCATCAAGGACTTAAATACAAAAGTCAGAATCATTAAGGCCATATTATTTCCAATTTCTATGGTTGTGGATAGTGAAGAAAGCTGACAGAAAGAAATTCATTTAATTTTAAACATGGTGCTGAAGAAGAGTTCTACAGATACCATGGATGCTAAAAGGGCAAATGAATGGGTTTTGGGGGCAAATGAAACCTGAACTTTCATTAGAAGCAATGATTACTAAATTGGGGTTGTCATACTTTTGCCTTACAGTATTACGACAGCCACATTCTGACAACAAACTGCACAGACAGGAAGAACCAGACTGCATTTATTGCCCATCTTCCTTTCCTAGCCTTTTGTAATCTGCCTCAGGTCTCATGCTGGGAGAAGGGTGGCATATGAAATCAATAAATCAGAACATCACTTGGGAGGAACATCTGCACAATAAAGCCTGTTGTACCTGTGTCCCCATGATCTGGAGCCCTAATCATGCAGGTCATAACACTCCCAAGTAACTTTTTCAGACTCTGATGCAGGCTTCTACTTCATGGTGGCAATGATAGGAAGATAATGTATTATGGAAGAAAACCAACAATGTATGACTGGAAGGGGAGCTGGGCAGTAGGCAGAGTCCTACTTGTTCCACATAGTTGCAACCACAGGGATGAACCTGATGCCCAAATATGGCTTTTTTATAAGGTGATGACCATTCCTATTTATTTATAGTATTATTATTGCAGTCAGTTTTTGATTTTTGAGTCCCATGCATTTGAAAACCACCCTGATATCAGTACAAACAAACAAAAGAATTAAAGGAACTGAGAAATAATAAATACAATGAATAAATCGCATTGTGTATAAGTCACTCGTTGTTCTATGGAATTCTTTCAGGAAACAAAACCAGACCAAATTCTGTGCAGTCTATTTTGTTGTACCCAGAAAGGAGACCACCTTTCTTAATCATATTTTTAAAAAATCCTACAACTATCCATGCAAACATGTGGGTGTGTGCATACAAATATATGCACACCTACAGCAAAATTCAAAGGTTTAATATTTTCATTTATTTATTATATTTAAATATCCTTTGCTAAGAGTGAATGAGCAGATGGGTAACAATACTAAATCAGTTCAGACATGCATGAAAATCACTTTTACTTCAGTGTAAAGAAGATATTTCAATTTTCTTCTTTTTGCTCACCTAATAAACATTCAGAAGCCCTTATTTCCCATATGTTGTGAAACTAATGTTGAATACTGAACCAAGTCCTACTCTTTTTCCAATCCAGTTGGCATGAACAGAAACCACAATGAATGAAAGACAAAACTTTATTTATTTATTTAAAGGATCTCTATATTAGTGCCCTGGTGGCACAGTGGCTAAATGCCTGTACTGCAGCCACTCACTTTCACAAACCAAAAGGTTGTGAGTTAAATCCCAGCCAGGGGCTCAGGGTCGATTCAATCTGGCATCCTTGCAAGGTCACTAAAATAAGTACCCCACTTATTGGGGGAAATTAGCTTACAGTTGTAAACCGCTTAGAGACTGCTTAGTGCAGTATGAAGCAGTATATAAATGAAGCTGATATTGCTACTGCAGTGCCTCCCAAAGTGATGAAATTGAAAAAAATTATTTTGGACTGCAACTCTCAGAATCCCCTAGCTAGCAGAGCCACTGATCATGCTGGTTGGGATCATACTAAGAGCTGTACTCCAAAAAGGAGGTTTCTGAAGCTCATGATCAAAGACGAACTTAGTTACTTGTGTTTTTTTTTAACTTTTCTTTTATACAATGGAGTGAAACTATAATTTGAAAGGAAGCATTTGTGGTGTGTGTGACTTTTCAGCATGGAAACTGAGCAAGTGTAAAAAGTTAAGAAGCTGCTCTCCCCTGCCCCATTATCTTTGCATTCAAACTGCAGCTAAGCTAAATGGCACAAGAAGAGGAGGACGTAACATTTTTGCCACCTGTAGAAGAAAAAGCGGAATATTAAAGGAAGAGAATAGCAAACGTGAATCCTTGCTATTGTTAAGCTAAAATCACTCACCTCATTTTTTGTTTGTTTCCAAGAACCCTGAAAGGCAGTTGCTATGATTCCATATCTTGCACCATAGTCATATTGTTTTTATACTGTTCTTGGTGATATTTTCTTCACTACCCTCACTGCTTTCAGCTTCATTTACCATTTATTAACACCCATTACACTTCATTTACCTTCATTAGTTTTCATTTACTCTTCATTTACCACCACTTCATCTAATTGGCTACAGGAACCCACATGATATTGTCAATGACTTTGTGATTCTACATTGTGAGGTCTTGGATATGTGTTAAAAAAAGATCACTAAAGTCTCAACAACCAACAGAATTAATAACAGTACAGTGGTCCCCCCACATTTGCTGGGGTGAGAGGTAAAGGACCCACATGAATGTGAAAAAAATGCAAATTAAAAAAATACTATTGTTTTTACCCGAGAGAACACCTCTCTAGGAATTTGCAGGTCCTCCAGTGCAACTTCATAGCCAACATCTGCCAGAAGTTGATCACAGAATCATGCTGGACGACCTACAAATGCCCAGAGAAGTGTTTTCTCTAGGAAATTCTAGGTTTTCCAGCACAACTCTATGGTTAACTTTGGGCAGAGTTGCACTGGAGGACCTAGAGATTCCTATTCAGAATATATTAATCAAAACCGCAAATAATCAAACCTGCAAAAGTCAAAGCTGCAAATGTGGAGGGCCAAATGTACAGGCCCTTGGAGCCGAAGACAGTGAGGGCAAGGGGGGAAGAAAGCAAAAGCCAAGAGTAGAATACAACACTAAAAACAAATACAAAAGCTACACATAATTTTGAGAAGAGGAAGTTTTTTTCCTAGTAGTTTCTTTAGCTGCATCAAACGTGTTAATTTCAAGGGGAATAGTGGAAATGAAAGACTTCAGGGCAGCTGTAATTTTAATGGCCATCAAGTGAGGAAATTATCCTTTTCCTCAGTCTTTATTTAGCTGTCTACTAAATATATTTTCTCTATAGACACTAATGATTGCAAGATGTTTCTTCAATCACTTTTCATGGCTGCTTAGTAGCTATATGACACACCTTACTTGCTAAGGGTGGTGGTATTGGACTATGAGAAGTGGAAACACATTTCTGTTTTCTCTCCCTCCCCCCCATTGCAACTGGCTGGTGTCAATGGCTGTGTGTTCACTTTTGGGGAACTGATTATATTTTTAAAATTTGTGTTGTCTGGTGAGTGTGGACCTCGTCCAAAGTCAGTTTGTGCATTTTAAAATAAATTGACATTGCAAAAACAAAACAAAACAAAAAATCCAAAAAACAAAAAACCCAAAACAAAACCCAACCCATTGATCCCCAGCAGTCTCTGTTTTCAGAGAAACTAATCTTATAGCAGCTACCCTGGAATTTTCTAATGTTTGGGGAATTGAGGAACTGGGAAACAATATGTTTAGTCCTAACTGAAAACAGATGTGAGTTTGTTGATTCATAATGCGGCTAGGACTTACTTAGCGGAGTTTATAGTGCGATCATATATCTCCAGTAGAAATTCAGAACACATTTCCTTTTTGCTTTTGTACTCAGGTGCACATACCTGAATAAAACCTTTTGTATGTCAAGTCAGATAACTGCATATGAAGTGAAATGACTGGTTACTGGGATAAATTCCAGGACCTTCAAATCTGATTTCAAGATTTTCCTCTGTCAGTGACCTTTCCCCACCCACCTGAACAGGAAAGACCTTTTGCTTGAATGGCCAGGAAAACAAATATTCTTTTATACACATAATTTAACTCTGGGATAAGGGGCCGAAACAGATGGCCCTTTTGCACTGCCTTCTGGGTGGCTTGGGAATGCGATGCTTACACACTGCAAACTCCTAAGCTGCCCAGAAGCCACTTCGCAATTTACATGGGAGCGGCTTCATGATGCTCCGGGGGCACAGTGTTTACATACAACACACCACTGGAACATCATGAAGCCGGATTCTGGTTGCAGTGCAGCTGCAAAGCTGTCTTATTGCTCCTGAAAAAGCTGCTCCTTTTTCTGGCAGCTTCAAGGCAGATTGGGGCCATGGTGTGTGGTTGGTGTGGTCCCAATTTGCCTTCAGAAGGGGTGGCTTCAAGTCGCTCCTTTTGGCTGTCTATTTTGGCCCAAACTTCAATAAATGGTGGTGATAATGGCCTTTGATGACTCCAAAAGGAGATCAGGTAGATTAATGGAGGATAAATTTATCCCTAGTGCAACTATGATGGTTATATGCCAACAGTACTACCTGCCACTTCCAAGAGGTCAGTAGCGTAAGCTGTTCCTCTGCCTGAGAGGGAAAGTGTCACTATCCCTCACCAACAAATGCACACCTGACTTCTGTCTCAATATGACAGCAAAACATGAGGGTGGGTCCTGTGAAGAGCAGTCCTGGGCACTCAGAGCGAGACAGGCCTAAATGCATCCCTTCATCACAGCTGGCTCTACTGCAGTGCTTCTCAATTATTTTCTGTCATGCCCCCCCCCCCCGGAAGAAGAAAACATTTCGCACCCCCCGCGCGACTGTAAATAGTATTTACCGAGGTCAAACGAGCCCCCCTTTATGGAGCCTCGCGCCCCCCTGGGGGGCGCGCCCCACTATTTGAGAAGTACTGCTCTACTGAGATGTTTTTTTTTCTCAATATTTTTCAATGGACACAAGTTCACCAGAACCTATTCAGTTGTTCTTAAACATGTTTATTCAGCACCAGATAAAGGCAGTGCATCTCTGTTTTTGCTTGGCACATTCATGTGAAAAGAGATGAGTCTCAAGAGAAGATACCGCTCTCCTTAGAGTCATAGAATCATAGAGTTGGAAGAGACCACAAGGGCCATCCAGTCCAACCCCCTGCCATGCAAGAACACGTGGATACTTGTGGCTGCTTCCCCATGAAAGCTAAAAGCTCTGATTTTTCCAAATCCTGGCTCATGTTGAGGTAAGAGTGTTAGTGGGGGTGGGTCTAACATGCTTCCTTCCTCATGTGCTGAATAAATAAGCATAAGAGTGACTGAATAGGGCTAAAAGCCTTTTTCAACCATTCATATTCAAGCACCAGCCTCTTCATGTTTCCATGTTCCAATTTATTGGGACAGCCCTGTATGGACGGAAGAGGCTACCCTTATCATACACTGCACTTTTCATGCAATCAAAAGTGTGGTCGGGGTGGGCTACACTTCTTCCTTCCTTTCATGTTGACTAAACAAGGATTGGGTTTCATCAAGTGGTTGGGCATAAATATGGGAGGATCTCAAAGGTTTCTATTTCTTAGTAATGGCCTGGCAAACTAGTAGCATACCTACATGGGCCATTTAAACTGGTTTTCCCCTGTCCTCATGGCACCCAGCCTTCATGACACAGGGCCAAAGCCTCGATTTGACTGCAGACTGTCTTCATGATGTGAGGCCAGTTCTGTATAGATTCTGGCCCATCCCTAAAACCAGACTAAAAAGACCAACTTTTTGCTCTGGAGTTTCCAGGAAAATCCAGAGCACTCCAGAGCAACACCAGGCGACTATCTACATACACATTCTGCTGTGCCACTCCGCACCGTTGCTGGTGTGTGTCGCTCTCTCTGAGGTTACAACAAGGTGCCCATCCATGTGATTGATGCTGGTTGCCTTATTTTCAACTTCAGAAGGAACAACTCACACCAGCAGCAGAGGCACTGGGTGGCACAGTGGGATGTGCGTGTAGATAGCAACCTGGTGTTGCTCCAGAGTGCAGAGGTGTTTGGGCAGCTCTGGGGGCAGAATACTCTGGGAGCAGCTCAGTGTACTCTGACTAGTGTACAACCACCCTAAGTGTCTCAGCAGGTATACCATGGGAAATGGGGTAGACCACAGAGGCTTTGTAATTTGTCAGGGATGTTCTAGATGTGATCAGATTGTCTATAATGGGCAGACTTGAGACCATGTAGCTTAGTCAAAAATACACCCCATGAAAGTCTACCTTTTTAATGTATTGTGATGATTTAAATACACCTAAACTGTTGTAAATTTAAAAAATAAAAAATGAAAAATAAAAGAGGATGCTGAAGAGAAGAGGAGGAGAAAAAAATGAAGAAGCAGCATAAACAAAAAACCAAACAAACTTACCACACTGCGAGTGAACTTTTCTAGAGAAGTTCTACGACCTTGCTCATTCTCCGGCTTTAGAAGGGGGAAAACAAAGTTAGGATGGGAAAAAATACCCCAAACAAAAGAAAACAAAAAGAAAACCCTTCAGCTTACATTTGGCTTTTAAAGCACTAGCAGAAGAATAAAAAGTTAAACATTTTGATTATATTGCAACTGCTGTTTGCAACAGCAAAAGCAAAAGAAATTTATGAACTATAGTACTGTGACTGGGTTTCCCCAAGGAGACATCCCATATCTATCTTTTAAAATGTATCTCTGTATCTATAGTACAAAGTTACATCATTCAAAAGGAAGATCTGGAATGCTGCCTCCTGTATACATCAGTGGAGTTGTCTATCCGGTTGGAAACCCTGTACTAACCCTGTAGCCATAGCTCAATTTCCTTGTCTGTAGTGGCTCCAATAATTCCACACTCATTATGGCAAGATTAGAACAACCTGGAACAAAAGGTTGGTCCTACGATGATCACATGTCCTTTACTGTGGAGTATTTCTGGTTCTGTTTTGTGCAGAGAATTCCATGACAAGTCCTTAGACTTGTTTCTCAACAATTAAACCACAGTAGAAAGTGTCTACTAGATGGTAAACATTTGAAAACAAGACAGCACTGGAATAAATTTAAAACTTTAACAATGTGTGTGTAGGAGTAAAACATGCCTCATTTATAGACAGAGTACAAAAGGGCTGGATGAATGTATCTGACTGTCCAAGGTTTTTGTCTATATTACTACTACTACTACCACTATGGTTCAATCAAATTAAATGAAATTATACTCCACCTTACTTATTCAACACATGATCTCTTGGGAGCGCAATCTTACTGCTACTTCTACACTATAGAAATCATGCAATTTGACACCACTTTAAAATGCTCCATTCTTTGGAATCCTGGGATTTGTAGTTTTACAAGGTCTTTAGCTTTCTCTGCCAAAAAGTGGTGATGCCTCACCAAACTACAGATCCCAGGATTCTATAGGATGGAACCATGGCTGTTAAAGTGGTATCAAATGGCATTATTTCTACAGTGCAGATGCACTCCTAGCCATGTTCATTCAGTAGTAAGTCTCATTATATTAAATAGAGTCTACTTCTCAGAAAAGTATGCACAGGATTACATCCTTATTGGAATTGCTGTCATAAGGTTTTAGCATGATTAGACTATATTTTGAAAATGTATGATTAATAATCTGAGTCCCCACAAACCTAGAAATGTAAATAAAAGAATGTTACTATAATAATACTTCTGAAAAACAGTAGAGCTGCAGATAGACTAACATTCTCAAGAAAAACATGATTCAGCTCATTTGGCATTAGGTATTCCTATTAAATATTAATGAAAGGATAAATTTGCTGGCAAGCATACCATTTTCTCAAAGAAAAGAATTACAATGGTCAAGGGAACAGCCATCAGCATAGTGTTAGGGCCCTGGCCCTAAATCAATTCACCTAGACTGAATGTTCGTGAGACACAGGATTGCAGATTCATTTGGTGCTATTACCAACTCTTCAGATATATATATATATATAGTGTGTGTGTGTGTATTATGTGTTAACAAGATCCAAGAAACCAGATATCTCCCAACTCTATGACTCTATGATTCTATTACTAGGGAGATCACAAAAAAACAGCAGGCTGTTTGGAAACCCCCTTCTGTTCTTTCCGGCACTGCTAGGCTGTTGATTCACAATATAGACATATGTTAATGGTTGTGATTTACAGATCTACTCAAATCTTTATTTTTGCCCTTGAGCAGATGAAACGCAGTGGAGAAGAATGATAAACAGTTCTGTGAAACTGCCTATAAAAACCTTTCTTAATTAGGTGCCCTCTCAATGAAGTGGATCACAACTCCCATCATCTTCAGCCAGCAAGTTCCTACAGATTGTGGGAGTTGCTGTCCAGCACATCATGAACCTGTGTGGGGAAAGTTGGATTTGAGCTTTATAGTAACACTACTTTTTTATTGGTGAATGCTTACTAAATCTCTGGTATCCTACTCTGAGAGGCTTAAGGATATTACTATCCTAAGACTTGTTGCAAAACACTAATTCAAAAAGAGAGTTCTGCAAGTAAAAGCAGGACCATTCATATGCATATCTATAGTTTAAGATGTATTATGTGCTATCTCAATGAGTCTGGGAATATATCTTGATTTTCCATTCTCATCTGTGGCTAGTATGGATACTGGGAATTCACAATTATGTGTGCCTCGAGATAGATCAGGACCATAGAATGCAGTGGTGGTTCACAGACCATTTCGGAGTGAGGGGTGGGAGTGATCCTGAAATAAAGAAGGAAAGGCCCACCTCCTTTTTTTCACATGCTACTCATCATGAAATGTATGCTACTTCTTAAAGAGTTTGACACCACACTAGTTCAGATATGATATTATATTAGTTAGTCCAATGAAGTAGCAAAGAGTGTGGACAATGGCATTCCCTATTCAAACCTCACTGGAGTCATGAAATCATTAGGTTGTCTTAAGCAAACTACCATTTTCTCTGCCTTAATTCCTCTCCCCTCCATCTGTAATGTGGAAACAATATTTACAGTGCTTTTGTTAGGGTTACAGAAAACTTGAAATACACTATAGACATACTGAAACTGTAAACCTAAACACATACTTCCCATAAAACAGTGGGATTTATTTTCAAAGTGTGTGCACTGTATGTATAATGATGCAGATCAAACCATGTTAAGTGAGCTTTGGTTATCAACTGCACTGTGGCCTGACTTATTTTGCACAGCTAAGGGACCACTGCTGGATACACCTTTGTTGCCAAGACACGTTTTTCTTCCTAATATCTCTTAAATCAGATTTACTAATTGTAAAAGCAACAATTCTGTCTGCTGCAGCATGACAACAGTGCCACTCACTGATGATTGTAAATGTAGATGAATCCAACACATACAAATATACATGGAGCTGTCTTATGCATTTTTCTAACATGCAGAAACAACAAGGAAAGAAGGAAGGAAGGAAGGAAGGAAGGAAGGAAGGAAGGAGGGTAGTTGCCACAATAGAACAAACCTACTGGTTGCAGCATACAGTTGGGTATGGCTAATAAGGCTTGATTAGAAAAGCGTTCATTCCAGTTAACTGCAGGAAAGTTGATGAGAAAATGTGGGTCTATATATGTTTACTGAATCTATATTCATTATAATAAATAAATAGCAATGATTATTTTCCCCTTGTTTTCATATCCCACCACCTGTTCCCTCTTACTCCACCTCCTAAACAGAGAGTGCAAATATCTGTTTCACTACAATATATATATATATATATATATATATATATATATATCTCCAAAATAAGTCAAGCAAAATCCCTTCCCAAAAGCAAAAGTCCTTTGGAATGTGGTAATTCATTTTGATATATGCAGATTTAAAACTCCCTGATCCTGAGTTTACCACACCAATAAAATGCCATCATGGAGCAAACAAACATGAGAACAAACATAGCTGAAAACTAACACAGCTGAGGCATAGTTAGTGGGGAAATGGTATGATCATTATACTAACTATTATACTAACATAGTGGTTATGATATCACCACTCTACATCTTTCTTTCTTTACGTTTTGACAATTGATGTTGGACTAAAATATACACATTTTTCTGCCTTCCTTTGGAAGGCATTGTTTTCATAACTGTTGAGGCAGCCCACTTTAGTCTGCCTTCCAGTGTCCTGTTTTTCTATTTTTCCTTGTGCGCCACAGACCAGAGGTGAGCTCATACTCCCCCTTCCATGTCAGTTGTAGTGCAGGTTTCATTACAACTTTCTTATAGCAGCCTTCAGAGTGATTTATTATAAAGACTTTTTAAAATATATTCAGAACTAAGTGTTCTTTGAGAACAAATGAGCCATAGGTTCCTTTTTTGAAATCAAGACAAAAGTAGTAACAGATCTGCAAGCCTTCACCAACCTGAAGCAACCTTCTGTTATGCCACTATATTTCTATTATCTTTAATGAATGAATAAATTCAAGTATGTGTACTCCCCTGCAATTCCTGGAACTAATAACCTCACATTTTACATAGCCTAAGAAGATGGGAGCATGGTAACTTCCCTCCACCTCACTTCAAATACAGTACTTCGCTACCCCAGCAACTATCACATAGAGGCACAATACTGTGCTGTCACATCTGTATCACCACTACTGTGGTGCTAATATGAAGAACAAATGCAATATATTTCATAGAACTTGGAAAAATCTTTTTTTGACTTCTGAATTCCTCCTAGCCATTAGTTGTGCTAGGTGAGGTATTCTAGCAGCTGTAATAAAAAAGTAGCTTTTCCTAACAGGAGGTTTTCACCATCTGATAACAGGAGCTACAGTATGTTGCTGGTTGTCAATCACCCAGCATCCTGCTAAAGGCAGGATAGGATGGAAAGCAGACCTACCCAAACAGTGGCCCATGAGCCTTGCATAACAGTCCACAAGAAGCTTAACACCAGTTTCAAGTGTGACAACAAAATGACATATAATAAAAATTACTTACAACAACTACATCATCAGCACTTCCCCATTTCAGCTAGATTTAATGTCACATGTGCCTGAGAACATCTCAGAAAGAGAACCTCTAATCTGGTCTCTGGCTTCCAAATTACACTCACTGTGATGGATGGCATGTAAATAAACTGGCTCTCTGAAACAGCCCAAATATACTCCTAGAATGCTAAATTAATGGTGAAGGGCTCTATAGATGTCATCAAACTATTCCAATATATTTAATTAATTGTAATGGTCCCCTGCTTGTGAGTCAGCTCAAAGGTACATGAAACAGTGCCCAGACTAGTGCCCTGATAAGACCAGTTCTCGCCTGAACTAGTACTTACAAATAGTCTGTGTATCCATCTCCACATCAGTATCAAGAATAATTTTGTGAACACTTTTCTGTACAACTGACCTCAAATTTAGGTCTGAGGCTTTGCTCAGAACTTCAGCTGTGCCTCTGAGGTTGTGCAGAAAAGGAACCACCAGAATGTGGACAAAGAGTCTTGATCATATTGGCATTGCAACAATGATATGACTGGATTGTTTTTAATGTGGCAGGATGTGAAAGCCCCAGCAAGATGGAGTGAGCCAAGAGCAAAGCTAACAGGAAACTGCATCTAGCTCTGGCTGCAGATGCTGCTTGCAGCTGTATCAAGCACCTTGAAAGTCAAAACATGGAAAATTCTTTCTCCCATATGTGCAAATAACACAGCTATGGGCACAGGACCTTCCAAAAGTCATTCAAATACAGCCATAAACAGAGAGGGTAGGCCCTCTGTTCTCCACCCTTCTAACTGCCTAGCCAGGACCTGATAATCCCCACCAAAAGCTCTTTGTTCTTTTGACGGGTTAATAATTGGCAGAAAACATATTGTTGATAATGGGCATGCTGGTATCCAACAGAAGAAAGGAATGTAAGGGTATGCTGGTTCTGAGGGATGATCAGTCTGTGATATTAATTTGTGCTGATTTAAAAGAAGAAACAGGGGGAAAAAAAGAATGCACATACAGTAAAGTGCAGGTGAAAAGTAATGGGAGAATTGATAAGTCAGGAAAAAGTCTCCAGGCAAGGCATCTCAAGAAGAACCATGGAGTTGTATTGTGTCCAAATTGTTGCTAAGATGATTATGAAAATAACAAGATCCATAGCTTGCATTTTATAGGATTAAATAATATATTTGCCGTGAAGAAAGGCAGAATGGAATTTCATTGCTTCTTGTTGAGCACAAAGGAACCATGCAGAGAAGCTATAGCTCAGTAATAAAGTATCTGCTTTGCATGCAGGAGTCCCCTGGCATCCCCAGTTAAAGGATCTTCAGTAAGATTTCTGCTAGGGATCTTGGTAGAATTGCTGCTAGTTCAAATAAAGCAGCCCCCCTGTACCTGACACCCTCCAGTAGTGTTGGACTACAGCTCATATTGTCCCTAACCAGCCATATTTTCTGGGAGATGATAGGAACTGCAGTTGAACACATCTGGATGTCACCAGGTGGGGGGGGGGAGGATGGAGTAGGCAACCTGTGGGCTGCCTTGAATCCCGTGCTGAGAGAAAGGAGGGAAATAAGCCCAGTGTCATTAGATGGCTTGTTTCCCATGACACCTTGTGGAGGGTGGTCAGTTTAGTCCTTTTGCCACATGAATTGTTTATTTCTAGAGATGCCAAACATGGAGCTTTCCAGAGGAGGAAAGAGGTGTTTTCATTCCTTTGAAAGAAAAAGAAAATGGAACAACCCCACCCTCTGTGCAGGAATTAAATTTTCATGTTCACAGAGCAACAAGTAGCAGGCAGGAATCAAGAAGTGCTGAGAGGTGCAAGCATGTCCTTTACAATAGATACCTTCTTCTTTGCCAGCAACAAGTCTTGGTAAGCATTAGAACGGAGAAAACGTGCATAGCTGTCACTCTTCATCAGCTTGTAAATATGTTCCTGTGGGAAGGGAAGAAATGACAGATTGAAATTTGTTACTGGACATCACTCATATTGTTTAAGGCACCTACAGGAGCGGGGGAGCTACTTGGGCAAAAAGGGAACATTCTTTTCCTATTCTTTCACTATGAGGAGGTGCCTTAGGTAAATGATCAAGCGGAAGATGCCTTAGCTGATTGACTAGCTAAGATAAAACATATCACACTATGGCCAGCAACCCATTAGTGACTTGTGAGAATCTAGGTCCCTTTTTGGACAGGGCACAGAGGGCTGCTCACTTGCCCTTGCACTGAATCCAGAGGCTTCTCACTTCCCATCAGCTATCAAACCCTGGGAAGGGCCCCGACTGCCTGACCAAGCGGAGATCAGCTGCTTCTCCATGGTCTGAATTTCTTTTCCTCTGCACTGGCAAGCATCATCAGAAGGTCTCCCCCTCCATCCATTTGAGAGCTGATGGGTACTGGGAGGATATATGTAAAACTGTGCATGTAGCACTATGGACAGATGTACAGTCTCAGCCTATGAATTTGGATTTTGACCAAAAAGTCCTGAGTGGTTGGGACAAGCAGTTATGAATTGTTATTTATGCATTAAAATATGTATATCCCACCTTTCAGTCCAACATCTGTTTTAAAATATTGTTATTTGTGTATTTAATGTTTCAAATATTTTTACCCATTGTACATTGTGTTGGGGGCCCTAGCAGATTGAGATATGACAGATAAATGTTTCAAATGAATAAATAACCCCAAATTTTCTTGCCAATTTTCCCTGAATGAGTAGAACCCATTTTATGTATGATCACACACACACAAATACAGTTCCACAAAAATAAATGACGTACTGATGTTTTCTACTGGCATTGGAGTGACTGGGATGGCATTTGAAATATTTAAAAACATCATGTAAAAGTGCAAAAACATAACAATTGCCTCTAAAAACATGAAAGTGAATTACTGTTTGGACTGAGGGTGAAAAGTTAGGACAGATTTACAGTGTAAGGATAATCTCTCCATTGCAACTAATATGAGTGGGACACACAGAGAACAAGTGTGCATGCAGATTGTATTAAATTCAGTATTTCCACTTCTATCCAGCCTCTGGAATTACACAAGTTATTTGTCAAGTACACTGCAAACACACATACACACAAAGACACACCTAGTTGATGTCCTAGTTTATGAAAGAGTAGCAAACCACCAGATATCTAGCACTCCAGGTATTTTGGACTTCACATTCCAGGAGCTTTAGCCAACAGGACCAATGCTAAGGGAAGTTTAGTCCAAAATCAGCTAGAGGGCCAAAGGTTTCCCGCAACAGTGAACAAAGTTGGTTCATTGAGCAATAACACTGAGTGTTTCTTTGGAAAAAAATTTCCATATGCGTCCTAACTGAACACAATTACCCACGGATTAGGAAGTTAATATTTTCAAGTTTGATTCTTTAATTCCTGGTTCCCTGGCTCCATTACATTACTGGGGGTTAGTGGGCCAAATGTACCTGTGATTATTGCTCTCCCCCTCAAAGTTCCTGGTGTCTGCTATCAAATGTTTGCCAAGTTCTCAATAGATTCATCTAAACATAATACACAGGGACAGAACTTTTTGACTGGATGCTTTTCTTTGAAAAAAATCAAAAGAATATTTACAATAATGACTGTTATGAAGTAAGTTAGTCAAATGAGACAATAGTTAATTAATTCACTATTAATGTAAATTATAATTTTAAAACCCCTCACAAAAACATGGTACACAGGGAGTACATGCCATATTTCCTACAGAAATCATGCTCCCAGGGAGCTCTTGGAAGCACAGCTCTGTTGGGATTTTCCTTTTGTTCCCATATGCCACTTTCCAGAAAAATTACTGGGATTTTGGCACATGCAGCAGAAAAAGCATCATTGAAAATCTTGGCAGAAGGAGGTTTGCAGCAGAAGCAGGAGAATGTGTCCCCCAGTAGGTCTGAGGGATGAAAATTACAACATCTGTGTTGGGCATGTGCGCATCTGTAAGGATTGTGCTACTCTTCCATTCTTTCCCTTAAAGTGTTTTTTCTTGACAGAAGAAGCATAAAGAAAAGTCAGAAAGAGAAACAACTGCAAGATAAAGTCTGTGATTGATATATGTCTGGGATGATTCTCACTTTGAGGCCTTGGAGGGAAGCCTTGGACTAGGTGATCTTGGGTGCGTCCTCTTCTACATTGTTGGCAGTCACAAAGTCCCAAACTTAAAAGAGTGGATAGACCCATTTGCCCAGCGCTTAAGGACACTAAAGCAGAAATAATGGTACTATGGTGATGATGATGGTGCGAAGAGGCAGCCCCAGTGGGACCTGTTAAGGCATCAAGACTTTGGCTGCCACCAAGGAACGACACAAATGTTGATTCCAGCTTTGATTCCAGAAGCTGGGACTAGTGAGATGAGTTTACTCTGTCACATTGATTTCAAAAACGTGCCTTATCAAGACAGCCTCCATCTTATCCCACCAAAGCTTGTCCTTCATTTCTTTCCAAAGAAAGTGGAAGAGGCAGAAGCAGGCAGGATGTAATACTGTACTATATTTGTGGCAAGCTTATTCTCCTCCTCCTCACTTGTCATCTGTTGTGGCTATGCTATTTCCTCTTAAGACTTTTCTAACTGATTCATCACCACTTTTTATTGTGTGTGGTGAGGTATGTGCTTATCATCAACACTGCCCTCACCTTACATTGACTATTTGTTCTTTCAAACTTATGAATATTGCATAGTCCTTTTATGCTACATACCATCCTGAAATCTAATGCAGTGAAGGATGGTATATAAATATTAAAAAGAAAGAAAGAGGGTGGAATCTTAATTTTTTTTTTCATTTTCAGGAATCCACACAGAGGAGGGGAGCAGATGTCTCCATACCACTCCTCCCCTTCCTTTTCACCATGTTTCAGGTGGTTTGTCTCTTCTGCCTTGCTCTGATCTCAAAATGAATATCAGCAAAGCCTACCTTGCAAAAGAAATAATGGGAAGGAGTAGGGCCATAATTATTTTCCTTTACAGTAGACAGTCTTCCATTTGAAAGGCTTCCAGAGGAGGGTTACTCCTTTGCTATATAAGTGCAACACCTCTCTGAATCCTTATCCAGAACTGGATCAGAGTGGCAGTTGACTAGCAGGCAGACTCACTTGGGAGCTAAAGGCATGCACAGGTCTTTACTCTGCTGTTGTTGTTTCCTGAAAATGGGACCTCAGGATGGCTTACAAAAATAAAAACAAATACAGGTTTAAAAAATATATAACAAAAGACATATAAGAACAAAAAAGGTATTGTTAAAACCTATATCATTAAAGCCATTTAAAACATATCTATTTATTTTCTTCTCACACCTCTCAGCCTCTCTTGCCTGAGGCAGCTGCCCTGCTCTGTTCAAGGGTAGCAAAGAGCAACCTTCTATTTGTACGGTATCGGGCCCAAGTCGAATGTTAAAATAGAGCACTCCAGGAAGAGAGAGCAGTTAGCCATCCACACCTGGGCAGCAGACATAGCAGGTATATAGGTGACCTGGTCATAGTTTTTCCAGTGGCATAAGATGTATTGTATTACAGTACTATTTAAATTATTCTAGTTACTGCCAGACTTGCTAAATATATACTAAATATATATTTAGATATGTTAAATATAAATTAGCATACAGAGTTTTATGCACATGTGTCTCCCATTTTGATACATTTCCTCTCTTTTAGGCAATGTGTAAGTGGCCACCTTACTTGGTGTGTTTAAGAATGTTTCCCTTTTCTTATCTCCAGATAGAAGATACAAGTGGGAGAGACCATCTGGATTGAATTACATGCCCAGCAGAAACAGATGTAACCTTCAGTAGTGCTAGAATTACAGTAAGGGCTGTATAGGTCAGGCCTCTATATACCTTGAGGGGCCTCTTCACTTCCCTTTCAGGACTCTGTGATAGGCCTTTGGTATTAGAAGTAAGAGCCAAAGGGTGAGGCTTGGTGGCAGTCTCTTCAGTGTTGCCCATAGTGGTGTTCAAATGCTGGGAGTGCATTTTTCTAAGAGCTCCAAGAGGAGAAAAAGTACTCTGAGTTTAGCTTGAAGTGTTCAGAGCAAATAAAAACAAAGATTACAAAAAACATTTCACAGGGAAAAATCATTCAAATCCTCCAACTGAGTACTTACACTGAGAAATCTAGCTATATATTTTAAAAATTAAAGTTACAGAATTGGATACCTGAATTTTGTGTATTCCCATTTCTGCTTCTCAGTATATTTTATAACAGTTTCTGATTTGTTGATTTGTACATGAAATTTCATGCATTTGATTTAATCTGGATTCAGACTCTCTGCTTTTATAAAAGAATCAAAGCAATGGTGGAGAACTGCTTTTCAGCCCAAGGGAATAGATAAATCAATCCTTGGTGTGATGCAGCATTTGTTGTTCTTTTTGTGGTAGAAAAAAGTATCTCTTAAACTATTTATTTTAAGAACCAAATCCAAATAAAAGTCAAGGGGTGATTTTCCCCCCTAAAAATATCTTTAATTCACAATAGGCATATATGATTGCAGTAAATCTCATCTGACATTTTTATCATCTTGGGTTGTTTTAAACCAGAAATACACACTTACTGAAAAGACAGAAAGATATGGACATCTTATTGGAGGAAATTTTCTTTGGGATGATAGCAGTCAAATCTGCTGGTAATTGTGTAGCAGCCAACAGGAAGAACAACTGTTTTGTTGGGACTACAGTGGGTTCTTGGTATCCACTGGGGTTTGGTTCCAGAACCCCCCCTGTTGATGGCAACTATAACTGCACTGGCTTTTTTTAGCCACCACATCACACTATTGACTCATGTTAGTTTGTGGTCTAGTAAAACTCCTAAATCCTTTTCACATGTACTACCCTCTAGCTAGGGGTCACACATTCTCTATTAGTGCATTTCATCTTTCCTGGCGAGATGTAATACCTTATATTTGTCCATGTTGAAATTAATTTTGTTAGTTTGGGCCCAGTTCTCTAATCTGTCAAGATCATTTTAAATTCTGATCCTGTTTTCTGAAGTAGTAACTACCCCAGGTACATTAAATTCCAGGTGAATTTTGACCAAAGCAGAATAATACTTCCCTTGATTGGGAAATTGCACTTTTGTTGATACAACCCAGAACTGCATTGGCTTTTTTTGGCTGCTGCCAATGGAATGGCCCAGGTGGGAATGAAAGAGTTAAATATTTTTTCACCTAGTTCACCACCCCACCCTTCCCCAAAGTGCTTGGCTATTCTTACCACCATGCCCCCACCCCATCTGTTTTTTGGTTTTTTTTAATGCCAAGCACTAATTGCATCCTCTCTTTGTGGGCTGCAGGCTCTACATATTTTAGCAGTCCTGTTGCATCAGCAGATATTATTGGCATCTCCGTAAGGGGGACAGATTTTAATTGATATAATCAGTTATTGTAAGAGTTTCCGATCCACAGTCTGGGATTCATTATGTATGGAAGACATAACGATTACCGAAGCTATAATTCAAACAGAAGCCTTTGTGGATAGAAGCTCTCTCAGGTACACACAGCAAGAGTGATGCTGAGCCAGTGGCAGCTGGGAAGGTTGCAGAGGGCGGACTTTGCTGCCAAAATTTTCAGGCATGGAGATTAATGCTGCAATGCTTGTGTCAATCAGTTCTTTGAAAAGGGCTTTTCAGACAGTGGCTCTTTCTTTCCTTAGTTGCTTGATGAGTTTCTTCTTCATCTTTTTCTTCATTAGCATTCCAAGCTGGGGAACAGTTTCAAACAATGGGCCAGATCCAAGATCTGCCTTCTGTGGATGATGGGGCTCAATTCACGGAGGCTTTATCCATTTTGGGGGAATCCAACAGTTGCAGACCACAGCTCATCCCATTAGGTAAAGTTCTCCAAACCTCCATGTAGCATTGGGCTACATGTAGCATTGGGCTATGGTTGGGAGAAAGTGTGGGAGAGTCTACATCCACCAGACTAGTATAATGTGCCAAAATCTGCAATCACTCCAACTGGAGTGTGTCAGTTTTTAAAACACAGCAGTGTAGTGAGTAGTCTCATAGCTAGCTATGGTAGTAACTGCTCATTTTTAACCTTGATTAAGCAGGGAGGTGGTGGCTCAGTGGTTAAGAGGCTGACTCTGACGACTGCAAGATCAGCAGGTCGGAAGTTTGAGGCCCAAGTGGTGCCTTCTCAAAAGGTAAACCTTTACCTTACATCTTACAAGCAACCAGCTTAAATGTAACCTGCCTTGCATCAGAGATAGATTTGGAAAAGTTATGTTTACTCACTGAAGTATTCTGATAGTTGTAGTAAAAAAGTAACCTTTTCAAATCTTCCTAGCCATCAGTATTCTTGGACGGTTGCTGAGGGCCCACCATGATTGGCACTGCTGTTGCTACCTTGTGTTATGGTGGTACATTGCAGGCAATTAAAACAGCAGCCCCATAGTGTTTATCAGGCAACTCCTGATACTACTACTGTAGGCAGAAGATCCCCCTCCCAACTTCCTTCACATTTGTTGGAAACAGAGAGGAGGAAAGCCCTTCTGCTGACATGGGAAGAGGTTTCACAACAAGGACCCATGCTGGGGCCCATTAAACCTGCATCCATTCACTCTACAGAATTATAGCGTTATTATGCCACTTTAACTCCCATGGCTCCATTCTATGCAATCCTGGGGTTTGTTTTCTGGTGAGGCATTAGAACTCTCTGGCTGTGAATTCTAAATGTCTCTCCCTAAACTAGAAATCCTAGGATTCCATAAGCAGAACCATGCAGTTAAAGTGGAATAAGAGTGCTATAATTCTGTAGTGTGAATGAGTCCCTGGAGTCAGCATGTACACAAGCTATATATGAAAACCAATTAGTGACACAAACCACTATCCTCCCACTGCTCAGCCATGGCTATCCATTTCAGAGTACAACTCTGTTCATCAGAATAAAAGGCAATGCTCACTGTGAGGTTGAAGGCTTTCATGGCCAATATTCATAGTCTTTTGTGGGGGGTTTTGGGCTATGCGGTCATGTCCTAGAAGAGTTTATTCCTAATGTTTCACCAGCATCTGTGGCTGGCATCTTCAGAGAATGCTGGCATGGAAGAGAGTTGGGTATATATACACTATGTGACCCTGTGTGGGGAGGAGTGATTTCCATGTTAATCTGTGTATTGTTCTGTTGTTGATGGTAAGGCCTCAGGGTGGGAGAATATGCAAAAAGGTTTCATTAAACAGACACTAATCCTCTTTGCATATCCTCCCACCCTGAGACCTTGCTATCAACAATAGACCAATATACGGATTAACATGGAAATCACCCCTCCCTGTTCAGGTTCACATAGTATATACAGATTTCAGCATACACTGAAAGCTGCGCCAGAAAAAGCCATGGCGTGCCCCGGAAGACATAATGGGACACCCTGGAAGAAGTAATGGCATGAGCCCCATTATTTTTAATGAAACTCCAGCATACGTGGGATTTCCCTTACATCCGGGGGGGGGGGGGGGGGTGGTGTCCAGAAAGGATCTCCTGCGTAAAGGAAGGGTCCACTGTATATACCCAACTCTCCTCCATGCCAGCATTCTCTGAAGATGCCAGCCACAGATGCCAGGCCACATAGGCCCCCCCCCCAAAAAAAAAACCCACAAAAAACTATAGCAATGCTCACTATCTACATACACTTCTTGTCCACAATCTTGCACAGTGTTTCCATCCCACACTAGATACTGTTCCAAGCCCAGCTGCACTCTATGGTGAAAATTAAAGTCATATAAATTACCTTGTGCCCAGACAGAGACAAATATTTGCATCTGATCTACATGCATAGCTTCCAATCCAACAAAGGAGAATCAGGTGTGGGTCACATTGGGTCACTTGTGTCAACAGCAATGCAAATACAGACCACTAGTCTTTTACTTCCATACTTCATGTAGCCACTCAAAACACTTAGAATACATATACCAGTAGCTGTGACTACACAGAGCTTTTATTCAAAGCAACGAATAGAAACTGTGTGTTATTTTTTGTGGATTTGTTCCTGTTGAAGCCATAGTATGCAAACTGGAAAGTGCAGCTGAACCTTTGGTAAGATAAAATGAAAGTCCAGCTGATCTGAATAAGTTGTAGAGAGCAAAATTAGATACAGTAAATATTTATCTATAAATGCAAGAGCCTACCATCTACAAACATTTTGGTAACTGACCTTACTCTTATTGTGTGTGTGTGTTAACTGCCTTCAAGCCGGCTCAGACATATATCTACTTTATTAATGATAGTTCTTGATAGTTCATTTCCGGCAGATTCAGGGCTGTGACTTGTAATTCAGTCTTTCTCTTTTCCTGCTGCCTTCTACCTTACCTAGTAATATTGTTTTTTCTAGTGAGTCATGTCTTCTCATGATATGACCAAATTATGACAGCTCCAGTTTAGTCATTTTGACTTCTAGGGAGAGCTCAGGCTTGATTTGTTCTAGAATCCATTTATTTGTCTTTTTAGTAGTCCATAGCATCAGCAGAAATCTTCTCGAACACTGTATCTCAGATGAGTTGACATCCCTACATGTAATGGAAACTCCAGTCTTTGCATTTCACAGTCTTCCCTAATTCTTGCATAGCTGCCCTTCCAAGTTGTAGTCTTCTTCTGATTTTTTGACTACAACATCCATTCTGATTAAATGACTGATCCAAGATATAGAAAATCTTTAACTCTTTCAATTACTTCATCACAGAATCATAGAATCATAGAGTTGGAAGAGACCACATGGGCTGTCCAGTCCAACCCCCTGCCATGCAGGAAATCTCAAAGCATCCCTAACAGATGGCCATCCAGCCTCTGTTTAAAGACCTCTAAGGAAGGAGACTCCACTACACTCCGAGGGAGTGTGTTTCACTATCGAACAGCCCTTACTGTCAGGAGGTTTATCCTAATGTTAAGGTGGAATCTCTTTTCCTGTAGCTTGTATCCATTGCTCTGGAGCAGCAGAAAACAAGTTAGCCCCCTTCTCAATATGACATCCCTTCAAATATTTGAACAGGGCTATCATATCATGTCTTAACTTTCTTTTCTCCAGGCTAAACATCCCCCGCTCCCTAAGTTGTTTCCAGACCCTTAACCATTTTAGTGGCTCTCCTTTGGACACGCTTCAGTTTCTCAACATTCTTTTAAAATTGTGGTGCCCAGAACTGGACACAATATTCCAGGTGGGGCCTGACCAGAGCAGAATAGAGTGGCACGATTACTTTCCTTGATCTAGACACTATTCTATTGATGCAGCCTAAAATTGCATTGGCCTTGTTAGTTGCCGCATCACACTGTTGACTCATGTTCAATTTGTGATCTACTTGGACTCCCAGATCCCTTTCACATGTAGTCTTGTTCATCCAGGTGTCCCCCATCCTATATCTGTGCATTTCATTTTTCCGCCCTAAGTGCAGTATCTTGCATTTCTCCGTGTTGAAATGCATTTTGTTAGCTTTGGCCCAGCTTTCTAGTCTGTTCAGGTCATTTTGAATTTTGATCCTGTCCTCTGAGGTATTAGCTACTACTCCTAATTTGGTGTCATCTGAAAATTTGATAAGTATACCCCCAATTCTGTCCTTCAAGTCATTGATAAAGATGTTGAATAGCACTGGGCCCAGGACAGACCCCTGTGGGACCCCAGTGGTCACTTCTATCCAGGATGAAAAGGAGCCATTGTTGAGCACCCTTTGGGTTTGGCCAGCCAACCAATTCAAATCATGTACGTTAAAATTATGTAAATCATCTGTAGTCATTATTTTTGTTTTCGTAATGTTCAGCATTAAACTGAGCACTTTCATCCTTGCATTTCTTCAGTAATTGTTCCAGGTTTTTGCTGTTTTGTGCTAATAATGTGGGGTCATCAGCATATCTTAAATCAGGGGTAGGCAACCTGCGGCCCGCGGGCCGGATGCAGCCCGGCGAGGCCTTGGGACCGGCCCCAGCCCAGTCCTTCTGCCGATTGCCGCCGGGGCCTTTGGCGTCTCGCACGAGGGGCATGGTGGGGCAATTGTCTATAGAAGCCTCAGAAACATGCATTTATCTTAACATTTTTTAAAAAATCAGCAATTTTTTTCACGTGTCCTCCATTTTTTATTTAAAAAGTGCCCTCCATTTGAAAATTTTGTCCTACATTTGTCCTGGTTTATTTATTTATTTAATTTTTTTTAAAATTATTTAATTACTTAATTTTTTGCTTCAGCCCCCCAGTTGTCTGAGGGACAGCAACCCGGCCCCCGGCTCAAAAGGGTTGCCTACCCCTGTTTTAAATTGTTGATGTTCTTCCAATTTTCACACCTCCTTCCTTCAATTCTAATCTTGGTTTGTGTATGATATTTTTAGCATACAAATTGAAGAGATATGGTGATAGAATGCAGCCTTGTCTCATTATGTACAGAATTCAAATAAAAAACACCACAATTACATATACTGAATCAGAGAAGGCAACATCAAAACTGAAAGTCACTACCAGCTTTATGTGACACCATTTAGGCATTGTCAAAAAAGGACAAAAGACAACACATATTTGCAAAAAACAAAAACACACACACAAAAAAACAGATCCTAATTCAAAGGCCTATATTGAATAGTTAGTTCCAACTATAGTATGCCCTTTGAATTAATGGCAAGTTAACACTATATAAATCCCACAAACTTAATGGATCTATTCTAATTGGGAGCAAAATTGGGATTAGAAATCAATCTCACTGTAAAAGGAAAGATTACAACCAACTTGACTTGTGTCCTGGTACTAACTGTGATTAGTCACCACTTAGTAGTTAGGAGGCCTGTACTCTCCCTCCTAATATTTATTTTTAAACCAGACTTGGATTTGATAGCCCCTCAAACAGCCTTTGAATGTGTCCACAGTGTCTGCATTTTAGGCTTGTCAGGTTGGATTACAGGATGATGTCCTGTAACTTTAACAGTCTGCAGATACTTGATCACAAAGACATTGTTAGCCCCAGAGATACCTACCCCTACCCCTCCTCTTTTGATATCAGTGTTGCTATAATGTCAGCCTCTATGACCCTAACGTGGATGCCATTAGTTGCAAGCAAGCAGGTCATGTCAGCTAGTTTAGGAGTCGCCAAGACAATTTATGTTCCAGACATGTCAGAGGAGGTGAGGAAGAGCCTGGCTCTGAAACAATAGGATGGCTCAGGTCGGAGGAAATAATTCCATCTACCTGGCATCTTAAGGTGTCCACTGCCAGAACATATCCATTCACACCACTATGTCACACCTTTGGAAGACACTACTTCAAAGTGGCACCTATGTATATCAAAAATTCAGACCATTTGGCCCCTTCAATTCTCTGGACTTTGCCCCAGGGCACAAAATTCCTAAAAATTATGAGACTTTTCTTTTGTTAGTTGGATTAGCTTGGGCTGCAGGAAGAGATGCTGCCGATTTGTACTTTGCTAAATTTGTACTTTGTTACATCTCCATTAGAAGGTCTTATTCTGTTCCAACTTAATACTTCATTTCTCAGTTCTTGGGTGCCTGCGTGAGTGAATGTTGAGTGTGTTGGTTTTCCCCTTTTAAACTAAAATACAATTCAATGAGAATTTGCCTCTGTGGTCCTTTGGGCCTTGAACCTTGGTATACAGAGAGATGATCCCAGGGCTGCATAACCTGGCCATTCACTGAGCTAATATTCAATTAAGCTATTCCTAAAGGAGAGCTCCTGTCCTGGTTACGAGATATTACAATGTTCTATTAGCACGGCTCCTTCCTTACCTCTCCCCAAAACCATCTTTTAGGTGATGCACATTTCCCTACACACATAACTGTTATCTACAAACTGTGGAAAATGGAGGGGGGGATATAGAGCATTCAGCTCCATTCCTGTAGTTCAATTCACACAACTTGAGATTGAAGGTGCTGTGTTTCTAGCTCAGTACTTCTCAAATAGTGGGGCGGGGCCCCCAGGGGGGAGCGAGGCTCCGTAAAGGGGGGCGTGAGGCTCTGTTATGCAGAGGTGTACTTATAACAATTTTATAGACAAATGATACTATTTATAGTCGCGCGGGGGGCGCAAAATGTTTTCTTCTTCCTAAGGGGGCATGACAGAAAATAATTGAGAAGCACTGGTCTAGCTAGAAGGTGATTGGGGCAGAAGTAAGGGGGGAAGATGTGTTATAATTCTACCTGACGGAATTTAATTATGCATCTTCCTGATCCAGGAACTACTAACTATTAAAACTACAGAAGCACTGTCATGTATTCAGCCAGTCAACCCTCTCCCATTTTCTTGTGGAACATTTGTAACCATTGAACAGAATGGTGTGAATCCTATGTAGGCACTCCCGTCCCCAATACTTCATATCGGCCCAATTTTTATCATTAAATTTTGCATAGGAGTTTTATCGCAATTATTCTGTGAAGAGGATGTTTCCTGCAAGCTTAAATTTGCAGTGGAAGCATGGTGAATGTGTGTGTGTAGCCTGGGGATTTTTTTGGCAGCAGACAGAGCAAAGGGACAGGATGTGGCTTTATTCAAGCCGCCTACAAGAGAAAACATTCTGCATTACAACAATAACTTGTCCATACAGTAGGCTGCATTCCAGTACTGTCAGTACTGTGATATATTTGATCAAGTCCTTGGGGACTTTTAAGTGAAAACCATATGCTAAGTATACTAGATGTGCATCTGTATTCCTTGAAAGCCAGAGTAAAACCTCATTGTGAGTGTATTGTTTTGGCTATGGTGTATTTCTCAGAAAAAGACCATCTGGGCTTACCCTATGTCTGTTTATCAGGGTTGGGGAACATGTAATGATTGGTGTATGCTGTTTTAGGTCTGCTAAGGAGATGGATTGTATACCATAAAGCCACAGCACACTGCCTCTGAATGGCTATGCAGAACAACAGGTTGAATGATGCATTTCTCTTTTATGTGTTTCAGGGAAAGCCTATTTTATTCCCTGTATTAAAAAAAAAACATCTGGGTGTTTATGCCCTGTTTCTGTGCACAGTGGCTTTCAGTAGCAGCACAACAGCCCTTAGATTCCCCCTATAGAAAGAAAACTCCAGTTCAGTCACTCAGCAGTGATTATTGCCATAATCATCTACATGGCAGACACAGCATCCTTTGCCACCAAGTGGTAAGATTTTGTTTCCATGAGTTGTCAGCAAGCACTCCTCATTTATGGGTCTGTTCCCTTAAACTGTAAGCAGACCTGAAGCTATTTAAAAGTCTCTGATGTCACTGATTCCAGTTCAGAGCTCAGAGAAGTTACTTTTTGAGTGCTATGGAGCTATGCTAGCTAGGAGATTTTGGAAGTTATGGTCCAAACAGTAACACCTCTAAAGCTCTGGTCCAGTCTCCTGAAGGCTCCTGGAAAATGAAGCAAGAAGAAACCACCAAAAGGTTAAGGTGCTATACTGGGTTCACTTTCTGTAACTGTTCTCAAGGCTGTTTACCCATGAACTTATCTGCCTGCATTGTACTGTACCATTATTCCTCTTTCTATCTTCTGACTGTTTCCATCTCTATATCACTTATACTTGCTATGAATCTCAACCAGTCCTTTAGCATAATCTACTGCAGGTGCTGCTGATCCCTGACCCACCTATATTGTCTGTATTTTGCAATGTTCCTAACCAAATGGACCTGGATTTTCATGTATGTACAGCTCCATACCCAAAACAATATATACATACGTATGTGCACAAAATAAAATTCATCCTCATGCATGATAGTTTCTTCTTTTTTTGAGCTGTGGTTGTGTTTTGGGGTGGCAGATATCAATATACAGTTGCCCCTCCATTTGTGCAGACTTTAGATCCGTGACCCTCGCTTATTCACGATGAGCAAACAGAGAAGATTAAAATGGGGCGTGCACTCGTGGGCACTCGCCCCCGTTCAAGCCTACAGGGTTTGAATATGTGCGAGTTTCCATTTTCATGGAGGGGTGGTGGTGGTTCTGGACCGGATCCCCCATGAAAACGGAGGGCTGACTGTATATTCATTACTCAAACCTACTCTATTGCACTTGCTCATTTGTGCTGGGGATAACCCACATGTGTAGCTAAAACTGTTGTTCTGTACATGACAGGTATGATGCAATCATATGGACTGGGCCTATTTTTTAATCATACTCGCATTATGCCCAATAAGCAGCAATATCAGATAGCCAAGCATGTTCCAGCTCCTCCGTTACTTGTAGAATCCACACAGGTATAGGAAGGTTTAACATATCTGGCTTCAGTTTATCGGAGGTCCAACTATTACAATCAACAGTGTGTAATGAAGCATTTTGTTCCATCCAATTCACGGATGTTCACATTGTTTATTCTCTTTCCCATCTTGCACAGTTTTAGCTGAATAGCCACATATCTTCCCTACCACATCAGTGTTTTCTTTTAGCTAATTATGGCTGGCTTTCTGCACAGGAATGTGCCGTGTGTGAGAAGGCTTATGGGAGCCTGGGCCTTAATTTGAGCCAGGGCGTGCCAGGTCTCACCCTTGAAATCTGGCTTCAATGCTAAGGCTCGGACCCAGAAAATGCGTTGTGTCATAACAATGTGTTTTCATTGGTATCTCCTGCTATTTCATAGATCTCATTACAATTGCTCTCAAAGATGCAGCACTGAGAAACAGCCTGTTATTGAGGTAAGGCTCAATGGTTGCTGCTGCTTTCAATATAAGCAACAAATTCAACAAAAGTCTTATGGATTCTTTCAATTAAGTAGTTTTTGGTAGCAAAGCTAATAAGTTCCTTTCCAAGAATAATGTTAGTGAAAATTATCTTATTTTGCTCTTGTATTTCTGCTACAGACTCCACTTTAATTGTTCTCCTTGTGCACATTCACCGAGTTAAATGTGAGTATATTTTAAATACTTGCTGCCCAGGTTCAAGTTAAGAAGCAGATACAGGTTTGGACTACAGGTCCCAAAAGCCCCCAGCCAGCACACTCACTGGAATATTCTGGGATCTGTAGTCCAAAAAGCTAACATTTCCAAGTTTTGTTATGAAATTACACTTCCCCTTTAGTTCTAACGTGCTATTAGGAATGACACCCAAGTCCGAACCTGTGCATCTTCATATGTGTACCTCCCTGGGTCTTTGACATTTTGGCTTGTTATCTCATAGCTGTGAGAATCCAGGTTGATAGCACTCTGGGCCCCAGGAGCTAGGAACTCTTGCCAGATCTCTTCCACTCTGTTAGCCACATCTTGTAGTGGTTGTTTTTTGAGATCTTGTACAGCCAGCCAAAACCTGTATAGAGCCAAAAGAGAAAGAAAATCTGTCTCAGAAATATAAGTCAGCTTGAGTCACTGAGGCTCAAATGAACCCTGGTTCCATCTCTGCTGAAGCCTAAGTCAAAGACAGTTCATCCATTTGGGGGAACAGTAGCAGATATTTTTGTACAGGAAATATTCATGTTATATTAAGTACAAGTAACCTACAGCAATGTTTGTTGTTTTTGTGTGCCTTCAAATCATTGCTGACTTATGGTGACCCTAAGCCCCTACCAAGGGCTTTTCTTGGCAAGATTTGTTCAGAGGAGGTTTGCTATTGCCTTCCCCTGAGGCTGAGAGGATGTGACCTGCCCAGTGGGTTTCATGGCCGAGCTGTAAATTGAACTCTGATCTCCAGAGCAGTAATCCAACCACTACACAACACTAGTATTTGAAAATCTTTAAAGTTTCTGGAATAACTAGAAAGTGACAAGCATAGCTACCATCTTGAGGGAGAGCGAGGTAGGCTAGCTCCATGAAGCCAAGTCCTCCCTCCAGTCCATCCGCCCTGGTCCAGGCCTCGGAGGTTGAGAAAAACTGCTGGACCTCATCCCCTTCCCCACCACCACTTCCTTCTCCTTTTGTGTCGTGTCTTTTTAGATTGTAAGCCTGAGGGCAGGGAACCGTCTAATTTAAAAAGATTGTATGTACAGTGCTGTGTAAATTTACAGTGCTTTATAAATAAACGTTAATAATAATAATAATACTAGGAAAATGGGAAGTGTTCTGTATCCCATCATACATTTGCATTCATTTCTGTCTCATTGCCAATCCCCCCCCCCAAAATATATTAACTTGGTTAGTGTGGTAGAGAACCCACAATAGAAACTGAGGCCCTATACAGACCGGCAGAAAGCGTCGACCTGTCAGCAGACTCAGGGTACAGTGTCTCCGCCTCCATGGTACCATTTGGTGTGTGCCAGTTGAGACGGAGCACGTCATCATGACACACCTCCAGCCCTGCATCCAAATGACACAGGTCTTCTTGGTGGCTGCTCCCAGACCATGGAACTTGCTTTCTAAAAAGGCCAGGATGGTTTCATCCCTGTTCTCCTCTTTGTGACAGGTACAAACATTTTTTTGTTGCCAGATTTTGCAATCTGATGAGGACTGGATGCTGTGTGAATCAGAGATTAGAGCTTGTGTAGAATTTTTAATACACTGTAATATTTTAAATGCTTAATGTTTTTAAGCTTATAAATTGTTTAATCTTTTTCCAAACTCCATCCTTTTTAATGCTTTTGTATTGTTTTTAATTTTTATGGTTTTTACATTTGTTTTTAGCTGTCTTAAGTCCTGATATAGGAAGAAAGGTGGAACAATAATAATAGCAGCAAAGTAGTCTTTGCTATTTTGTTCTATCTAGATGGCCATGCTGGCTAAGGGAATCTGAAGAGCCACTTTTTCAAGCTCCACTTTCTCGTCACTTCTTTATTTGAAGTTGACTGTGCTGGTCTCATGTAAAAGCACTATATGAGAGATATGAAAATCTGATACCTGGCATTGGACTTGTGATAAACCATTCAAGAGAGCCAGTGTGGTGTAGCATTTTGAGTGTTCAACTACAATTCTGGAGACCAAGGTTCAAATCCTTCCTCATCCATGGAAACCCTCTGGGTGACCTTGCACAAGTTATATTCTTGCAGTTTCAGAGGCAACCTCAAGACAAAGGCAATCCACCCACCTCGAACAAACCCTGCCAAGAAAACCCCATGATAGATTCACCTTATGGTTGCCATAAGTCAGAAACAAATTGAAGGCACACAACAACAGACCACTCACAGTTTAGATCTGGTGTTATGCTGGTACTGCATATCACTATGTAACTTTCTTGCCCTGTCTCTCACCATGCAACCCTCAATGACACCCCAAAACTGGATTCAGAGTTTCCAAGATCCTTGCAGGATTCTGGTGCCACAGTGTGCTGCAATGGACAGAGAAGATCACCACACTTCCATGTCTGTGCTGATGGATGTTCCCTGCTGGAGACCAAGTGACGATTTTATATGTGTAAACAAAGAATGATGGTAAAAATAATCTGAGGCTTCCATATCTCACACATAAGAGCACAGATGCTTTCAAGGGCAGCTTGAGAAATGCATGGTGTCAAAAGAGCCATCAATTGACTCCTACATCTCATTAATTACCCCCTCTTCTTATTATATACTGACAGATTAAGGATCTTCCCCTTTATCCCTAAACCTGAGCCATTTTGGTAATTTCAGAAAATATTATATTATTCAAATGCCAGGATTATGCTACTTGGTCTGAGCCACCAAAGTGTTCTCTTTCTAAATAAAACCAATGGCAAGCATCTGTACACTGTTAACTTCCTGTTCTTAACAATCTCTCAGCCCAGCGAGAGGTATTAAAGCCATCTGTGACAAGCTCTGGTGGGCTGTACCCACAGTTGCCTTTCAAAACCGCCTGTAGTTTGATTGACTATCCATTCTGGTTCTCCTCCTCCATAGCCATGGCAACCAAAATGAAAGAGCAAGGCAGATAAGCCATTCCAGATAGGGAAAACAGCAATGCTCCACTGGAGTACAGGTTATAGACCCAATGGGAGAGCTTGAAATCCTTAAAAAATCTTGTCACTTATTCCTGCCTAAATGTACTATCACATAAGATGCTCCACAGATAGGGGAAGGGACTGTAATTAGATCCATACTCTTGTACAACAAAAAGAGGGTCCTAAAAACCTTATTGTGGGCTGCATTTTGCAAAGTAATATAAATGGGATAAAGTGTGAAAATGGTCTCAGTTATGGAAAGCTCTTAGCATGCAGGACAAAACTGAGCTCATTTCACAATGGCTGTTCTACTTGGTAAAGGCAAACCAGCTGGAGGAAAAGGAATGCATAACCAGAGGAAAACATTCATAGCTGCATTCTCATTCCTGACAACCCATTGTTGTGACAGGGGCAGGCAGGACTTAACATAAACCTAAAACAACAGGCACCACTGTGGCTAAGGATTACAGCAATTGAGAAAAAGGGGACACAGAACTGAAATAAACAATTGGAGGGATTTATTTCTGGGGAAGAAGGAAATATGGACATTTAAACGGTAATATTAGCAGCAGCTGTAAATTGAGTACAGTTACTAATCAAATATCACACTGGTTGTTGCCAACAAGGATCATAACAACATAAGGTCTGGGATGAAAGAAATGTTCACTTTCTCCTGTGGAAAAGAAAAGCGCTTATCACACTAGTCAGTTGTTTCCGGCTATCCTGTTCAAAACATCTTCACTTGTATACATTGAGCTGTAATAACGCCATTACAGCACAACGTAATTAAAATGAACTAATCACTGCCCAGATCTCTCATTGTGAGAGGTGACACAGGAAGAGAAATGGACCATTTTGTTCCCTGCCATTTTTTATATCTTTCTCTTGTGGGGGAAAAAGTGTTTACCATGCTAGTCAGTTGTTTCCAGTTGGCCTGTTCAAAAACCTTCATTTGTACAGTATTAATTAAACTGTAATAACACTATTATAGCATAACATCACAGCATTATTGAACCATTGTCTTTGAAAAATAAAAATAGTTTTTAAAAAGTAACACTGTAGTATCAACACTAGCCATGCCCTATGAGGAATGACTTAGGGAGCTGGGGATGTTTAGCCTGGAGAAGAGAAGGTTAAGAGGTGATATGATAGCCCTCTTTAAATATTTGAAAGGATATCATATTGAGGAAGGAGCAAGCTTGTTTTCTGCTGCTCCAGAGAACAGGACCCGGAACAATGGATGCAAGCTCCAGGAAAAGAGATTCCACTTCAACATTAGGAAGAACTTCCTGACAGTAAGGGCTGTTCGACAGTGGAACACACTCCCTCAGAGTGTAGTGGCGTCTCCTTCCTTGGAGGTCTTTAAGCAGAGGCTAGATGGCCATCTGTCGGGGATGCTTTGATTTGGATTTCCTGCATGGCAGGGGATTGGACTAGATGGCCCGTGCGGTCTCTTCCAACTCTATGATTTTATGATTCTAACACTGGGATGTATGGCACCACAGGAAAGCAGTAGAAAAATCTTTGGAAAACACTCTCATGCAGTACAAACATCCAAATAATGACTTTAAATGGTTGACACCCTGATCAGCGCGGGGAGTGGGAATGGTGTGGCACCAGGTGTGCAGCAGCTGGCTCTCCTGAATTGAGCCTGATCCAACTGCTCATGTGCCACAAAACTGTGCACTAGCCCCAGGGTTCATAGCAAGCCTGAGGCTTCCCATGATTTTGCTAACTCTAGGGCAAAGTCGAGTTAACTAAGGAAACTTGAGGTATTCCACCGGAGGTTGCTGTGTGTCATGGAAACAGAGAGCACTGGCGCTGGCGTGAGCATGGGTTTTTTTTACCCTCTGCAGACAGGGCCAAAGAAATTTAAGGCATGGGACCCAATGGAGCATCTTGTGAGAAGAATATTCAAAGCAAATCAGGATCTGCCATGAGTAGGTTCTACTTAACACTGTCTTTTGATATAACCACTGCCTAGTATTTCCACAATATAACCATATGGAGCTACTAATTCCACGTGGGAGAAAGAATATTCTCCTTTTTCTCACTGTATTCTAAAAGTTGTTCTTGCAAACAGCTACCAATTTTTTAAAAGCTTATGCCAAAGTACTCATTGAATAAAGAGTTGTAGGGACAATTCATATCTTGCACCAGTGATCACTGGCAATTACTAACATGAATGACTTCTATAAATGATTTTTTGACCTCAGTATGTAAATATGTAGCACATATGACTTCTGAAGCCAAAGTTGAACATGTTCAAGTCCTGCTGATTTCAGTAAAAGCATTAAGCATGTGCTTAGCTTTCTGGGATTCAGAAATACTTATCTGCTATATTAGATCTAGGCTGTCCTCACAAACTACTAAGCAGGAGAATTGCCTGCAATATTGGGAAAAAATATAACATATGAACTGAGCTTTATAAAGAGACTTATACAAGGATTAATGTTGTCCTCACAAATAATGGGAAATCCAACAAATGGCATTTTCTCTGACCTGGGTCTGCAATATATCAAATGATCCCAGGGAAATTTATTTATTTATTATATGTATAACCAATCTGCAGCTGAGGAGCTCAGAACAGCTTACATATGGTTCCCAGGTGGCTATACACAGCCAAACCAGCTTAGCTTCATGCTGTTGTATGGGACAGGAATTCATTTATAGCTCATTGAGAATACATATTTCCTTCTAGAAACATTTTTATGATATCAACCAAATGTCTTTTTTTGCCTGGAACATGTACATTGTGAATGCTATTAATACAGAATGAGAAGTAAAAGGAACCATTTTAAAAATTACAAATGTATTCAATTTATAGAACAGAAAATGGCCTTTTGTGTATATACAAACTACTTATATCTGTTTGCAATGATGTGAAAAAGCCATTTGGAACATGAGTTGGAGTAAATGAGAAAGATGTATTTGGTACACAAAGGGATAACACTGGGATCCCAGCTTCCAAACTAGATTATAGACAGTAATTATGAAGACTCTGACCACACAGTGTGGTTTAGGGCATTGCATTTTATGGTACTCCAATAAGGGAGAAAACAGCATGGTGGGCATTCATACAATAAAACATTCTGAGCGGTATGGTGTGCCTTCCATATATAATTTTAAATACCATATTTTCCAGTACAAAACTGGTGGGTAACCACACTTCTTCAAGAGTCAAGCTCATCACCAAGTCTGTGGGATACTATGATAGTTTCTGCATCATGTGATCTCAATTTTCTCTTGAATTTAGCACAAACAAGTACCTATAGTGTTCCTGCACCCTCTAGCGGCCACAAGACATAAATATTGATTGAAAACTTATTTCAGCTTCTTGATAGTTAACTGACTGGCTGATATTTAGAGAACAATACGTTTGCTCCAGTTACAATGAGAGCACGTTGACATTTAGCATGAGTTTTGTAGCATAGCTAGCCATCCATTCCTATGCTCCGCTAAGGCTTCTTTGTACCCCCTGGGCTGAAGCAGTATGCAAATTCAGAAGAATCCTACCTTCTAGGAGATGTCAGAGAAGTTAAGGACAGAACATACATTATTGCTATGTGCCTTCATGTTGATTCTGATTCAGGTGATCCTAAGGCATTTTCACAGGTTTTCTGGGCAAGATTTGTTCAGATCTCAGAACATGAATTACTCTTATTAATAATGAGGGGTTACCAATTGATTGACCATGCAGGGAGTGACGTGTAACAAGTCTAGAGAAAGGTTAGAATGGTTATTAACCATTCTAGGTACTGCTTGTGAAATCTCAATGTGCAGGCAGATGGCTGCTTCTAGATGGGCAGAATCTCAAGCCTCTCACTATATTTTCCGTCCTCTGCAGTTTTCTGCATTCACTTAGGCAGCAGGCATATAACTACCAAGATGCTGCAAGTACAACAGTCAGTTGGCCTATTACCCTCATTACACCTCCCAGAAAGCAGATGCCTAGCTTTCTCTCTATGTTGCTGTGAGCACACTGTGATGAGAGAGAGGAAGCTGCAGCTAACTGTGCATTCTATGCACCAGGCATTTCTTACTGAAATGTACACTGCATGTAGGAATGGCACGTTTTGGGAATTGTGATTGTGGGGGCTGAAGACAGTCTTAAGGGGAATAAGGAAAAGGCCAGCTAGTATTTGGGTGGGGAGCCTCAAGTTGTTACAACACCAAAATTCCTGTTCTAACCATGACTAATTCTGTAACTTTGGTATTAAATGTCATAATGGCATTTGTAATGTTTACACCATTGTGAAGTTGTGATTATTTTTTTACTCATTACAATAAACAATGAAGCAAACTACAGAGTACTATAAATTAAAGTAATTTGGGAATGCTAATGAAGGCTGAAAAATCCCCAATCCCAAATGTTGTTTTATTGAAACCTCCTTTCTAGCACTACCCTTTTCATTCTCCACTTTTGTAGTTCCCAATGTCCCCTCCCATCACACATATCTTATTTCAAATTAAAAGAGTCATCTCACTCTTACATTTTTTATTTTGTTTAAAAGCAGAGTGCTGTGGGTTTCCTACAGATTTCTTCTGGGTGGCTAGAGTATACTCAGACTTCAGACAGAGGGAAAAACTGGAGACTGCTGGTGAGGTTCCTTCCTCAGGGTTGGCCTGAGGTATTTTATTGCCATAGGCACAATACTGAAATAGCATCTCCCTTCCATAAGGTTTTGGGACTCCCAGAACTGGCAGCCCCTCCTTCCACAGCTCACTTGGTCCTATGGTCTGTCAAGTTTTGATGGGGCTCTCCATCATCCACCATAACTGCACTCCTGTAATTGCTCCCCTGCTGGACTCACTGTTTACTCTTCATTGCTTTCAGCACACCTTGGGTTTTTCCTAGCTGTTGCAGCAGCTCATCCATCTATACACCATATCTGGTCCTTTCACAGTTGCTGTGCCCATCCCTGTGTCGATAGTAGCATGCCCTTTCTTCTTTTGCCCGTGCTATTCCCATGGATACTTACAAGCAAAGCTTTCTGCACAATAAATACTTGCTGAGGGAAATGACCAACTTTTCATTAATGCAGTTTTTCTGCAATTAGCCTTTACTTATAGTTACATGAGTACTAACAAAGAAAACACACAGGTACAGCTATAATACTACTACATCCTGGATACAGGCATACCTCAATTAACAAAGCCTTTGACAAAGAACTTTCTTTTTAAAAGTTTTCTTCTGCTACCCAACCTCTCCTCTTTTCCTCTTTTTCCTTTGTCTAGTTCAAAGGGTTTTTTAAACAGCATTGGCACTGAGAAAGTGGTGAAGGAGAAACAAAGACTTTCTCTTTCCAGGTTGCAGCAGAAAGTCTACAGTAAAGAATGCAAAAAAGCTTGAGCTAGGAAGGAATGGAATCCTCCTTAACTGATCTTTCTCTAGTTGTGTATACCTGTCTACAACGAGGCAAAATAACAGCACCTTCATCTAGATTCCCTTACTGAGTATGCATGAACAGCAAAACAGAGAGAAAGGGGGAAAGGGAACTACCTTCACATGTTAAAAAAAAGAAAAGAAAAGAAAAAACAAAAAACATTTTGGTTTGGCTATCAAAATGGAAATTGCAACAAAAGCTGAATCATAGAATCATAGAGCCATCAAGTTGGAAGAGACCACAAGCAGAGCCGGCTCATCCATATAGGCAAATTAGGCAGCTACCTAGGGCAACAAAATTTAGGGGCAGCTTGTTTTTGGTATAATATTTTGTGCAATTAAACAATATTAAAGTGAAAACTCATTACAGCAAGAGAAGCAAAAGCAAGCTACTGTATGGCGGTTTCTTTGTACAATGGCCAAAACATAAATTGACTAATTCTCAATACTTGAACGAGAGATTGGAACCTAAGTTTTATGTCATGTTTAGCTTTAACAAACAAAACCGTGGAAATCAAGGGGTGAAAATAATTATGAGGGGCAACAGGGGGTGCCAAAATATTTCTCATCTAGGGTGTCCAAATACCTAGAGTCAGCCCTGACCACAAGGGCTATTCAAGTCCAGTGATTCCCAAGCTCTGGTCCTCCGGGTGTTTGGACTTCAGTTGGCCCAGAAGCCGCAACCTGCTGGGTCAACAGTCAGGAATTCTGGGAGCTGAAGTCCAAAATCTGGAAGACCAGTTTGGAAATCCCTGATCTAGTTCAACCCTCTGCCATGCAGGAAGACACCAGAAAGCACTCCCCACAGAAGGCCACCCAGCCTCTTTCCAAAGAAGGAGACTCCAACACTCTCTAAGGGAGTGTGTTTCACTGTGAAACAGCTCTAACTATTAGAAAGTTCTTCCTAATATTGAGGTGGGATTTCTTTTCCTGTAGTTTGAACCCACTGCTCTGGGTCCTACTCTCTGGAGCTGGAGAAAACAAGCTTGTCCCATCTCAATATGACATCCCTTCAAATATTTAAACAGGCCTATCTCCTCTCCAGGTTAAACATACCCAGTGCTGTAAGTGGTTCCTCACAGGCCATGGTTTCCAGAGGTTACTGAAAGTGTGTGTGTGTGGGGGGGGGGGGGGGGGGAATAATCTCTGGATGTAGTTTGAGTAGTTTAAGATTCTTTCAAGTTGTTCTGTAAGGGCCATAGTATTTTTATTTACTTATCCAAGATTTACCTGCTATAGTTGTTTCATTTCCCATGTGCGTACTGTTAGTTTTGAACAAAAACACTGGCAAAACAAGTGCTCTTGTTTGTTACGGTGTAAGAACCTATCTCTATTCTTTCCACGTTATTTCTGCTTCTGGTATCAATTTTTCTGTTAAAGAAGTAATATCCAAGAATGCATCTGCCTTGTTAACTGAGGTATACTTGTATAGCCATGTATGCCTCTATACTCATGTATACCTGTATAGCTATGCTGCAAAACTCTTTCATCATAGCTTAGTGGCAGAGCTTTGAAAAATTAAGAACATGAGGAGAGTCATATTGGAATGGACAAAAGGTCTATTGAGTTCTATATCCTGTTCAATTTTGAGAACTGTAGACAAAAATAATAATAAAAATAAATAAATAAATCAAGTTCCACTTAGGCATAAGGTTAGTCCACCTCTCTCAATTGCTTCAGGAAATACATGCAGTGACACTAGCTGAGGAATGTATTGATGGAAACATCTAAACCAGGGGTGGGCAAAGTGTGGCTTTCACACAAGTTGCTGGGCTGTGTCTTCCAGCATTGTGCATCACTGGCTAGTGATCATGGAAGTTTCAATTCAACAACATCTGATGGGCCATATTTTATCCACTATTGACTAATATCAAAGAACAATGCTACTCCTGTGTGCTGGATAAGCTGCCCTGTTCTTTATCCAGAAATTGTTGGTTTTCTTTCAAAAACAATTCTGAATCACTGAGAGGAGATGTAGCTCCTTCTCACTTGCCTGTTGTTTCCAGGTCACATGTTATTTCTTCCGCACAGCTAGCTGTATCACCCAGAGAGCAGTGTGCCCCATTTTAAAGCAGGGGCGAGGAATCCTAAATCCCATCACCCCAGTCAGGAAGGCCAATGGTATATGATGATGGCAGCTGCAGTCCAACAACACCTGGAGAGACACTTAATCAATTTGTAAATACTGTAGTGGGACAAATCCTTGAAAGGTGGAAGATTGTCCTCAGCAATTGCGTCACACTGTGTTGCTGTTGTAAACTAGTAGCCATTCTGCTTATCCACACTGCTCTCAGGGAGGCACACTGCTCTCAGGGAGATACAGTTTGAGATATGGTCCCTTGAACATGATCACTGGAAAGCCACACAGAACACTATTTAATCAGTGAGAAAAAGAAAAGCTAACTGCCACCCCTAACTACACCTATTTAAATTAACATCAGACTGCTTGTCACATGATGGACAATGAACTTCTTCAATATTACTTGTGCACCTCCTGTATTGAGATAAACATCATCGTTGTAGAAAATTGTGGAGATGGACAACTCAATTTGAGACTGCAGCTTAAATCTGTCAAGGCTCAGTAGGTCCACTATAGCTTTTTTTAAAAAATAAAAATATATCATAGATTGTGAAACTGGTTTGGGTTTAAAAATGGTTCAACACATTAACATACCAGTCAGATGAAATGATCAAAGCAATAGGATAGTAATGAAAGCACTGATCAAAGCACTGAGATGTTAATCAGTCTCTCAAAATGATGAGATAGATTTCCATGAGTAACAGATCCAACTGCTCCTCTTTCTACCCACACTGCTGCCCATATTCCTGATTTGGTTTTCTGTTTAAAACTTACGTTAAATCTTTTAAAGCAGTGGTGGACTCGTGATATGTCTTTTGAGGCTACAGCTGGATCAATTGAAATCTCCCTCTCTGGGAATTATTCAGCCTTCAAAGGAATGCTTTTGGTTGCAGGAGAGATTCCTTTTGTCTTCATCCAAACAGCTAAGAGGCAACATCAACTGAGATGGTCTATCAGGAAAACCTAAGGGTGCCCTTCTTCTAAAAGCTAATTTAATGACTGATTTCTCAAATCTCTTTAAATTTAGTCAGTTAACAACCTGTTTGTTCATTTTGTTTTAAAATCAACTGCCCCCCCAAACTTTGCTTTGTTTGGTTCATTAGTAAATGCATTGAATTGTAAACTAAATACCCAGTGTGATTTAATGATTTGCATTTTGGACTAGGATTCTGAGAGACCAGGGTTTGCATCCCCACTCAGCCATGGAAACCCACTGGGTGACCTTGGAAACTCCTACCCTCAAAGCTGCAGACAAAGGCAATGTGAGATGCTCTATGAATAAATCTTGCCAAGAACACTCTGTGACAGGTTTGTTTTAAGATGGCTATAGGCTGGAAATTACTTCTAGGTACACAAAAACAACTAGTTAGAAGATTATTACAATTGTTCATGTGCTGGCTACACTGACCTGGTTGTTTAGGCAGTCCATGAGTCTATCCTTCTTCCAAAATGTCTTATCCTAGTTTCTTGTGTATCCAAGGAAATAAGGAAATAAATACTATTTCTCAGTAATAGACCATAGAAGCTCAGATGCTTCATTATGCCACACCATGCAATAACAAAACATTTAAAAACTACGATCCATATTCTTAGTTTTTCAGACCATAGGGAACCCTCATGTTGCATTGTAAGTATTATCTGCAATAATGAGGACAAGACATTTCCTTTAAAAAATTTAAACAATGAATCAGCTATATAACGCAGTCTACTGTTTTCACTGTTCATTTTGAAAGGGCTGACCTGGGCCCTCCTGATGTCACGTGATGACTGCTCTGAATGAATGGAGACTTTAATTATTGAAGGATTACTCATAGTACAAAGTCCTAGTGTTTGGCAGATTTAAGGGAGAAAATGGGTGGGGGGGGGGGGCGCGAACCTACTCTGCAGTCTTATCCTCCCCCAGATTGTACCATATTCAGATGTGGGATGCTGCTCATCCATGGCAGGGGTAGATAATGTGGTGCCCTTCAGATGCTGATGGGCTACAATGCCCATCTGGCCTAGCCAACACAGCTAATTAAGAAAGATGATGGGAACTGCAACGATAGATGCATGCCTAGAGGTTACCTCCCCCAGAGTCATATTCCTGATACATATCACCTTGGTGCCCTGAATAGCCCAAACAGGCTCTTCAAATTTATGCCAAAGCTGTGTGAAGTATTTTTCTTCTTCACCAGTATTAATAGCTATACAGGTGTAGAAAATGGAAATAGCAGAAAAAAGAACAAGATGACACAGAGGAACTGGGAGAGGTTATTAGGAAAGATTATTGCCATAGGAATAAGTGTGCAAAGTCATAGTACCTAGGGATGCATACGTTGTAAAATTCCTCATAAGATAACAGTCAGAGGATACACGACATTCATATCTTCTCTCACTAATTTGCTGTTTCAAAAGGTACTAGTACAACTGGAAAACCTGCTGCTGGCCAGCAGAGAAAGTTATGCAGTGAATCTCTTTTGACACACTGGAAATAACAGTAAAGAAGGCACCATGGGGAAAAATCAATAGAGAAATGCTCTGTGTCCAGACTGTGGTCTCCAACTTCATGATTGGAATACTATACCGTGAGTGTATAGAAAATGAACAGCCTGTTAAATTGCTTTTTCAGCTGCATCCCCCAATGCCCAGAGTCCAGGTCAAAGGTATATGCTCTTAAGCATTTCAATCAGGCTTAAATGTGTTTATGTGCTTAAATGTTATTGTGGGACCAGGTTTGTCCCAGCAGTCCCACAGAGCTTTCTTCAATGAGACTGGATGTAGAAAGACTCTTCATGGCAATAATAGCTGAGAATGCATTATGGGAGTTTGTCAGATTGAAGTTTTCTAAATTTGTTTAGGCACATTGCCGGATACCTTAAACACATTTTCCCAGTTAACCCTTGGGCTGACATCAAAGAAGGACTATGCATGAACCATTAAGGCACTGACAAACTTACCATATGAATCTTTCCTACTGTTTCACTGAAGACTATTGATATAATGGGGAAAGCCAACATGTGATGGGAATTGTGAACTATCAGATTCTCACATGATTAAAAGAATCACTATGGCTTGAAACAGATGGGCAAAAAGCGCTGCCTTTGGGCCAATTTGGGGGCATGGTGTGCAGATGATGCATGCCCCTGGTTTGGCTGGAAGCTGCTCTTAGGCTGGCTAACATGGCCTAAAAGCCTGACATTAAAGGAGTGGGGAAAACCTGTTTCTTGCTGGCGATTCACTCTGGTTAGCAGCAGCAGCCGGCCTTGAGACTGCGGCATTTGGTTACCATGATCCCACATTGACCAGGGGTCGATTGGGGCTGGAGCAGCCTCTGGACTCTCCAAGCTGCCTGGTCTGTTTGACCCCTATGTGAATCTTCTTGGACCATCTAAAGCTACATTCTTCTGAATGGGAAAACAACTGATTTTTGTAAAAAAAATGATACAAGTATATCTTTAACAAGGGTTTTAGCAAATCCCTTAGTGGCTATTATTAATCTCCCTGCTACACGGGACTAGCTTAGTTGCCATGTTAATTTACACTTTTTGGTCTAGCATCTCCCATCTCACACTCATTCTTTAACTGCTGACATCAGTTAATTTTGCCCCTACTGTAATTTGGTGAGTGCTAGATCTTTAGTTTGTCTCAAGAACTTTTACCTGAGGTTTTCAGAACTGAACTCTGATTCCAAAAACCGAAGAAATTGGTCACGTCCCACTGGATCTTTCAACACTTCATCTATAGAGAAACCCCATCTTTTGACACGATGCTGAGAAGGCTCTTTGCTATTAAAAGGATACAGAAGAAAGAGAAGTATCAGCCTGTACCTCCTTAAGCAATCTTTAAGCATTTCTCTGCAATATCTTAATTCAGAAAGCTCAGCAAAGGTGTTTGGTGAGTAGTCACAATTTAAATTAAGCTATGGAAAATGCATGCATACCTCTGGATTCAGAAAATAGAGAAATATGTACATATATGCAAACAGGTGATTTGCTATCCTGTCAATATGTCAGAAAAAGATAAGTGGTTTTGTGCGTATATGGATACAAAGCTGATATTAAACAGAAACACTTGTTTAAAATTTCAAAGATTCTGTTCTGTATCCAAGACAGTAAAATCCTTTCTCCCAATATTTGGATTAACTACTTTAATCTTTGAATAATAGTAAATTGTGATTTTTTTTTAAAAAAAGAAAGAATAAATTTAAATATCCTCTTGATGATTTTTTAAGAAATACTAACAGTGATATAGATCCAGCTAGAAATATGTATGTAGCCATATTATTCTCAGATGGACCACTTTTTCCAGTAGACTTCTCATGATATATTTATAAAAATGAATGGGGAGTGAATTTAATGGCTAACTGATGTATTTTACCATGATTTTTATGGATCTGAATCAATTTCTTCAGACACATTTTAAAGTCTGTTACAGAAAGACTGATACGTCCACTCTGCTGGCATGAACCCAGCAGATTTTGGGGGCAGAGTTTAGAAAAGCTGCCTTTTTGGTTAAAAATTCTAAGAATTTTTACAGCCATACAGCCACTATATTTAAAAATGTTTCAATAGCCTATATAGAAGGCCAAAAGTATAGATTTTGAAATGACCTCTGGATACATCAAGGGTAAAACCGGGAGGCTCCTTCAGTGTGTGTATGTGTGTGTGCAGCAAGAGGGGCTCTCACTGAGGCTTTTTGCTTCAGCGTTCAGCTTTCGTTTCAGGTGAGCGGACAGGAGAGGGATTCTTAAACAAACAGCAATATCAATCAGTCACCCAGGACTCTTTCTGCTTGGCTCAAAACAGAAAGAAACTGATCTCCTGCCTGCATGGGGAAATCTGAAAGAGCTAATATCACATTACCACAGTGACCCATAAATAAGTTGACCTGCGATTTTGGGGTCAATTTTGGGGCATAGATTTTTAGACTTATATGTGTAGGTTGGTTTGTATATATGATAGGCTGGTTTGATTTTAATACATGGGAATGAGGCAGTGTCTTAGAAGAACAAAAGGTTCACTTTTAAAATGTCAATTTCCTACCTTGTTTCTAAGTCCCAAAACACAGCGTCATCATTTATCCAAGGGTTGGAAGGTTCCGCAGGAGTTATAAAAGGATCATAGTCAATATACTGATCTGAGTAAGTAATTAAACTGTTAACAGGAGAGAAAAAAAGAAGGGGCGAGGGGTCATGTTTATACATTATACATAAATTCCTGGGTATATTCTTACTATATATTAACTGAAAAATTTACATTTAAACCACAATTTTTACATAGAGCTTGTACAAAAATGTCACTTTCATCACTACAACTCCCATAATCCCAGACATCATGGGCACCGGCCATGTCATGGGGGAGTGGGTGTACAGCAAAAAAGAAATCTGTACAAACCTCTAGCAGCCTGTCTATTGTAGTACGTAAAAGCTGAAATATAAAGGCTTATTTCTATGGACTATGCAATCATTGCTTCTATTTTATATTATGTTGCCTTTATGAGACTGAGGGGGAAAGAACCAGTCTTATATTGTGTACCACGTGAATGTAACGTCTTCAGTTTTGTAAAAACAACTACACAGCAATGTGATGAGGTAATTGATTATGAGTGACACAAATTATTATCAAACAAATTTAGTGGATATATTCCAGTCAAAATTAAGCACTTTTAAGTGCCATCGATTTCTACTGGAGAGAGTTTGGTTTGAGAATTTATGATTTGTTTAAGCAGTCCTTTACTCTCCCAGAAATCAATCACACAAAAGCACTTGTTTAACTATTTGGTTAGTGTTGGCTAATATTCTCCTTTAAATAGTCACTGCATTTAGAAGATTTCTCATTGAAACAGTGTCTTCAGTGACTATTTTCATGGCTAGGTTACATGTCATTAGTTCATTCTCTTGGAGCATAAGCCACTGCGTCATGCTTTTTGGGAAAATGATATCCAGAGTGTGTGAGGTTTTAAGATAAAAATGCATGTTAAAACTGGACAAATAAATTAATTCTTTACATATAATTAGTGTCAAGTAGAGATTTGGGAGATCCCCACAGAGCCTAAAAACCTACTGGGTGACCATTTTCTTTCAAATTGTTCACAGGGTTGGTATGATAAAATGGAGACTAGCAGAGTTATATCTGTCTTGAGTTTATTGGAGAAAAGGAAGGCCAGAAATGTAATGAATAAACATAAATAAAACATCAAGTTACATTTGAGAGCAATATATTTATTCAAACCGAATTCTGAATAACTTTTAACAGTGAATGCCTGAAATGTGTAAAGAGTGGCATTCTTGGACGAATTATGCAAACATTTGAAAACTCAGAAGAGCATGGGGAAATGCTGATAGTTCAGTGTGATTATCATCACCCATCTATGAAAGGTGATGTTTTCTGAAATGTGAGCGTTCATTGTAATGTATTAAAGGAATATCTTTCTACACATGATTTACCGCTTTTGTTGTTGACTGTGTGCAAGCCTTACAGAAACGTAAGGAGAATCAAGGTTCCCAACACTGTCACTTAAATTTTGCCTTGCTCTGGCTATCCCATGTAGTGCAGATGCAGCCTGAAAATCAGAAATGCTGTAGCTGGTGGTGAGAACATGTTTTCTCTTGACACTGTCACAGGAAGGTCGCTGTTACATCACAAGAAATTAGAATCACAATGTTTCATAGCCAATGCAGGTTCCAGCGATAAAGCCGCAGGGCCTTTAGCCCCTCCTTGTCTTATTTCATTTCATTAATTGCATTTCATGACCACTGTGGCTCAGGAGTTGGAAGAGGAAAAAGCCTTCACTTTTAGAGGGAAGCAGCAAAGTAAAGCAAGCGGGAAAATATGATGAAGCTTGTAAAAACACAATCAACTGGGGAATGCTATCTACAAACCTCCAAACTGTCCTCTAATGAAACTAGAAATACAATGAGATTTTTTAAAAAAACAAAACAAAACAAAACAAAACTTGGGGAGGTCTAGACAAATTTGCCCATACTGAGAGCTTATGAAAAATTCCCAGATCTTTCTATCAGGATGCCTATTTCTTACCCAGAGATGTTGCCTGTATCTTTCAATATGCATTAATACTGAGGGGGGGGGGGGGGGGTCATAAGAATCCTTTCACATATTCAATGAACATGTGAAAAGAATGTGAGCTCATATGCACTGGTCATTCCCCTTGATGTCCATGTTTATCTACATTGTAAACTCATTTAGCTTTATATCAGTTTGCTGGGAATTCATAAATCATACCAATTGGTGTGGTTCTCTAAATTATCCCAGAACTACTAATTTGGTGATGGCAGTGTGTGTGTGTGTGGGGGGGGGGGGGTTGAATGGATCACACTGGGTTTACACCCCGGCAGGTGTACACTTGGTGTGGTGGGACTGGCATGGCAGTTGGGCAAGCGAAAAAGAGTGTCGTATCTCTCATTTGCCCAGCAGCCTGAGACCTCAAACAGCTATCTGCAGCTGAAGCACCACAATCCCAGCAATGGACTGAGCAGCTATGCCAGATCGCAAGTGGCCAGCAAAGGCTGCAGCACTGCCCCCCTGAACAGCAGTCACTGGGGGAGAAGGCAAGCGAGGCATTGGGTTGGGCAAGGGCATTGGGGCAGTTTGCCCCCCTGCTACTGCTTTCTGCACCTGGGTGATGCCACTGGGTGACAATCCTGCAAATTCTCAGGGTATGGTGGTGTACAAATTGCTGAATGCTCTTCATAGGGACACTCCGCTGACATCTACATTATGCAGGTTTTCAGTGTTGAGTGAAAACTTTTTAAATTTCTCAAGCAATTCAACATTACTTTAAGATCTCTTTAAGATCCATTCTGCTTTGTTGCATTGCTGTTTTTTGTTTTGCTACTGCTGGTATTTATTTATTTAGGTCATACTATGATGTTCAATATTTTAAAGACCACTCTGGACCATTTTTATGTTTGTTTTTAGGGGGGGTTGTGTGTGCATTTTTAACATTGCAATTTTTCATTTGTAAGATTAACTGAGGGACATTATTAATTGGGCAGCACCAAAACTGATTTTTGTCAACATACAAACAAACAAACAAATCCTATTCTGTTAAGATTGTTAGCTTTATTCTCAGAGTTAGGCTTCTTGGGGACAGGCAATGATCAGTTTTTGTATCCTCTCTATCAGAGATGTGGAAGGACACTGTGGACAACAATGTTTTCATCGTACCACTGTCAAATTTTGGGGGGCTAGGATTATCTGTCTTCAGCCAAATCAACTGAAAAGCATAGTATTTTGTCCACAGCAGTCGTTCCAACACACACACACACACACACACACACATTTTAACACACACACAAACATACAGTGCAAACCAGGTCAGTATTATGATTTGCTAATGTGGCAATTTCCTTTTCTTTGCTGTCTTCTAACCAAGGTCTCCTCTATTAGTGTTGCAAAATTATTTTGGTGAATTAATGCTGCACAGATCACAGAAAAGAGGTCTCCATGCATTATGATCTGCTAATCTGCTGCATCCCCAGCTAAAACAATAAGCCATTAAAATGAGGTTTCTCTCTGAATGGCTACTGTTCAATAATAATTTCCTCCTAATCAACCGATCTGGCTATGCTGAGTTCAGAATTTTATTTCAGCTAATGACCTTGAAGACTGTTTAAAGTGTCCCCTCCTCCTAATTCACTCAGCAAGGTCCCCACCCACCCACATGTATCATTAAACCAGCCTTCTTTAATATAGCTGCCTCGTTATTTTCAGTTTCAACTTTCTACAGCCCTAGCTAGCATGGCCAATGCTAAAAAATGCTTGAAACTGTAGTTCAGTACTATAGGGGCACTAGATAGAGGAAAGCTGCACTAAAGCACAGTTCAGAGTTATATGTATGAATTTTGGGCTTGTGTTCTCACTCCCTTTTCCTTCTCTAGAGTAGTGACAAAAGCTTTTGATTCTTCTTTTAAACTACGGTGTATATTCGACAATAGGTCGACCTCATGTATAAGTCGAGGGTAGGTTTTGGGGCCAAAATTATGGATTTTGCCATGACCCTTGAATAGGTCGAGGGTAAAACTTGGGAGGCTCCTTCAGTGTGTATATGTGTGCATGCAGCAAGAGGGACTCTCATTGAGGCTTTCAGCCTTCAGTGCACCAGATAGCGAGGTGTGGGTGCGGGAGAGGGATTCTTAAACAAACAGCAATATCAATCAATCACCCAGGACTATCTGTTTGGCTCAAAAGAGAAAGAAACTCCTCTCCTGACTGCATGGGGAAATCTGAAAGACCTGATATCACATTACAACAGTGATCCGTAAATAAGCTGACCTGGGATTTTGGGGTCAATTTTTGGGCATAAATTTTTAGACTTATAGACGAATATATACAGTAAGCAGAATTCCTCCTTGTATCTGAGCTTGTTTGTTTCAACCAAGAGTGGACAAAATGTGAGCCTCCAAAGGCAGGACTGCAGCTCCCAACATTCTTCACCATTGATTATGCTGATGGGAATTACAGCTCAACAACCTCTGGAGATGTGTACTGTGCTCACCCCTGGTTTAAATTCTGCTTTGCTTTTTAAAAGCCAGGGTCAGACCAAAGTTAATGATCCTGGCTTTTAAAGAAAGCTTTGTTTAACAAACTAAGATGACCTCTGCTACGTTCACATATTACAAGGAACTCTGGGCGGTTGAAAAGTGGCTAATTCTGATGTCCTCTTTGCTTCCATGCTGGAGAAGGAGGGGAGAATTAAGGTTCTTGCATAAAATATTAGTTCTGTCCAACTAAGCCACTTTATTCACTGTTAAACTAAATCTGTGACTGGAGTGGGCTCAACATAAAAAGGATGAAGTTTCTTTTTAATCTCATAATCCCATAATGATGTTGGAAATTGCTTTATACAGGTGCTTTGAATTGCATCTTTGTGGTTTACAGCTGTTGAGTCTTCCTTGTCACACCTTAGTGCTGCTAAAAGCTGTTTGAGAAGGCCCTCTGCTGGTCAAGGAAAACATGAAAAGCTTGTTCTCCAAACCGAGAAAGGGCCTAAACACCCTAAAGACATGAGATCATGGCTGATATTGGAAGGTAAGCAAGGCCAGCCCTGGTTAGTATTGGATGGGAGACTGCCAAGGTGCTCTAGGCTGTATTTCAGAGGAAGGAACTGGCAAAACCACCTCTGAGTATTCCTTGCCTAAGAAAACCCTAAGAAATTAATGTGGTCACCATAAGTCAACAGGCACACAAACAAACTGATAAACCCCAATTCGAGAATTGGAACAAGACATGCATGCATATAGGGTTGCCAGGATGGATAAAGACTGGGGCTCTTGTAACTTTAATCCTGAACGGATTGAAAAACAAGATGAGGTACTGCAAATACTCAATGAAGAGGGACAAAGGTACCTGTATCTTCCCTTATCTTTCAAACCTAAACTTTCAGCTGCAATCATTCTTTCCTAAAATGGCTCATGGTTTTTAGCATATCCTACACCCCTCCCACTGGATATGAGGCTTCATAATTAATATTTAGTATTGGGCATGTTTTGGGAGGTCACAATGACCTGTGAAAGGAGGCATGTTGAACTGAGGGCATGTGGAAGACCGAGATAGGATTAAAATAAATCTAAATGGGTTTGCTGATCACTCTGTTCCTCCCTGGCTCTTGGCATTGCTTCTCACAATGAAGACAAAGGGAGTCTCATCGGAAAGAAGTCAGAGACCCTATTTTCTACCTCATGTTGTGTTCTTATTCACTCTTCCTGTTTGACTATTCAGGGATTATCTCAAAACCAAATCAATGTTTTGTCACTCCAGAGTTAAAACCATCAGCTGTTCCAGATCCCTTTTGTCATTTTCATGGGATAACTGTCAAAGCCTTTGTTACAGCACATGGTAAGCACACCTCAAGGGTATGAAATGGGATATAAATATCTCATTCTCTTTATGTAACCCTCAGATGCTGTCTAAGCCAGTATCCATGAACCTATCTTCAGGAATGGTAATTATCACTCTCTTTTACTCCTGGTTCCTCTCTGTCCAATCTGTCATACCTTTCTGAGAGCCTTGTATTGTTCAGAAGGTTGCATTGGTTTTCTCATGTTTGCATGCACCTTTGCACATTTCTAAATAAAATTCTTCTATTCACTGAAACTGGAATGCTCTTGGCAGTTATCACTGGCATACATTGGTGAAAAGATCCCTGAAGTTATTTTCCTCTTGCAGGCCTCCTTTTGAGCTATAATTTCCCCAAAATTTCCAGGAGACACTGACACTGCTGGTGGGCACTCCCAATGATCCCCCAGCTTTTAAGGTAACATGGTGGAGAGCAGAGAGGGAGGTGGAGAGATACCAGTAATGCTTACTGCTTCTCTGCTCTCTTTCTGCACTCTCCATTGAGGAGGCAAGTGCCATGTTTGGAGAGAACACCTGCAGCTGAACATTAATTTTTTAAAGGTAAGTGAACATGGGTACTGTTGCACCTCTCCATGGAGTATTGTAGTGCCTTGTTCTGTTTCTCAGTCAATTTGGGATTAAAATTACAAGAGCTCTGTCCCACATCCAACCTGGCAACTCTAGCTACCAGAACTCTGGTATTTTTAGACCACAATCGCCAAAGCCAATGCCCACCTGCACCATGACTTTGCATGCTCTCTCCCCCCCCCTTGTGTACTGGCTTAACAGAATACTTCCTGCTTTGTCATGTCACAATTTGCACTAAGGTCTGAAATGGTCAACTGTAATTTGAACAAACCCTCCAAGCCAGGACCAAACAGGTGACAAACTGGAAAGTATGCTATTAAGGCAGCACACTGTGGGAATCCATATGCACACACATTTAATCCTGGATTACCCAAATCATGGTTTGGAAGATCAAAGAATGTGAAATCTGAGTACAGCTCATAAATCCTAATCCTTATCTTTTACAAATACTGTACTGTATTTAATCCTTTGGTAAGGAGAAACAGCACAATAGCAGGGCAACATTACAGCAACAACTGCAATAATCTGAATCAGATTGCTTACCTTTCTGCTACTTTAGACATTTTTAAACAGTGTCTGTCTATCTGCACATTCAGGAATGTTATCTGATGAAAGCAAATGAAAACAGCTCTAAAACATGCAGTAATATACAACAGTTGTTATTACAATCATGTCCTTGATACTATTTTTTATAGTGCAAATGCCTTACATCATCACATACTTAAAAATGTTGACTTCTTTATAAATCTTCCTGGGTACTCTGATGCACATTTGGAGTGCCTTTGGGAAGTACAGACTTTCCTATTCACTGCCATGCTGGTAGCAGAACTTTAAATCACTGAGTAAGTGTTCACATGTTCATACATGCAGATTGCTTTGGGATCATGTTGGCTGTAAACATGCAAGTAAATAAACTGAATTGCTCTAAAACTAAGACATCTTGTTTTAGTAATACTAATACATTTTATTTATAGCACAGTAAAAATGATTACAAAGAGAATATGTTCCCTTTGTTAATTTTGGTGGTCAACAAATAAACTTTGAGCAGGTGTTTCAATCCTGCATGTAATTAGAATTCCTCATCATCCACCATGACCTGGAGAGCAAGTATCTGCAGCAGAGAGTCTATTTTAGTAGCGTAGACTCCCTGCACAACTAAGGACCCTGCTTGTCCAGGCTCAGAGGCAGTTCAGTCATGGAACAGAGTGAGGAAACTTAGTTTTTTTGTGCCACAGATGCTGGCGAAACGTCAGGAAGAAACTCCTCTAGAACATGGCCACATAGCCCAAAAAACCCACAAAAAAAAACTATGGATGCCGGCCATGAAAGCCTTCGATTTCACAGTGAGGACATTCTCAGGCAGCAAAGTGCTGGTGAGCAGGCAGAAATGGCAAGATGTTAAGCTAGCAAGATTGTTTAGTCAGAAGGCCTATGATTTGTATAAGTCACATCAGGTAAAAAAAGCTGAGGCTTTATTTTCTGTGCCAGCCCCAAGCCCAATAATTTAGGAGCACAAAGCTCAATAAAACTGTTGCTGTGTTCAGTGTATGTGACAGGTATGTTTGGAAGGTCACAACTCCTGCAAAAAAAATCTGAACACAAACAGCGAGAAAGGTTTCTGACATAAAAGGCTGAACATACATGAGGGACCTTATTTAGATAAAGCAAGCTTCACTTAGATTTTAGCATCATTATTTAGATTTTGACATGATGTCATCATGGTCACTGGAGGGGGAGTTAAGATTCTTAAAAAATTATCCATTTTAAGACATTAGTCAACATCCTATTGGTGATGTACCAAAGCTAAGTCTACCTTATGTTGTTTGCTGAGGAGGTTGGTATACTGTTCCATTTCCTGTAGTGACCGAATCTCCCTCCAGCAAGATTCAGTTTTGCTGTTATAGGCCCAGTACACACCATCAGGAAGCGGTGTCTTGGAGGCGATAGTAGGGCTCGGGAGTGCGTACCAACTGCACGCTCCCAAGCCCTATGATGTGCGGGTGGCGCCATTATTGAGTTGCACTACCCACATGAGTGCATATAGATGACGTGTGGACATATGAGCGCCCACACGTCTTTTAGAGAAAGCAGCATCATAGGGCTGCAGCACAGCCCTTATGACACCACAAAAAAGAAGCCACTCTAGAGAGTGTGTGGTAGCAGAGAAATATCTGTTATACCCCATAGCCAAAAACAGACCAATGACATCATTCTTAGGGGGGAAATGTTATTGGTCTGTGTCTGGCAGTGGGGCATAGTGAGGCATTTCTCTCATCCTTCCCACTGCTTTCTATCAGCCAAGGAATGGATTTTCAGGGGGGAAACTGCAACAAAATCATTGAGTCCTGGGATCGTGACTGGGGAATTACAGTTGAATTCCACCTGTAGAACTCTTATACAGCACTGGGCAATGCTGGCTTTGAGCCACTGAAACATAGAACTTTACTGCATTGGCCCTGGAATGGCCATGTAGTGTTCCAAAACGGAACATTCTGGGGACGTTCGGCAGTGGAGAACAGATTTTACTGCACAGCAAGAACATTGCCGCTGCCACCGAGCATCCCCATCCCGTTCTGGATGTATTCCCCAGGGGTCTATTTCAGGGAACGCTTCTCAAGTGTTCCTGAAAATTGCCCCTCTGGGACGCATCTGGAACGGGATGGAGATGCTTGGCAGCAGCGGCACCATTCTCGCTGTGTGATAAAATCCGTTCCCCACCACTGAGTGTCCCCAGAACATTTCGTTTTGGAATGCTACAGGCCCGTTCCAGGGCCAATGCAGTAAAGTTCATAGTGTCTCTGGGACTTCTGAAATATCAGGTATGCTCCCAGGTATGCTTCCAACAGATACAGTGCTTGCAATGTTTTTAAAATAGAAAATCATGGTGTAATTATGGTGATCTATTTATCTTATCTTCCTTTATTTTGACTTTGTTGCTCTTATAGATTTTTGTATGAATCTGAATCTCTAGTCAGTGGCTGACAGTTCAGATAAGAAGGATAAAAATTCTCCTAATCTTTTAACAGTTGTCATGTATTAACATCCAGAACTGGGAATGCCCTGTCTAGGGATCTCAATGTTGTTAGGAGCCTAGACTTGCACAGAAATGCTTACTCCTAACAATGGTGAGCACAATGGGAATAGCTGACAATTACACTGTAAACAAGGATGGAGCTGCTGCACTTACCCTTCTTCTCCAACATATACTCCTAATGGAGGAGAAGAACACGGGAAGTGTTTTGGTTAAGAATGATGGACTGGGAATTCAGATAGCCAGATTCTTGTCCTCGCTGAGACATGCAGCCCACTTTGCTATCTTGGGCCCATGAGATTCTCTCAGCCTGACCTACCTCACAGTATTGAACCACATGTTCAACCTCAAACTTTCTGGGTGAAATCA
>NC_056522.1:316324437-316379434 GCF_019175285.1 Sceloporus undulatus | reverse complement strand
TATCTATCTATCTATCTATCTATCTATCTATCTATCTATCTATCTATCTATCTCCCACCTTTCTCCCAAGACGGTTCCCAACATAATTGACAGATGTACCCCCCCCCCCAAACCAATGAATTCTTCACCTATCTGTTTTGTTTTTATAGAGGGACAATTTAAAATTGAGCCCCACCAACAGTAATATAAAAACAGAAAAAGAAGGAATAAGATAGCAGAGGGTGCTTCATAATAGTGTACTTACTTGCTTCCGGACATCATCTTTTGTTGTTTTTCGAACTGGTTGGGAGGGCATATGTACAGGGCTTTGGGACTGACTGTCTTCTGTGACTCCATAGACTGACTATAATGGGGGGGGGGGGGGGAAGAGAAGGGAAATAACAATAAACACGGTCAGTTATTCTTTCAAACAGTGGAGTTCTTAGTCACTTCTATTTTGGGATAAAAAGGCATCAAGCTCTTGTTACACTTGACTTTCCCTTTCCTAACTTTCCTTCCCTTCTTTTCTGCACATATGTTTATGTAGATTAGGGTAAGAACAATGAGAGCCTCCAATGGCCCTGTGGGTGTCAAAATGCCTCAAATACTCCATGGGGGGATGGCAGGCTTTTGCAACATGTTTTAGGGAGACTTCGGTCCATTTTAGGCCCAAGAGAAACCTTTTTAAAAAATAAATAAATTGGGAACCAAATAGGAAGTGACTAGAGGGGAACCAGATGTGTCTTTTTCTTTTAAAAAGTTGTAATTACAAGAGCAATGAATTACGTCTGAGCCTTGTAACTATAACTGCAACTACATCTTAAAAACAAGATTCCATACTCTGGGTATACAGTGATATCACTATATATAATGCTAAGTGATCACATCTATTATGTTGTGTTGTGATAACTATTTGGTTCTCTTCTTCCATGGGCTTGCCATCTGCAGATTGGAACATCTGTGGATGTCCCTGTTCCGTTTTCCCCAATGGCAGCACATGCACGCAGCTGTGCCAATGCAGTCATGCATGTGTCGGGCCACCATTAGAAACAACAGCACTTGAGGTCCTGTGGATTTTGCTATCCACAGAGGTGGGGGGTCCAGAATGAATATGAAGAGCTGACTGTACATGGTTCAACAAAAGACAGAAACAGGAACACTGAGCCTCTACCAAACTGACATGTATTGACATGTTACATTGGCTGTGTGATGGAATATAGCAGGCTATGTCCAATGGTGCTAGAAAAGAATTATTCAATGTGCTCATGTCCCACTATTAACTAAATGTTTCCAAATCTCATTTAACAATTGCAGTTTGTAATTGTGGTTCCCATATGTATTAGTTATATTTCCATAAGGAATATAAAAGTGTGTATATTTTTACAAGAAACTACTCTTGTGGGTGGGGAATCTAACAGTCAAAGTGCAGTTGCCATGGTTATAAAGGTGCGTACACACACATGTAAGACAGAAACTGACTGGAAGTGAATGGAAGAAACAGGAAGAGTGCAGAATCCTAACTCAATCTCTCTGTGTGTGACTATGGTCTAAATCTAATAATCTCATCCAGAGTAGAAGCATCATATCAGTGGGAAGTCGTAAATCAATACTTAATGCCATTGATCTAGTGGTTTTTCTCTAGTTGGGACTAACAATTGGATTTAGGCTTTATACTGGTATATCAAGGTCTTATTTTTGACTGAAGGCATTTATACAACAAAAATGAATTTGCCCCTTGAAGCATATGTAAACGAACATAAATATTTAGGTTTATTGCTCTGCAACACAGGACTATTTTTATTAATTAGTGGTATAAAATGTCCTAAGCCAAGTATTAAAGACCATAAGCACTGCAGATAATAAAATGATCCCATCAAACTCTAATAGCCTCATTTTAAAGGTATGATATAGTCTAGTTAACTGTAGTTCTAGAGTCTAGAATTAAAGTTAACTCTGGGATCACTGCATCTTACCTTTTTGACCCTCTGTGGGTTTTTCATGCGGCGGCACTTTCTGATGTCCATTTCTGTTGTGTTCACACAGCCTGGCTAAGAAAGACACATTTCAGGCAATTACTAGGAGATTATCAGTGGTGTTTAATGTTCATATTGCTTTCCTTTCTAAAATTCAAAAATTTCAAACATGGATTTGCATAGCTAGAGCTTCTATCCTTCACTTGGCAATTGTTCTAAAGATTCAAGAGGCTATAGCTTTTTATAGCTACTCCTTGCCCTTTAGTGTGTTAAGCTGCCCACTCTGCCATGAGGAATAGGAAACTGGAAATGACTGCTGTAGCACAAGGGGAGTGTGCAAGTGGTATTGGGGATACAACAGGCAAAACATTAACCCTGGTATACCATTCCAGGCACCTAAAGTCTTGGTAACTGCACAACTGTATGCAAAGGAATCTTGTAGCAGCTTTGAGACTAACTGAAAAAAAGAAGTTGGTAACATAAGCTTCCATAGACTATGCATAGAATGTGCAACCAGCTTTAAGGGAGGCATGTTTAGGGAGACATTCCAAATTACTGTTTAGGGGGACATTCCAAAGTAATCCGCTGCTTATTTTGTTGTTATTGTATACTAGTTAGTATTATTTCAGAGATATTTTAATCATGTAATGTTGTTGTTTTAGATTGTACATTGATTGGCAGATTTTTATTCTCACCCCCCCCCCCCATTTTATTTGACCCTTAGTATGTAAAGCGCTGTGCAAACTTTACAGCACTCTATAAATAAATGTTAATAATAATTTAAAGGTCTGTTTCTAGGCACTTCACTCCATGCATCTGATAAAGTTGACTTAAGTCTATGGCCCGAAACAGAAGGGGCTGGAAAGAGCAGCTTCCGAGCGCTTTGGGAGTGGGGCGTCCAGATGACACATGCTCCCAAAGTGGCAGAAAGCTGCATGGAAAACACTCCTGGCCAGGAAAAGCTGGCACAGGAAGGAGGGGGGGGAGTCTGCTCTTGCCGACATCCCATTTGAGATTATGGTGGCAGCCTGGATCAGGACTGGGTCGTGTGGTTGCTGCAGTCCCACACTGATCGGGGTGGGGTGGGGTAACCAGGGCTGGAGCAGCCTCAGGCCGCTCCAAGCTGCTGGCCTGCATGACCACAGTGAAAGCTTTTGCTGATAATCTCTTTGTCTCAAAGGTGTTACAAGATCCCTTTGAATAATCATCCAGACTGACACAGTTATGTCTTTGAACTGCATGCTTATGTTGAGTGTTGGTCCTGGCCCTGGTGACTTAACAGTGCAGCAGAAGAAATATATGGAAGCATGCAATATAGACCTTAAATTATCACCTATATACAAAACTGGTTGCATTTTTAAAAATACATTGCTATTCAAAGTAGTGGTCCATGGACCGGCGTGGGACCACAAGTCATTAGCTGCTGATCCACAAAGAGTTTTTAAGGGAAAAAATAGTTGGCACAAATATAGCACTGGTCCCTGGCTCATTCTTTCTGTTTGTGCCTTCAGGTCACTTGTCAATTTATGATGATACCATGAATATTATAGAGTTTTCTTAGAAAAGCAACATGAATAGCCAGTCCCCTAGATCAAATAGCAATTTCTTCCTCAATTTCCTATTTCCTACTGTGGTCTATGCCTTTTGGAGAAAAAAAGTGAATTGTGAAGGATTTTATAACCAATATTTTGGGAAATAGCACACATTTGTTGAATGAGACATAATCTAGAATAAATAACATAAAATAGGATAAAATAGATATACTCAAGCTGTCTCACAGCTATTTGACAGTGCAAAATACTGTAATTCATATGAGAGATTTCAAAGTGGATTGCATTTGAAAATAAGTGGAGGAAGAATTGCAAAACAAATATGAGCAATATAAGTACTATCAGATGTATCATATAAAAGTGCATTCCTCCACACATCAAGAAGCTATTTGGAATGGCTAGTTAGCAAAACACTTAGAAAATCAACAACTCTTACCACTGGCCTATGGACATCCCAGAAGGCTCTTTCTTGACTATCCAAAATTTTCCTTTCTGTTTTATCCTTTTTCCTGTCAATTCTGAAACAAGCAAATAAACAGCAAATTAATAAATACCAGCTTATTTTGTTGTTGTATTGTCTCCAATTTATGGTGACCCCAAGGTGAAAATGTCACACAGTTTTTTTGGCAAGATTTGTTCAAAGGATCACCCAGCGGGTTCCATGATCGAGTGGGGATTTGAACCTTGGTCTCCAAAATTGTAGTCTAATGCTCAAAACAATACACCATGCTGGCTTGGGACCTGAATCCATATGAGTATTCATGTAAGTTGTCAGTATGCAATTCTGGAAAAGTGAGTTAGAACACCAAATCAAATCATAACCAAATTCCTCTCTCCACAATACAACTGGGAAGTCAGATATATAGCTTATCGCACAGGCCCTAGAATGGGCCTGTCGCGTTACAAAAGGGGGCGTGATGACAATGGAACGAAACATAGAACACATCTTACTGCACAGGAGAAAGCTGCTGCCACCACGAGAAGTTCTCATTGTGTTTCGGATGTGTTCCCCAGGAGGTGATTTTCAGTAACTGTTTAGAAGCGTTCCAGAAAATCGCCCCTTCTGGGATGCATCCAGAAAACGATGCGAAATTCTGGCAGCGGCGGTGGCATTCTTCTGTGTGGTAAGATGCATTCTATGCCACCTCCTGTTCCCATCCCGCCCCCTTTTGTAACTCGACAAGCCCATTCTAGGGGCCAATGAGACAAACTCCAAAGGTAGTGAACTTAGGAAGTTATGCAGAAATCTTGCTGCTGACTCTATACCAAAAAAGGTGTAAATTCCTCCTTCCTGGTTTAAAGATAATGACAGCATACCTCCTTCCAGATTGTTGTAAACTTACCTTAAATCAGGAAGGAGGAATCTGTGGCCCTCCAGATGTTGATGAAGTATAATCCCCATAATCCCTTACCACTAACTGCACTAACTGTGTTTGACTGGAACTGGAGTCCCTCAATCTAAACATCACTAGAGGATCCCCAACTCTGTTTTAAACTATATGTGTGTATGTGCCTTCAGTTCACCTGTTGACTTATGACAACCCCATGAATGTGACAGGTTTTCTTAGCCAAGGTATGCTCAGTGGTTTTGCCAGTTCCTGGTATTCATTGGCAGTCTTCCATCCAAGTACTAACCCGGGCTGACCTTGCTTAGTTTCCAAGATTAGACATGATTCCTTCAGGGTAAACTGCAGCCTGAAGTTATTCATTCGTGGTAAGCAAGAATCTAAAAAGGTTAAATACAGACTACCTTTAGCATCCTCTGACAGTTAAGGTTGGGTAAATGTCCAAAATTAATATGTTGGTTTAGTTTGTTAGGGCTGCATTACACTTCTGATATATATCAAAAGTGACACCACTTTGAACAATGCTTTTATGCCCCCAAAATGCTGAAAACCACTGGAAGGGAAATATAGAATAACTGATGACATGATGGCCACTATTGTTAAATCTAAGTACTTAATATTAGGCACATAAATCTAATAGTCTTAGCAGCAAGAGTTTAATGATGAACATCCCACACTTATCACTGTGGTTGGCACTGACTAATGGGACTCATTTAATATTGCCTGAGGCACTGGGAATGCCCAGAGGATGGGGGTGGAAAACTTGTCATAGCAGAGAAGCCATCAAATGAATGTGGCTAAGAGCTAGGCAAGAACAATATCAGCCTCTCATTCTGGTTTCATGGCTCAAATAGGTATGGATATTATAAAAATCAACAATATTTCCAAACACAAAGCCAAATGAAATATTAAAAGCATTCTCTAGTTAATAAGATAATTTGTGGTGACAAGTGACATGAGTAGCTGGTTTAATTTTGATTAGCCCCCCAAGTGCCACAGCACATCTTTTCATTACAGAAGGGCTGTGTGGTTTGATTATTAGGTTAAGCAAATAAAGCTTTAGTTGCTTAATTGGTAGAGTCCACGTGTAATTTCAAAAGATTGTAAGCTAAGGCCATACATTCCTTTTTTTAGGGGGGCTAGTTGCAAACCCCATAAAATTCATGGGTTTGCCATGAGTCGATAGGCTACTTGAAAGCACCAACACATGCACACACACATTTTTGATCTGGTATATGAATGTGATAGAAAACATAAGGGCAAGAGAAAGATGGGTTTTCTTTCTAACAAGATGTGATGATTTGTGTTTATGAAAATGTACTTTTTCTCATATAACCTTTGATATTTTTCAGACTCAACTATTCATGTCTTACAATATAAATCCCTCGCAAGGAAGTGTCTAAACAACAGATAAAACACAGTAATATAATTATAAAATTATTGTTCTTAAAACATATAGGTCAAATAAATAGCATCCGAAAAGACATTTTTATTAGATTTTTATAAACTTCCTTTTTAAACTGCTCACTTTATCCCTATCTTCTCTGTTTTAATACCATTTAAAATCAATTTTGCCATACTGTTATTTTGTTGTGTTTGCTGTTGTTTTAAAGGAAGGATATAAACTGTCTGAATGTTTCTCTTGAGTCAGACACTAACGGGCATGAATTATCTGAATAAAGAAAGGTTTGGATAATATGCAAAATTATTGAATCAACTTCCTTTTTGCTAGGCAGATGCTCTTCCAGTCATAAACAAATCATAGTCATAAACTACAGCTATCAGCTAATTCAAATATCTCCACTTGTCCCTTCCATGTACAATGGATGACAGTACTGGACAACATAACACTTGAAGCCCATTTATCACATAATGACCTCATTGTGAAGTTTTCAGTATATTGCTGGTGGCTAATGGCCCTACCAGAGAGATTCTCCTTGTGAATGAGGCCATCCTTATGGTGAGAAGATTTTAACTGTTCTAGTCCTGAATGGAGTACAGATGCTACATTGCATGCAGGGAGAAGGGAAATAAATTATGAAGCACAAGATTTAAAGAAAGAATTGTCAGTGCAAATACATCTGCCTCCACATTGTTCATTTAATTGAACTGAAAACACTTACTTTACTTGTGCTTCAGCTTGCATAAAGATGAATTCCCATTTTCTTGCAAAAGCTCTCTGAAGTCTTGCTAAATTCTCCTAATGAAGAGGAAAATAAGGAGAATCATCAGTTATAACAAGTAATACATTTTAATTTTTTAAAAAACAAATCAAGTTGATCTCATCAACTGGAAAAACTTAAGAGTCAAGGTGATGGGGGAAAGGCAAAGACAGATTTCAAATGTGATATACAGGAATAAATATCAAAACACAAGACTTTGCACTGTGATAAGATATACAACGATCTTTCTAATATTAATGATGCAAACATACACAACAAAGGTTTCATGTTCCCTCATTTTTATGTACCCCAATATTTGGGAAATATTTTGGCTACTGCCTGTTGCTTCATTTGAGGGCTTCATGTTCATGTGCATGAAGGGAATATACAGGGACTTTATCATCCAGTACTTTTATAGTATCATCAATTTAAATGAGAGAAATTCAACTATGGGCTTAAAAGGGGTGCAAATCTTCACTTATTTAACTTTGACATGCAAGAACAAGTATGTGGGAATGCAAGGGTTAGCACATATTTTTCAAGTTCTATCTGTGCTTTGGGGCTCCATTAGTGCAAAACACACAAGATCTTCCTCCCACTGAAGTAAGCAGGAATTTGAAAGTGCCTTATTGTAGTTAAACTATGCCCATGCACAATGGGTTCATTATGTACATAGAATTTTCTATACTTTGCTTCCATAGGTGAGTAACTCAGAAAACTGATAAGTACAATGGCAACCATATTATGACTCCCTATTTTTTTGGTTGCTTTTAAATTCCTGGAAATCAGAAAGTTGATCTGTCAACCTCTCTATATGTCTCTCCCCTTAAAACAGAGACAAACTCACAAAGAGATCAACAGGACAGAAAATACACTGTGAGTATGAGTAAGAAAAGAAATGCAGAAACAGACATAGACATTGATGTTCAACATTTTGTTTGCAGTCATAGGAGCTACACACACCCTCCCCCCCCCTTTTAGAAAGAGACCCCATTTCTCCAGCCAGAGCCTCTGGTAAAGCTAAGCATTCAGTCTTATCTTTAATTAACTGGGCCAGTGTTGATAAGATTGCTCATCATGTGAGCTATGGGCTTGGATGAAAATGAAAGATGAGCTAATTGTCTGGCATTGTTTGATGATTATCCCTTTCAGTGTGCCCTAGAGTAGTGTGTCCTACCTTCTCTGAAAGTATACCAGAAAATGTCTGCTAGTGCTGAATAGAACTTTTGTTGATTCATAAAGAACGTTTATACTCAGTTAAACTGACTAGCTGATAGTAAAGACATTTTATAATGAAATTTATTAATTTATAAATAATAAAGGCAGAAATGTGGGGAGATTGAAAGCACTGGTAAATTATAATATAATGTGGGAATAGTTTTTCTTTACAATGGTTGGTGGGTCAATTGGCAGTTCTATGCTTGAAATGTTTACTTAGTAAATCACACCGAGCAGCAGCATAAGCTACAATAAATCTCCACTGTACTCTAAGGTACTAAATGAGTGAAACAGCATGAATTTTACATCATTCTTAGAATTATGCAAGTACAATTTACTTCCTTTTATATATGCTTCTGATACTTGTAGAGATGCAGTTCTAAACCAAGTAAATCGGATACCCACTGGTGTAGTAATCTTATGTATACAAGTATGGAGTACACAAGAGATCAGAATTGTGTGGTCCTCCAGACGCTACTGGACTGCAGTTCCCACTAGCCCAACCCAGCATAGACTTTTGTGAAGTATGATAGGAGTTGTAGTCCAATAGCGATTGGAAGCTAACATGATCCCTATCCTTGGTGCAGAGTAATCTCAATCTGTTCTTGTTCCATTGAACTACATAAACCTGAGAAGAAGTAGAATTATAAGTCTTAAGATGAGGACAAATGTAAGAAGAACTTTGCTAATAAACAGACCAAGGGAAAATCTAATCCACTATTTGATTCCCAAATACAGCCAGTCAAATGCTTCTTGGAAACTCACAAATGGTTTCCCAATATAAATGGTGTTCAGAGTAGCAGTACTGGGACAGGCATTGGTATACCTGGGACTGAGTGACTGACGTTACTGGTGTGACAATCAAAAGTGAATGGTAGTAAAGGGGATGGAGGCAGAAGTTTAATGTAGTGTTTCTGAATTTTTGGGCTTTCATCACATAAGGAAGCATACGGTACAAGGGATTCACACTTCAGTATTCAAAGTAGCATCTGTTATAGAAGTTTTAGACTGTAAATCCCATTACCCCCATTCATGGTGGTCAGTTTAAGGCATTTGGATGATTTAGGTACTGAATCTTTAGAAACAGAGAATGTGCCAAGGTTAAAAATTGGCTGGGACATCTTGGATGGATTTGAGTCCAAATTAGTTGACTAAAGGTACTGGTTGATCACGAATGGCTTCAGGCCTGGACATATTGAAGTGGCCACTCAGGTGTAAGAATACCAGAAGTAATGAATGTCCCCTGCCCTGGAAGGAGTCTTGCTGCTGTTGCTCTGTATAGCTTGCAAGATGGTTCTGCTTGGCTCTGAGGGATCTTAGAAGCAGGTATTTTAGAAACACCTTGTTTGTGTAAAGCCATTTTTGGCAATGGGAGGGAGAGCATGATAATGGAAGTAGCTCTTCACTTCATGCCTCAGGCTCTGGAAGAGCTCAGACCACCTCTGAATGGCTTAAGCAAATCTTAGTTCAGCAGTTATATCTGTCTTGAATCCTGGTGGTGCAGTGGTTAAATGACTGTATTGCAGCCACTCACTCACAAACCACAAGGTGGTGAGTTCAATACCAGCCAAGGCTCAGGCTTGACTCAGGCTTGTATCCTTCTGAGGTCGCTAAAATGAGTACCCAGCTTGATGGGGACAATTAGCTTACCGTTGTAAACTGCTTAGAGACTGCTTAGAGTGGTATGAAGTGGTATATAAATGAAGTTGCAATTACTATTGCTATTGTTTCATATATACCTTGCAATGGGGAAAATCCTATGTCTATGAGATATCAGGCTCATCCAAAGTGCATTTCCCCCCCCCCCATTTCCCAAAGCCACCACAATTTGGGAAGAAGACCTGCTACTTACAGATGCACAGGAGGTTCATAGATGCACGTGGGAAGAAATAACAGGGAGGAAATATTAAAGCCATTATACTCTTGTTTAATGGGACACAATGGCTCTGTGGTTAAGACACTGAATCTGACAATTAGAAAACTGGCAGGTCAGCAGTTCAAAGACCAGTGCATGTAGATAAATAGGTACCACTCTGGTGGGAAGGTATTAGCATTCTGTGCAGTCATGCTGGCCATCTTTGACAACGCTGGCTCTTTGGCTTAGTAACTTGGATGAGCACCTCCTGCTACAGTTGGAGATGACTTGACAACCTTGTCAAAGGGGAATACCTTTACCTTTTTATCCCTGTTTAGCAACAGAACAAGGAGAGGCTCCCTGACAACCAAAGAGAGACTCCTTGATGTGCTGGGTCAGTCAGAAGAGAACTAAAAAGGGAGCTACTTCCTTTCACCACTCAAAGCAAGCACAATTAGGAAAATGAACTCCTCTCAAAAGGGAGAAGGCAGGAACAGCAATTGCTTAGTTACAGTTCTGGAATTCATGCTGGCCAAGCACAGAAACCATATGTAGGAATGTAAAGAACAATGAAGGAAAAAATCAGGTAGTTTTACCAAGGTGCTAAAACAAATGATGCAGACTAACCTACTAACATACTCATTACCAGCATATACTGGAAAATATGTTTATGCACTTTGGAGAAATGAGCCTGTTATCACCATTTGTAGGTAAACACTGACATTTGCCCAAGAATATTGTGAATGAAATTTGTTCTGATTTGCAGAGACACATTATGAATAAGTCAACCAGGATCTGAGCTCTTCTGAAAGAATATTCAGTTAAAAGTAAGTAAAGCTCCATAAAGGTTTGTCTGGCCTTATTATGTCTTTTGCAACTCTTTCTGACATTTACCTCAAGTTGTGCATACATCTGAGAAAATGTAATTTCAGTGGCAGCCATGTTAGATGTTGATGCTGTCTTTATGAATCATGACAATAATAGTTCTAATTTCCCAAACTCAAGGAACAATTTTAAAAGCACGAATCCCACACTCAGTTTGCTAAACAAAGAAAGGAGGCTGAGTTCAGCAAACTCAATTGAAAAGTGTTTGGAACTGTAAAATCAGTATACCTACGGCTTCATAATCTGCCAGCTCCAGCCTTGCTTTGTTCTGCATGGTCCTCTTGCAAAGATAGATGGCTAGAGAAAGAAAAACAACAAAATGGACAGTTAAAGCATAATTATGACAATATGTATGTACTTTTTATGAAACAAGTTTTGACCCAAAGTATGGGAATAGAAGTAAAAATCCTATTGACTATTTATGTACAGAAAGCAGAGATGTGTGAAATACAGATACAGTACAAACAGAACTGTAGACTTTTCTAATTATAAATGCTGCCTTAGAATCAGTTAAGAGATTCAAAATTTTGATTAACACGATGCACCTACACTTCTGGGCTGCCAGGGGCTGCATTTGTGTAGACTAAGAAGTTTATTGCACCAGGGATAAAATGTTTCCTGATGCATTACAACGGGCACGAGCGGGGCCGCGCACGGAGTGTGATGGGAACCCGATGGAGGCCAGAACGCTAGTTTACCGCACAGGGAACGCCGCCACCGCTTCCGCGCGTTCCCATCGCATTCCCATCAGGTTCCAGGGGACGCCATTTCTGGGAACTGTTTCGAAACAGTTCCCAGAAATGGCGTCCCCTGGAACCCGATGGGAATGTGATGGGAATGCTCAGCGTCGGCGTTCCCTGTGTGGTAAACTAGCGTTCTGGGCCCCATCGGGTTCCCATCACGCTCTGTGAGCGGCCCCGCTTGTGTCCGTTGTAACGCATCGGGAAACATTTTATCCCTGGTGCGATAAACTTCAAAGTAACATGTGCATGTTTATATCTGGTGACAGTGGAATCAATTAGCAATAACAATAGCATGTACATTTCTATACCACTTATCAGTGTACTCCACACTCTCTAAGCCAGGGGTAGGCAACCTTTTTGAGCTGGGGGCCGGGTTGCTCTCCCTCAGACAACTGGGGGGCTGAAGCCAAAAAATAAATAACTAAAAAAATTAAATAAATTAAATAAATAAATAAATCGGGACAAATGTAGGACAACATTTTCAAATGGTGGACACTTTTTTAAAAAAAGTGGAGGACATGCAAAGAAATTGATTTTTAATTTTTTTAAAATATAAATGCATGTTTCTGAGGCGTCTATAGACATTTGCCCCCTTGCCCCTGCGCACGAGAGGCCAAAGGCCCTGGCGGCAATCGGCGGCAGGACTGGGCTGGGGCCAGTCCCAAGGCCTCGCCGGGCCGCATCCGGCCCGCGGGCTGCAGGTTGCCTACCCCTGCTCTAAGCAGTTTGAAATCTGTAAGCTAATTGTCCCTAAAAAGCTCAAAAAGCTGGGTACTCATTTTCCCGACCTACGAAAAAATGGACGACCAAGTCAACCTTGGAGCCCCTGGGACTGAACTCACTACTTTGTGGTGGCAGTACCAGCATTTAACCACTGTGCCACCAGGGCTTCCAATGTTTGTAACTGGACAACCATATTGTGTACTTTATGTCTTTTTTCTGACACCAATAACTATTTTTGAAGTGTCAATAAACTGCTTTGATCACTGTGTAATCACATATTTAGGTATACTTTATAAACAATGAATATATTTGCAGCACATTTCTGTATCCATTCTGGAGCTTTCAGTGTTCAGTTGGTAACATGTGACTCTGGTCCTCCAGGAGGCCATTGTGAAATGGCAAAATCACATTTTGAGTTTCAATAATCATTTAAAGTCTATGGGTGTTGGGAATCTCTTCCGGCTTAGGAAGTAAAATTGGCTTGGAATGCATGTTAATAGTACAATTCAAGCTAATTAGCACTGCTTAAAGTAGAACATGAACTGGAATTACAATGGAACCTTGCCTTATGCGGGGGATCCATTCCAGACCCCCCATGTGCGTAAGGTGAATAACGCGTATGCTCGAGCCCCATTCAGTATAATGGGGCTCATGCTCATGGCGGGGTGGCCGCACACACCATTAATTTAATTGCCATGCAGCTTCCGCATTAACCGGAAGCTGTGTATGGTGCACCCATGTATGGAGTGTGCGCACTGTATTACCTTCCATTTTCACACTTCTCTAAATTTTTAACACAGTTTGTCCATCAAAAATGTGTACACTGTGTACAAACATACACAAATATTTACAAATATATGTTAAGAAAAGTTCTGTTGCAGGATGCAAACACTATAAAAATTACGTACAAAAAGGCATGCATTGAGAAAAGTATTGCAAAAATGTGTATTTAAGGAAACGGCAGTGAAAGATGCAAATGAATTTTAAAGCAAATTTTAAAAACAATCACATTTATGTGGAAATGGGATAGAAAAATCTTGTGCTTGGAATAATGTGAGCATTATAGAAAGCACAATTGATAGGATTAGCCTATTACGGGGTTTGGGAAAGTTATTTTTTTGACTATAGCTCCTAAAAAATTCCCAATGACTATGCAGAGAGATTTTTCTCACTTCCCTTTTTTTAAATTAAAAAAAAAATGCCAACACTTTTTCAAACTCTGGTCTATCTCTAGTACTGAATCCCAAGGTTTGTAATTTGTATGGCCTTATTCTCTGGCTACAATCTGCATAGGAATACAGTATTAGAATTCATTGCATGAAGGGAAGTTTTTGACTATACAGTGGTACCCCGGGATACGAATGCGCCGCCTTACGAAATTTCCGGGTTACGAAAAAAATCAATAGGAAAAAACTGTTCCGGGTTACGAAGGTTTTTTCGGGTTACGAAAATTTTTTTGGTGCTTTTCGGCGCTATTTCGCACGAAATCGCGGCTTTTCCCCATTAGCGCCTATGGCTTTTTCGGCTTACGAAGCATTTCGGGTTACGAACGCGGCGGCGGAACGAATTATTTTCGTAACCCGGGGTACCACTGTATTTACATTTTTGCATCCAGTGATGGTGAACCTATGGCACGCATGCCAGAGGTGACACTCAGCGCCCTCTCTGTGGGCACATGTGCCGTCACCCCAGCACAGAGTTTGCCAGAGTTTGTTACCAGAAAGCCAGAGGGACATGGCACTTTGCAATAAATAAGTGGGTTTTGGGTTGCAGTTTGGGCACTCGGCCTCTAAAAGGTTCACCATCACTGACTTTCCTTTACAGAACAGTATGTACACAAGAAAACTGATAGTGAAAGCAAGAATGCACTGCTTTACTAACTAAATAAATATTGCCAGTGATAATGAAGAAACACACAATCTTTGGAGAAGAAAGGATCTTATTTCCTAGCATGAAATAAAATTTCAAAGAATTCTATAGTAGATATTCATCCACTATACCTTCCCTGTGCTGCAAATCACTGACAGTATCTTTACATTTGAAAGACTCAGGAATAAATCCAATAGCAATTGATACTAAGCAATGAGACTGCTGATAATTCTGGATCAGAGTTTGGGCAGGGTAATGGCCTGGCTGAGACACAGTCCAGATGTTGGAGGTTCATCTGTCTACTTAATCAGTTTTCAGCATGTCCTGGAGAGGATCCTAAGGATCAGGTTTACCATCTGTGGGTGTTCTTCAATCCCTTTTTATCATCACAGTCATAAATTACCACAGTGGTTTGCCGAGACTCTCCTCTTTATTGATATGTCAGTTATACTCCTGCATCAACAAAGGCAGCCTTGCAACTGTTATTCATGTCTGGTAGGCTCCAGTTTTGATGACCACAATGTGATATCTGTGAGGCTGCTTTTGAATATAATCTAGAAATTATAGTTAGTCCCAAATAGCATATCTTGAATACTAACTAGGTTGGATGTGCTTCCAGCAGATTTTTCCTGCCGCTCTACAAAATTTATTTATATCCCACCTCTCTGCAATCGGGGCAGCTTACAAGATTAAGATATACTGTCCGAACCCTCAACCCCCCCCCCCTTTAAAATACAATTAAACAATGTAGAATTTAAAACATAAAGCATACTTAAAAACAATACAATAAACTGTGGTGAAGTCAGAGGTCAGCAATTAAATTTTCCTTCTGATGGCCGGAGAACTATTCAGGAAAGGCCTGCCAAAAGAGATCTGCCTTTATAGCTTTTTTAAAGCTGTTTAGAGTGGTAATATGACGGATCTCATCCGGCAGGCCATTCCACAATCTGGACACAATAGCTGAAAAGGTCCTCTGTGAGGTCGTGGACATATTTTTCTCTGAGGATCTAAAAGGATTATATGGAGGGAGGCGGTCCTGAAGATAGGTTGGACCCAAGCCATTTAAGGCTTTAAAGGTAATAACCAACACCTTGTACTAGGCCCGGAAACTGATGGGCAGCCAATGGTGTGATCTTAAGAGACCAATCTGGCTGCATGTTCTCAACTAATTGAAGTTTCCAGACCAAACACGAGGGTAGCCCCATGTAGAGTGCATTGCAGAAATAATCATGACTTCTTAAACAAAACAAAACAGAAAAGGAATCTTACTTCATTAGATATTGAAGGTGGGTTAATTTTATCAGCTGGTGCTTATTTGGGTTTCCACCTCTGCAATGTATTTAATATGGCCATACAGATTTATTTTATGTAATCTTATGTAGCTATAGTATTTTAGTATTTACTATTTTTCAGAACCAGTGTGGTGTAGTGGTTTGGCTGCTGGACTAGGAGTCTGGAACCCAGGGTTCAAATTGCTGCTCGGCCACGGACAGATATTGGGTGAGCTTCCGCAAAGCACACTTTCTCAGCTTCTGGAAGGCAATAACAAACTCCCTTGTCAATGGAAAAAACCCTGTTATAGGGTCGCCTTAGGACTGCCATAAATTGGAAAAGACCTGAAGGCACACAACACATATTTACTGTTTTTATGTAGAGTTGCTTTAATGTATGCCTGCAAATACCCCTGTGGATATTAAAATCCTTACTGTTAGAAAGTTCTTCTTCATGTTTATGTGAAATTTAATGGTGTTGAATTATGAAAGGCAATGGAGTGCACTGTGGCAGTGCAGGTCAAACTAGCCATGGTCACCCAAGCCTACACTTGGCCATTTGGAGTTGTGCTGAATCCAAACCTCACCCAGACTTGAGATGTTTGAATTTATTTGAACCACCCTTATCCTGTCCTAACTTTGTACCTAACTCTGTGAGTAAGTCTCTAAGTCTGGAAACAAGTTTGAAGTATAACACACACCCTCCCAATTTTGATTTTTCTCCTACTCTTCTGATCTTAGCATACAGAGCAATTTTGTTAGTATATCTCTGAGATTAGTTAGCAGGAGGAGCATTTCTGCCAGCAGAAAAGTTTGCGATAAATCCTGACACCCTACAGCTGGTGCTTCTTTAAGTTAGGACTTCAGTCTTAGAACTCATTGACTATAAATAACATGGTTAAGTATTATCTATTGTAAGAAAGTTCTAAAGTGAATACAGTATAGGCTAAATGAATACATAGTGGAGAAAGGTTATTTGCTATTTGAGGGAAGCAAGCTGGGACTAATTACTATTATCATAATTCTTTTTACTGAAGTCCCATTAATAATGATTAAATAAGAAATTACAAATGATGGCTATTATATGAGAGCTACAATTATGGTACCTCTATTCCATTAATGTCTACAAATCTTACATTCAGACATATATAAACATTGTGTGGTGATAGTGGTGGGAGGGTTTTTTGGTGCTCATAAATTGCTTTCAGTCAGCTTGTAAAAGGAACACTTCACGAATTCCCCATTTTATGAAAACAGGTATATTCATTTCCTTTGCCTCTGCCTGAGCTGAAAGGAAAAATTGATTTTATCATTTCATCGTAGAGGAGGATAGCTGTAGAAAAGACAGTAATAATATACAGAGACAGCTAAAGATAACAGTGCTGACATATTCCCTTTATGCCTTTGTACTCAGCTGTTCAGGCATTTAATACAGAATACTGTATTTTATTAGCTCATAAACCACAGTTATTTCTTTCCTAATGCCTGACACAAGCTTCTAATATAAAATTATCCTCCTCTTTTGTATATATCTGTTCTACATCTCAAAGAAACTCTGTTTTCATTTACTGCATGCCAAGGTACTGCTAATTTTTGTAAGATAACAGTTTATTGATCAACAAGACATGTATTATTATCCAGACTGTACTATTATTTATTGTACAGAAAAACAAGTTCCTAGACAGATCAATGCCTGAACTTTGTATCATGATAATGTTAATGCTGTTAAATTGATTTTTATGTACTGGATCATGCAGTCTTGATATTAACAGACCACATTCACACCTACCACTTTAAATCAATATAACTGCATCTCCATCAATCCCAATAATTAGCTTCCGTATTGACTAAATTAATGTATTGGCCTGATTACTACTTTTAGACCACATGCACTGTTGAAATTATTGTGCTGTTCATGTGAAAACCTTTCTACAAAAGAATTAAAATTATGAGCCTTTTAAACAAATGCATGGTGGGTGGGTGGTGATACTGTGCCCCCAGGCTCTGCACATGATGGCACATGACAGCCTATATATTCATTCATGTGATGGCTCACTGTGAAGAATTCTGGTCCTTACTTGACCAGTAATACTGGATATTTTTCAGTTTGTACAGCTTCAGGATGTGGTCAAGATCTTTGGCAAGATATGAGCCACCACATGCATGCTTCAAAGTTGCCCCTTCCTGCTGGTTTACCAAAAAGACCCATGGCCATCCTGGCTGTTTGGGTAAAGAGAGTAACTAAGGCCTCTGTTCAGCAAGGCAGGGTTCCAATATGCCTAAAAGAGAAAATTGGAAGACTATTGCTTAAAAAGCCCACCCTGAATCTCACTACACTGGATAATGATTTGCCATTTAGAGGCATGGTTCTGGAATGTATATCATCCTCCCAACTCCAGCAGTTAATGATGAGACAGATTAACCCGATCCATTTCAGTCTAGTTTCTGGCATGGTTATGGGATTGAGACAGCTTCCGTTGCCTTGGTGGATGATCGTTGTCAGAAACTGTACGGGAGGAGTGTGTGCTGCATTATTCTGCTAGACTTCTCAGCAGCTTCTAATACCATAAACCATGGCACGGAATGTCTCACAGGGATGGGACTTGGAGACATTGTTCCATGGTAGTTGCACTCCCTCCTGCAAGGACAAACTTGAAAAGTGGTCATGCACACCTCAGTTTTGTACTTTGACCACTGGCCTGTGGAGTTCTTTATGAGTGTGTGTTGTCCTCCATGCTGCTTAATTTGGACTGTACTATTTTGGAAGAGAATGTCTGGAGATATGAAGTTCAGTGATACTGCTATGCTGCTGATGTTCAACACTACTTATCCTATCCATTGAATTCTAAAAAAGCAGTTTTGGTTTTAACCCAGTGTTTGACACCAGTAATAGGACAAGTGAGGATGACCAAAGCATAGTTTAATCTAGATAAGACAGAGGCTCTTTTGGTCAGTTTTGAAACAGATCAGGCAACAGGGATTCGCTGTTCTGGATGAGGCTACAATCCCTTTAAAACAGGGGTAGGCAACCTGCGGTCCGCGGGCCAGATGCGGCCCGGCGAGGCCTTGGGACGGGCCCCAGCCCGGTCCTGCCGCTGATTGCCACCGGGGCCTTTGGCCTCTCGCGCGCAGGGACAAGGGGGGCAATTGTCTACAGATGCCTCAGAAACATGCACTTATATTAACATTTTTTAAAAAATCAGCATTTTTTTTGCATGTCCTCCACTTTTTTTTTTAAAAAAAGTGTCTATCATTTGAAAATTTTGTCCTACATTTGTCCCGGTTTATTTATTTATTTAAATTTTAAAAAAATTATTTAATTATTTATTTTTTGGCTTCGGTCCCCCAGTTGTCTGAGGGACAGCAACCCGGCCCCTGGCTCAAAAAGGTTGCCTACCCCTGCTTTAAAATCTCAAGTTTGCAGCTTGCAATTGTCCTGGACTATCCCCTGATCCAGGATTCCCATTTTTCAGGAGTGTCTATGCATAGTTAGAACATAGTGCATCAAGTACAGTACTTTGGTTCCTGGTGATATCTAGCCACAGTGACATTTATTATAAGAAGGCACTAAAAACACATCTCTTCCGGTAAGCATACCCCCCTGATTTTTTATAAGATCTGAAGAAAACTTCACCTCAGGAAATTAAGATAACTTTATTGCAGGATGTATTGTGGTTTTAATATTGTACTGGCATACTTTGATGTTACATGGTTTTAAATTGTTTTGAAACTGTAATTTTAGATATTTTGTTGTTGAAATACTGTTGTAATCCCACTTCAATCTGTCAGGAGAGGTGGGAAAATAGAAATAAAACTTATTATTATTATTATTATTATTATTATTATTATTATTATTATTATGTGCAAGAACTTTTGTTCTTATAGAAAGCTATTTTTAACCATGTAATAATGTCATGCAAACATATCTCCTATAATAATTAATAATACTAACCTCAGATTAATAACGAAATAAACTATTTCTTAGTTCAATAAGACCACTGAAGACACACTGGCAATATTTTAAAATGAAACCACCAACAATGCTCACCATAGTCTGTGTTTTCTGGCTCCCAACAGTTTGAAGGCCAAAAATACGGAGCCTGAAAAGCAGTCAATTACATTGTATCATTATGATGCAAACATTCAAATCAATAATAGTTTTCTGGAGGCTAGAAACTGCAATCACAGTAATGGTTTGGTGGACAGTTAGGCCATTCAAGTATACAAAATATAAAAAAGTGACAGAAATAATCTGATTCTGTTTAGGGTAGCTGCCTCTATGGAAAAATAAATAAAAGATCAAGGAAAATAACAAGTGACTGTCACAGATATCATCACCAGAATTATCTTGCCATGTACTGCCTCCTGAAATGTAGGACCTTGAGCTATGATTGGGACTGATACTTAAAAATCTAATAAGAACCATGCTGGATCAGAATGAAGACCTGTCTAGTCCAGTATTCTTGTCTATATAGTGGGCCCTTCATTTCTGCTGGGCTTTACTGCAGGTCCCCTATGGGCACCAAAATATGTGTATGGTCAAGGCTCATTATATACAATGGCATAGTAAAATGGTGTCCCTTATATAAAATAGCAAAAATCAAACTTTACTTTTGGGAATTTTTCTTTGAATATTTTCAAGCTGTGGATGGTTGAATCCATGGATGCAAATCTGTGATGTGGAGTCCTGACTGTACAATGGTTAACCAGATGCCTTTGGATAGGCTACAAGTAGAACATAAGGACACTAGACATCTCCTGCCCATGTTCCCCAGCAGCTGTATATAGAAGCATATTGCCTTTGATAATGGCAGTGAAATGTAAACTACCAACCAGTGACTGCCTTACCCTCCCTGAATTTGTCCAATCCCATTTTGAAGCTACTCATCATAAAGTCTTGTAGCAAATTCTACAATATGGGTGAAGATGAGGTACAGTGGTACCCCGGGATACGAATGCGCCGCCTTACGAAATTTCCGGGTTACGAAAAAAATCCATTAAAAAAACTGTTCCGGGTTACGAAGGTTATTTCGGGTTACGAAAAATTTTTTGGTGCTTTTCGGCGCTTTTTCGCACGAAATCGCGGCTTTCGCTATTAGCGCCTATGGGTTTTTCGGCTTGCGAAGATTTTCGGGTTACGAAAGCGGCGGCGGAACAAATTAAATTCGTAACCCGGGGTACCACTGTACTTCCTTTTGTCTGCCCTAGATCTCTCATCATTCAGCTCCAGAAGGTCCTATTACTATGATGCCCCAGGTTTCTAGAATTATAAGACAGTTGCTTGGCATCATACATGAATTTACAGCCCTTTGACATGTATCCTCTTGCTTCCTCCCCTTTCCTAAGCCAAACAATGCTAACCATTGTAACCTTTCATCTGAAGAAAGTTGTTCCAGTTCCTCTGCCATTTTACTTCTTTTCTGCCACCTTCCCAGCACTAGAATATTCTTTCACTTATATAGTTAACTGAACTGTTCACACCATGCCAAATATCACTACACCATAGGTATGTATAAGGACAACATGATCTCTGCAGATTCATTTTCAGTTCTTTATAATCAAAACCTGTTTCCCCACCATCACACCATCACTACTACAGTAGTGGTTTCCCCACCACTACAGGAACCAGACATTTGGTCAAAATTTCTTCAAGATGGTCTCCACAAATTCCAGTACCCCTCCCTTGGGGGGATCTTGGAATCATACCCCAGCGTATAACAAGGGTACACTGTATATGTGAATCGGGATGTGTGTGTGTTTTGTTTGCCTCAATGTGTGCTGTTTTGATTACTTTGAATTCTACTGCTATTTTAATGCCCATTCTTCCACTATAAAATCTCCCATTTTGAAATCTTCACATTCCTTTTTGGCTCTAACCATCCTAGCTAAATTGATTTCATAAGCAAACCTGAACACCTCATTGCTCATCCATAGACCCTTTATAAATAACTTACTATATCATTTTTAAATGTTACCTGTATTCTTGTAATTTTTATTAGTATTAGTCACCATCAGGTTTCTGGGATAGGCAATATTCTGAAGTTCCAGGGCTGCCCCATTAGAAGGCAAGCAATGGTACTTCTTGTGTACCTTTCAGCCCTAGAACTATCAAGATGGTGCCTAAATGACCACATCATGCATAAGAAGCTATTAATTTCTCTAACATCAGTTGGTGAACAACTGGTAAGGGGTGAACATTTCTGTGACGTTTTTAAAGAATTAAGCAATTCCACCAACAATAAAAAAGATGGCTGCATAATTGTGTAATTTTATTCTAGATTTGCTTCTCTAGATAAAGAAAATGCAAGAGTTTCATAGCATTTTGTAGTTTAAGTAAAAATGATGTATTTCTTACCTGAAAACGATAGAAAGTACCATCATCCTTCAAAGTAAGCACATGGTCGGAGATTGGAAAAATATATCCCTGCGCTGCGACAAGGCTTCCCAAGTGTATTGCTTCAGCTGCAAATTGAATAATAACACCTCTCACCTTTATTTATACCCATATTACTACAAAACAATCCATGCTGTGAAAGGTAGCTTCCAAGGTCTGGCTAACAGGACCTGGATGGCTGACCAAACATTAACTATGGCATGATTAGCAGGCTCAAAGAAGCAGATGATTTGAAGCTGACAGTCCCTTCTTCTGTCAACAGAGTTGTAGCTATTGGGGGACGGGGTGATGCATTCCCAAAATTTCAATCATAGAGTAGGTTGACATGTCAATTGAGCATTTAGAGATACATTTGAGTCCTTCAAAGGAAAGGGCCAGGCAAGATTACTGCAGAAATGTGAAAGTAAGTAAGAGTGTGTGTGTGTGTGTGTGTGTGTGCGTGCATGCACCTTCAAATGGCCTGTTGACTTATGGCAATACCATGAATTTCTTAAGGTCTTTGGCAAGGAATACTCAGAGATGGTTTTGCCTGGTCCTTCCTTTGAAATATAGTCTACATCACTTGGTATTCATAAGCAGTCTCCCATCCAAGTACTACGGTAACTAGGGCTGAAGTACTAAGTAGGGCTGACCCTGCTTAGCTTTCAAGATCAGGTTATTCAGGCATGTAAACATAGTGAATAATTTTCATTGCTTTACTCTCTGCAATGCTAGAAATTTGGGGAGTAAGGAGCATTTTATTTTATGATGGCAGAATTTTTACTGGGGGGGGGGGTCATGCCCTCATTTATCTCCCTTCCCATAGTACAGCAATAGCAATAGCAAGTACATTTCTATACTGCTTATCAGTGCACTTAAGCACTCCCTAAGTGGTTTACAAAGTGTAAGCTAATTGCCCCCAACAATCTGGGTATTCATTTTAACAACCTCAAAAGGATGCAAGCCTGAGTTGAGCTTAAGCCCCTGGCTGGTACCGTGGTTGCAGTACAGACATTTAACCACTGCGCCGCCAGGGACCATTATAGCCATTTAGCAATCTTTAATATTTCTCTGCATTTGCTAAAAAAAAAAACCAACAACTCTGAAATATAAAACTGGACAAGTCTGCTGGCCATCAACAACCTTAAACAGATAATCTGCAGACATAAAATAAACCCTCTAATAATGAATGACATCATTCCAAGGTTAAGATTACTAAAATTCCTCCATGTTTCTCATTGACTAAATTATCGCTGTGTTGAGGCCACTCTTGATATCAGCATTCCAGGAATTCTTGCCCCTTCAGTTTTGGATAGCATTATAGAATTCAGCAGTGAATGCTACAGCATATATCACAACAAAAAGCCCAATTTCTTGGTATTACCTGGGTCTTCAACATTGAGATTCTTCATGAGCCACTGCACTATGTCTGTCCCTGGAAAGAGAGAAAGGGAAAAACTTAAATAGTCTGCAGTCCACAAATAAGGTGCTTTGTTGTTTTGTCATTGTTTGCTTCCACAAACTAACATGACCATTTCTTTGGCCATCCATAATGAGGTATCTTCAGTAGATGCAGCTTCTCCTTCCACAGAGTGGGGTTAGTGTAAATTTCACTCACCTAGATGAACCATTCCTACCACATGTTCCCTAAGTTCCATGCACCCAAAGCATCTCTCATCTGCTCTTGTCTGTCCCTGCCCTACTTATAGAAGCTAAATGCCATGATAGCTAAAAGGTACAGTACCTCCTCTGAATGCCAGTTGTTAGAGAAAACAAGAAGGTAATACTGTTGGCCTCAGAGCTCCTCAGAAACATTTAAATGACCAATGCTGAGCTGGATGACAAACAAAACCATAAACTGTGATATGTATCAGTGAGGGGTCTGTTCTGATCTCAGAACACTAAGCCCAAATACATTCTACTCTTTTTAACCAACACTATTCTTTTTACTAGTTGCAGTCCTTCAGATCTGTTGGATTACAACTCCTAGCACCCCAGCCAGAACTATCTATGATAGTCCAACACTCTAAAAATCTGGAGTTCACTAGGTTCAAGAAGGCTGTGGTATATATATGGAATGCTCTGAGATGCTAGTGTTCCTGATTCCCTCACTAAGCTGCTCCATGTTTCCAGAGACAAAAGCAAGCTGATATTCAGGTGGAGACTTCAGAGAGCTATGCCACACACATTCCTCATGCAATATACATTGTTTTAACAATATTGTGAACTATTTTGGATCCCATATTGGTCCAAAGTAGCTCACAATATTGTTATAACAATGTATATTGCATGTTTATTTCTCCATATTGGGAGGAAGGTGGAGTATAAATTAAATAAATAAAGAACACATTCCTTGCATGGGTTTGATATATCTTTCTTCAGTGCTGTTCTGTCTCTCTGGTTTCCCTATTTCTTCCCTGCAGTGGAAGTTTCTCCAGAAAAATTGCCTAGGGAAATCTGTTAAGGCTGTGTGCAATGATCTACATAATATGACTATACAACACAGGTGGGCAAAATGAGGCCCATAGTTTTCATGCAGACTCCAGGGTTGTTTCTCTGGCCCCTCAGGTTTCCCACCTCCCAAGGTCAAAAACAAGGTCTCATGGGGGTTAATGCAGCCTCCTGACAGCCCACAGTTGTCCACCTCTGCTATATAATATACTTTCAAAATCAATGTTTGACTATGCCTGTTAATTTTTCTTAAAAAACCAGACAAACCATGGTAGTAAAGCTACATTTACTCACTTGTTGCCAACAACCTATACATCCGAAGTTTAACCTAATCTTTTAAAAAATACTAATATCATTCCGCCTAACTATATCATTATTGACAAACTCGCAAACTCAGATGACTTGACAGGTTTGCATGAATCAAATAACACATCCTCCCCCAATCATAACAATGATCAGTCCGGTGATCAAACACAGAACCCAGTCCCCAATTCTGTAGTGAACTGTCCTAATAACAGCCACTTCAGCACCAAACCCACACTGTTGTCATGTTGCTAATTGACTTCAAGTCAGCCCAACCCATGGCAACACTGTGAATGAAACATCTCCAAGACCCCTCTTGTCAGCTCCTGCAGGTTCAGACCCCTGGCCTCCCTGATGGAGTCTAACCACCTGGCACGCAGTCTTCCTCTCTTTCTACTGCTTTTTGTCTTTGTTGTTTTCTGTTAGTAGTATGGTGCTGTCTGCATATCTTAGATTGTTAATGGTCCATCCTCCTATCTTCACTCCTCCTGCCTCTGAATCTAAACCTGCTCTGCATTCAATATTTTCTATGTACAGATTGAACAGGTGTGGTAACAGAATGCAGACCTGCTTGACTCCTTTGTCAACTGGGAACCATTCTGTTTCTTCATATTCTGTTCTAATGGCAGCCTCTTATCTGGTACAGGTTATGCATCAGGACACTCAAAGGTAGTGGCACTCCCATTCCTCTAAGAGCAAGCCATAGCTTTTTGTGATCTATGCAGTCAAAGGCTTTGCAGTAATCAATAAAGCACATACACAGTTTCTTCTGGAATTCCCACATTATATCACCCTTAAAACAGATTTTTAAAACTCATCTTTTGCTTTGGGTCTTCCCAGAAAATCAAAAACCCTTTGGAGCGATGTTGGCTAGCTGTTCACATGCACACCCTGATGTACCACCCAGCCATATGAGTTGCTCCCTTTAAGGACAGAAGAAGGTTCCCAGCCATGCGATCAACTCTTGGAGCGTTAGTTTTTTGTGAGATTTTTGGGCTATGAATCCATGTTCTAGAAGAATTTAATTCTGTTATTTTGCCAGCAGCTGTGGCTGAAACACCTTTGTCTTCACTCTTGGTGCATTGTTTTCAGCTTCAGATGGAGTGAATTGTGATGGCACCGACAGTACGAGGTGGCACAGTGTGATGTGCATATGAACAACTGCCTGATATTGCTCCAAAGTAATGTGGGGAATTTGGGGCAGCTGCTCCTGGAGTTTTCTGGCCCATGCAGACCTGTGACATATGCAGGCACAATTCCAATTTAAACCAGTACATATCTGTGTATGTTCTCTGTTACCCTGTCTAAATACTCTAAAGGCACCAGATCCTGTCTGATCTTGGAAGCTATGGTTAGTACTTGGATGGGAGACCACCAACAAATTCCAGTTGCTGCATGCTATATTTCAGAGGAAGGAAATGGCAAAACCACAATTCCTTGCTTGCATAAGAAAACCCTATGGAATTCATGCGGCTGCCATAAGTTAACAGGTGACTTGAAGACATGAATATAGGTGCATGCACATGTGTTTTGTTGTTTTTGTTTCAGGGGGAGAAGTTTGTACCTCCCTTGTACAAAAACCAGCTTTTTTTCTTGTTGTTTTTTTATTAACTTTTGTATCTTTTGGCTTTTTAACAATTTTTATTAATTGTAAGTCACCTTGAGTCCCAATCTGGGAAAAGGGCAGGATAGAAATCATCATCATCATCATGCTTTATTTATATAGCGCTGTAGATTTACATAGCCTTCTTACCCGGAGATTCACCACTTTCCTGCAGCCTTTCAGAACACAGCAATATAGTGGGGAAGGGAAGGAGGAAATCAAGGATGCCTGGATATGTTCTGTTAGCTGGATGCAAAACAATGGATATCTCTTCTAGGGTCTCCCTGGAATCTTCCACAGCTCCTGGGGAATGCCTGCATCATCATGAGTCTGACTATCAGAACATAACTTGAAAATGATATCACCCACTCATGGATGTGTGTGTGCTAAGAGTGTGAAGGAAAATAATGAGTCTTGGGGTGGGGTGGGGTGGGGTGGAAGAGGAGGAACGTGGCATAGTTTTGCCTGGCGGAACTTTATACTACATCACCTCAATGTAAGACGGAAGCCACAGATTAACAAATCTAGGAAGGATTTGGAGGCTTTAAAACACACACACACACCTACAGTGTGCAGAGTAGCACCCACCTCTCTCTCATTGTAAATAACTTTATTTATTGATTTACTGAAGTTGTATAAGACTTAATTTACCTGAATGGGCTATTTATTGTTCATAACAGCCACCCAGCCTTTATCCAAAAATGTGGTGAACAAATAAAATCAGCTCTTCACATTCCAAAACAAATGGGATATTTTGAAAAGATTTGATAAATATTACTCCAGACATACACACACACATGCCTTTAAAAACATTTTTTTAATGCCAAGGATTCCTGAAAGCTTCCAAGAAAAAAAAGGGGAAGATATTTGCAGGGTTTCTTTGCAAGGCTGATAGATAATATTTCTACTGACTTTACCAGACCATTAATTATCACCTGCCAAAAATGATTACTTAGTATAATGACAAGATTTTCATCCCCTTGTTAATAACTGTCATTGCTAATACTCATATGTCTGATCAGCATCCATCAAGAAGACAGACACATCCCTGCATCCCCCCTTCCATTAATCCAAAAAAGTATTTTTTAAAATAAAGAAGACACTGGCTGTATCATATGGTATCACTCTATTCATGGACAGTTTTCTAAAACTGCTGAACCAGCATCCTATATCTAATCTACTGAAGGATGAATAACTCTCAAATTCCCAGGGCCTAATTAAAAACAAAACTCCACAGAGAACCCCAGTCTCTGAGTTTACTGTGTAAATAAATGCAGGGCATATTTTTAAATAAATAAGCCACCTTATCATTTAACAAACAATTAAAGAGAGTATACTCTCTTCCCTACCAATCTTTGGAAAAATTTGTTTTCACACAAGACCAAAGAATATGAAATACTGCTTCTTGTTGGGTGAGATTTTTGTAAGTCTGGCTCATTTCCCCCCATTATTGTACATCTGACTCAGTTCCAGACAATTTGGCAGACCGTATCTCCCTGTATGAACCGGCTTGGGCTCTGAGATCTTCAGAAGAGGCCCTTTTCTCTGTCCCACCACCTTCACCAGCATGGTTAAATGGGGATGAGAGAAAGGGTCTTCTCCATGGCTGACCATAGACTGTTTTAAAGTGCTTTTTAAGTGCTTTTATGGTTTTAAGTATATGGTTTTAAAAGTGCTTTTATCTTATTTAATTGTATTCTGTTTTTAAAGCAATGTTCTGTTTTAAATTTGTAATAGTTTAATTCCATTTTAAGTGTCGCTTTTGTAGGTTTTTAATTGTACTGTGGTCTTAGATTGTAAACTGTCTGGAATCCCAACTTTGGGGAATGAGCAGGATACAATTAATAATAAGAATAAGTATAGTGGTTTTATAGTGTTTTTTACACACACAAATGTTTTGCACAACAATATGTTTTCTGAAAATGATGCAAAAGTGCTAACTTTTTTTAACCAACCATTTTTTTTGGGGGGGGATGGGCAGAAATTCTGCATCAGATGTAAACAACTGTGAGAAGGCTGGCCAGTTTTTCAACAGGATGCTCGCAATGTATCAGGATACATTTTCTCAGTTGAGGAAGAGAACATTTGCGAGTATCCTTTGCATCTCTACTGCCTCCCAACCAGTTTTTCCTTGTGTGTCACGGTTTAAATATAGTTTGTAGCCTAAGGGCAAGGACTGTCTTATTACACATCTTGTAAGCTGTTTACGGAGTCTTTATGGCTAAAGAGTCAAATAGAAATACTCTAAATATATAAATAAATTGACCTGGAGCTCATGCTAACCACCACAATCTATTTATCTTGTAAGCCTTTGCACATCACACCTTTCAAATGCATTGTTCAATATGCGAGTCATGGTGTCCTTCCTTGCCATGCAGGAGAGCAACAGAAAGCAATGCATCAGACACATCTTTCAAAGCCACAACAATGTAGAACCCAGAAAGACTGGATGACCTACTGGATGTATACCAATAATAATGAGATGGGACAAAGAGATATGGGTAAACTACTAATCTTTACATCCTTACATCCTTCTTATGTATGGATGATGCAGTCTGGACTATACAAGCAATCTCTTTATCTTGAAAAGATACAGGAGCAAGGCTGGTATAAATGCTGATGACCCTAACCTTTTCTTCTTCCAGAACTGATAATCACAACATTTACCTTTGGCTCTGTGAAACTATTACTAGGAGATGGTGGGATGGTTAGTTCTTGGGGAAAGGAAAGGTTAAGATCACCATTTACATAATTCTGTACATTCACTGTATATGCATGTCACTGTATATGCAAAATTTACGGTGAAGCCCGCTTTTCCTTCCTTTTCTTATGTTTAAAAACAAATTTTCAAGCGGAAAGCAGATGAATGATATATAATAGGTTTTCACTATCTCAGAGAAAAGAAAAATGGATAGTTTATTATTTATTTTATTATTTATTATTCCAAATTTATTATTCCAATGAGTTAACAGCTGTGGCCTAATTGCCACTGACCTTGGCACTGAAGGATGCATGTTTTATTTTAGAGGAAAACTGTGCTCCCAGAAACCTTTGACAACCAGATGTCTGTCTCTTGTTTGCCTTGTTTTATTGAAGTAAAGTCTCCCTCACTTTGGTCGCTGTCACACCACCAATTTTGGGTAGCACAGGCAGAGTGTGACACTGAGTGGGATCCAGAGGGTGGAAACTGGCTCCCAGACCCATTGATGGTACACACAGATGGACTGACTTGTTCAATAAGTGAGGAACAAACAGATTGTTTACTAACTTCATCTTTGTATGTTACATTTTCCAATACAAATGCCTGCGTACAATGTTTATTGACAATGGTTACTAGACCAATTTCTATAGAATAATATATAAGGAAGTAGCAATTAAGAAAACTGCTTGTTTTTTACTTGCTTTGTACTGCAAGCATTCATATTCTTTTCACAAGCAAAAAGAGAAGCTATACAACATTGACAGAACCATCAATCTGGTCATATCCTGTTAAGTTGCCTATTCATCTAACAACATATTGTAGAGACAGGAAAACAACTCTATATTTTGCAATGATTTCCTCTTCTAAATGTTAGGCTTCATACTGTTCCTTGTAAAAGATACGTAGCATTTTTAAAAGACAACTGCCTGTCAGAAAGACAAATAGTAAGGCAGTCAAGGGGAGAGAAAATAAAATTGAAAGTTTATATCTTGAGAGACTGCAGAAAAATGAAGAGTGTATCTATAGTTCACAGCTAAAGCAGTTTGATGCCACATTAACAATCCTGCCCCTACTTATGGAATCTTTAGTTTTATAGAACTACTTTGAATTCTTTGTGGTAGTTCAGAAGAATGTGATATAGAGTCTAGGTTCAGTTATGAACTACCATGCTGTGAGATTTAACACTTTTACGACCATTCTAATATAATTCAGCCATCCAACATGTGGACCTTATTATTTTATTATAAAGCCCAAAGCAAATCGGTCCCATTTATTTGTGCTTAGTTTCCTCTTTAGTTTAGAAGATTAGATGAAACCAATGGAATGAAGCAGTCTGCACTCACTAGAAATAATACAGATACATTTTTGCAAGCACTGCTGCAAAAAACCAGTGACTAAGGATGGCATCTCTCCTCTGAATGCCTGTCTTGAGTTGGTAATGGGCTGGATGAGGGAAAACAAACTCAAGTTGAATCCAGAGAAAACGGAAGTACTCACAATAGGTACCCCAGGTCTATGGAAGGAATTTTGTCATCCTGTCCTTGATGGGGTCACACTTCCCCTAAAGGACAAAGTTAGAAGTTAGGGAGTACTCCTGGATCTGTCTCTATAGTTGCCATCTCAAATAGATGTGAGGGTCAGGAGTGCTTGGTACCAACTTTGGTCGATACGCCAACTGCATCCCTACCTGGATCGAAAGGACCTTGAATCAGTAGTACATGCTCTGGTAATCTCTCGTCTTGATTTCTGTAACACGCTCTACATAGGGCTACCCTTGTACCAAGTTCGGAAGCTTCAATTAGTTCAAAATATGGCAGCCAGATAGGTCACCGGTTCATCAAGGTTCGACCACATAACTCCAATTTTAAAAGATCTTCACTGGCTGCCGATTAGCTTCTGGGCGCAATACGAGGTATTGGTTATTACCTTTAAAGCCCTGCATGGCTTGGGTCCGAGTTACTTGCAGGAACGCCTCTCCCTATATAATCCGCACCGCGCTCTTAGAACATTGGAGAAGAATTTGTTGGAATCATACGCAACCAGACTAACTTCCACTTCACAGAAAGCCTTTACTACAGCTGCTCCAAAACTCTGGAACAGTCTCCTGGAAGAGATCCATCTCACTACCTTCTTGGAGGTCTTTAAGAAGGCAGTTAAGACGGATCTACCTGATCTCTTATAAGACATATTCTTCTACCTCTTTGACCTAGATTGAAACATCTCTCTCCTTTTTCACTTTGATAGTATCATTTTTAATTGTTATCTATTTTTATATTCTATTGTACAATATTACTGTTTTTATTGTTGTGATTTGTATATTGTATATTGTATATTGTATTGGGTTTTAATCCCACCTTGATCCACCTGGGAGAGGTGGGAAATAAATAAATAAATATATTATTATTATTGTTGTTGTTGTTGTTGTTGTTGTTGTTGCGCTGTGGACCTGCTTGGTTGGGGATGTGGCATGTGGTTGTTGTGTCCCCAATCCGGCAGGGAAGGGGCTGTCTGTAAAGCCCCTTTGTTAATAAAAACCCAAGGGAAGGAAAGTGGGGTGGGGAGGAAAATGGACTGCTTGGAAATAGTAAGGGGGAGGAGGGAGAGGAGCATTATCATACTCACTTGTAGCACGTGACTGTTGCATATCAGATCTCCTTCGGAAGGAACTTATATCACATGTAACCCAGTAGTGGAAAAGCAGTGCAACTGGGAGGCATTGGCTGGTTTTGCCCTTTGTGAAAAGAACTCCAGGAATGTATGGAAGACAAAGCAGCTACAGGGCAGATACAGCATGATGTGATGAAGTATGCTGAAAGAAACTACTATCTTGATGTAATTCTGCTTTTGCAGCCTCATGTGATGAATTTCTTAGTTTAAGCAAACTGCTTCTCATAATACAGGCCTTCTCAGTGGCTGCTCCCATACTGTGGAACTTATACATATTCCAAAGCAATGTTGGCTCTCTTTCTGTTGTCCTTCGACTGTAAAGTGAAAACCATTTTATTAAGACAGCTTGCTGGCATCTGACAGGCTGCTGAGAAAGGGACTTCTAATTGGTAAATGCTGTACATTCTTATTGGTGCAATTTTAAATTGATTATAACACAATTGTTTTTCATTATTATGGTCTGTCTGATTATGTTTTAGTATTATTATCTTTCTCTTTTTATTTTTATCTGTTTCTTGTTGTGAGTTACCTTGAAACTCAATTTTGAGAGAAAAGAAGGATATAATCACGTAAATAAATAGAATATGCAATGCTGAAAGGCTAAATTGTACATTTCCTGCAGTACAAATGTAAGTAAAGTTGAACATTTTATTCCATCAAGCAAAGGCCACTGAACATCCCTGGGGAGCAGAGGAATAAGATGCATTAAGAAAGAGCAGGAGTGTTATGTATCTTTGGGGGGGTGTGCATGTGCATGCTTTCAGGTCACCTGTTGACTTATGGTGACCTCATGGATTTAATAGGTTTTTTCTCAGGCAAGGAATACTCAGAGGTAGTTTCTCCCACTCCTTCCTCTTTAATATAAAGCTTACTGCACCAGGTATTCATTAGTAGTCTTCCATCCAAGAACTAACTAGGGCTGATCCTACTAAGCTTCCAAGATCAGACAGGATCAGATGCCTTTTGGGTTATTTAGGCCCGTTTGTGTGGACTTTGGATCTGCGTCTCTTGTTTATTTGAGAGGGGAAAACGGAAGAACTTAGAATGGGGTGGGTGCCTATGGCGTGCACCCACAGGTGCTCTCAGGGCCGCACCACCATTCAAGCCAATAGGGCTTGAATACTGTCGGATTTCTATTTTTGCGGGGGGGTGGTGGTGGTGGTGGTCCAGAATGGATCCCCACAAAAATGGAGGAGTAACTGTATATACTATATACTGATCTACAAAAGAAGAGCTATTCTGTCAAAAACAAACTGTGTCAGGTAGCAAAGGAATTACATACAACCTCTGTTCAAAGATGTCATTGGCCCATGGAGACAATAAACATATCATGCAGTTTCCTATGTTCATATAAACATTTTGAACATCAAGGAGAACCCTGGGTCTCAAAAGAGATTTTAAACTTTATGGAGGTAAAAGAATGAATTTATTGCATGAAAAACAATGAGCAGGTTCTGGAAAAGATCATTATTTTATATCTCATCTAAAGCATGGAATAAATTACACCACAGGAAGGTTGGCTAGATAGACATACGCCTGAAGTTCATGTGAAAAATAACATGAAGGGAACAGAAAAATGAACAGAATGGTAACAGGAAGAAGCAACTGACACCAAAGCTACTTCAATAATTCTGCACATTCTACATACTCCTTTGCCCAATTCACCAACGATTAAAGGCATGGCTATGTATAAGACTTATTTAGTATAGAAGCCACACTGATTGCATAGAACTAATTCTATACTAGTGTACTAATCCATGAAAGTGTCATATAACGGCTTATCAGTGCAGAAAGTGCCTATTTGTTTAATGTAGACATTTTGCCCAAGTTTTCAAGGGCAAGGGATAATCCTTCACACAGCTGCTTAGAAAATCAGTTAAAACCACCGAGCTACAGGTATTGGCTGAATAAGAGTTAATACACTGAAGCCCAGTTCAAGTAATATGGAGTTACTGTATACAGCTGGTTTGTTGACCCAAGCGAAAGCTGTGGACACTGTACTAGTCTGGGAGGCACTCCTCTTGGGAAAGGTTCACAGAGGCCTGTTCCGCATGGGCAAAAAGTACATGCTGCGCATGTACTAGGGTTAGAAAGGGGTGTCCTTTCTGGACGCCCCTAACCCTAGTACGCGCTCGGTGCGTACAAAATGGCAGCCCCATTCTACACGGGCGCCATTTTGACGTTGCAGACGCCTAGCATCCGCATGTCACACGGTGGAAATGACGCCGCGAGTGCACCATTGGCGACTTGCGGCACCATTTCCACGCCGCAAGAAGAAGCTGCATTTTGCAGCTTCTTTTTTGTTGCGTCCTGGAATCGCACGGTTTGTCCGCTGTGGTTCCCGGACACAGCAACCAGCAGCACCGGCAGACTGCCCTTTTTGGGCGGTCTGTAAAGCGCCATTGAGAGGATACTCCCTGATCAATCTTTGTCACTAAAAGTACAACCTGATTCTGTGGCATGGAGCAAATTGGAATAAAATATCAGCTGTAATGTTCTCTGGACAAAGACAGCTTGACTTGAATTATCTCCCGTGCTCGTGGGTGTGTCATGCAGTGCATGCCCATGAAGATTGTTTGAAAACTGTAGTGAGTGAAAAATTGGGCTCTGCAACAGTGTTGCCAATTTCTAGGAAATTCCCCAGAAGCCAGGGAATTTAATTAATTTCTTTCCGGGGATTCTGACCGAATAATAATAAATATTGGGCAATTCCAGGGATTTTGGATTTTGGCAAAACATCCTGGGGAATATCTTTGAGGCTTGTTGGCAACACTGCTCTGGAATCACAAACTGGAACTGGGGATTATGAGCATGCAAAATGTTGGGGTGTAGAGAGATGCGCTGTGTCCACTATGACCACGTGCAGAGTTGATCCACGCAGGCAAGATGCCACGAGAAGGCTCTTGGAGAGACGTCTGCAAAGGCTTCAGGCTGAGAAGGAAAAATTCCTTCCACGCAGACTTCAGCCTTGAGCTCCCGGCTTGAAGAAATAAACACTGCTGGACAGCGAGGCTCTCACTCAAACAAGAGGGTTTTTAATCACTTGTTGCAAGCTATATACAAGATCGCACAGAGTACCAGACAGCCATCTTGGATACTCACACCTCTATATACAGACAAACAAAGTGCTTCGCCAGTCACCAAGCACAACAACCCAACAACGGAGATAGTCACCTTCTCCCTTATATAGATGGCCTTCTGTGAAGTCATGTGGTGTCTTGCCACCAATGAAACCTTGCTGGTTTCATCCCCAGTGCAGCTTGCATCATACCATTGCCCATGATGCACTGCTGGCTGACTTCACCTACTGCAAATTGCATCAGATGTCCCAGGATGCACAGCTTCCAAATGCTGACTCGTGCACACCTGCTACTTGAACTGTAGTAACCTCTGCTCCAGTTCTACCTAGTGGCCACATTCATGTCATTTCCAGGCCAAGTGTGCCACATGGTCCTGACACAAAAGTTGCACTTGCAAGAAAATGTTGCACTTTTGAGCAGCCAGGCTTCCACAAACTCTGATCTATCACTATTCCTAGTGTTTCATCTCCCCATCCAGCAAGAACCACAATTCTGTGAGTACCAAGCATGCTTGTTCCTCACTGCACTGTTGGGTGGGGGAGGGGTCTAGAAGCTTTACATCAAGGCTCCATACTCCCCCTATGCTGATTGATAATTCCCCACTTTTATATGGAAGCCACTGTGCTTTCAGGAGTGGCAAAATCCCATTTTTTCCTAGAATTTTCTGGTGATACTTGTAGGGATTGGGGTCCATGGGACTCCCCAAAAAAATATTGAGGATTCCAAGTGGCTTATGGTCCAAACTTTGCCCATTCTGGCTCAGGACCTGGGTACCACAATGACCAACTTTCTCTGCATGCAGCTAATTATACTTAAGATCATCTATCGTGGCCTCCCACAATTGCCCTGCCATCTCTAGTGGGTCAGAAGAAGGCAACCAGAGACTCCATCCTTGCAATTGATGCCTGGCAGTAGTGGAATGCTCATCCTGATGGTATTCTTTAACTGGTGGAGGTAAAATTTCTTCCTAAAGAAGTTCATATGACAACTACTTTACTGCAGAACTACTTCTTGAATGCTTTTGTGGCTTTCAGCTTACTATTTGTTTTTAAAGAAGTTACATTTTAATTATTTCACTCTTTTTGTAAATTTGATATTGCTGTGTGCCTTCAAGTCGTTTCTGACTTTTGGTCAGAAGGTGAACCTACCATGGGGTTTTCATAGCAAGATTTGTTCAGAGGAGGTTTGCCTTCCCCTGAGGCTGAGAGCATGTGACTTTCCCAAGACCACCCAATGGGTTTCATGGCCAAGCAGGGAATCGAATCCTGGTCTCAATAGCCCAGCACTCAAACCACTACACCATGCTGTTTCTCCTTTTTGTAAATACTATACTAACTTAATACTACTAATTTAAGAGCACCATAAAAATATTTATACTACATGGTCAAACAAACTTAAAAAATAACAGTATATTCTACCATATTCTTTTCGTTCAATGTGACTGAGCAGTTTTCATCTATAACTAGAGCACTTGTTAGAATCCCAATAATCTTTAAAAAAAAACTTATGGTGACCGCTAAATTGGCTGAGAAATCAATACATTATTTTTATTTAGAGCCCAAGATCTATATTTTACAAATGCAACTACAGTATCAACCTGTGGCCATTAGAGGGCACCCAATACATAGAATCTATTTTTTCATTGAGAATATCCAGCTAGAAAACAAGTAGAACTATTTGATAAAGGATGCTAGCAGAAATTGAGCTAGTGTCTTCTATGAAATATGCTGCAATATAATATAAATTAGTCAGTATTCCATGTTCTTTCTCTCTGTGTATGTGCCTCAAGTCGCCTGTCGACTTATGGTGACCCTCTGAATTTCATACAGTTTTCTTAGGCAAGGTATATTCAGAGGTGGCTTTCCCAGGTTCTTCCTGTGAAATATGGGATTCGTTGGTGGTCTCCCACCCAAGTCCTAACTAAGGCTAACCCAGCTTAGTTTCAAAGATCAGACTACACCTGGTGCCTTTAGAATATTTAGGCCCATATTGCATTGTTTACAGGAAGGGGAAAATCTTGGCTCAAATGAACACCTGATATGATATGCAAACATGATTGTATTTGATCAATATATGCACTAGGTTAGTAAACTGTAGAGCATGGATAATTTCCTTTTTGAACTACGGTTCTCAGAATCCCCTAGCTACTGGTCATGTTGGTTGTGGGTTTAGGGAATACCTACCAAAATGTCCCTAATGCAAAAACATGGAGACTTCTTGAGGAATCCATTGTCCTCTACAAAGAGGCCTGTGGCCTCACAGGAATGGAGATATATTGGATTGAAAAAGAGGAGTCCTTGTTGATATGCAAATGGACTGCTTGGTTGGCTTTGCCCAACTGCCACATAGGCAGAGGAGGGGGGCCAGTCTGCTAAAGATACCCTCCACATACCATCTTAACTAAGGACAGAAACAACAAAATGCAGGCATCTTACTAATATCTTTAATTTTTCTCCTGTTTGGTATATAACATCTTGCCTGGTGAAGATGAAGTGGAGCTTCGAAAGCTTGCAACAAGTATATTGCGCATTTTGGTTGGCCAATAAAAGTATCACTCTTTGGTGGATTTTTGTTTGAATTTACTAAATGGTCAACACAGCTACCCCTGTATATACTTTAAACTAGTAATTTTTCCAAACTCCAGCAAACAGTGAAGGACTTCAGGAAAATCTGCATTTTTATTAAATCATGGAACTTCATAGACAGTTGCAAAGAGCAGCTTCTCATACCACAGATATCCACAAGACTGTTAAAAGCAAGATAAAACAAGCAATTAGAGCAGAATAAAGCAATAGTAAAACACTGATATGAAACAATAAGCAATAAAGCAAAAATTGCATCAGAAACATAAAAGGAGAGAACAATCATCCAAAATTGCAAATAAACCTTCACAATTAACCTAACTGTGCTCTGCTTCAGAAACAGGCTTGATATGATTTGCCATTTGTTTTCATGTGCCATCTGTTACACTATGTTTGGTCTCTTTTTAGAACAAGGTAGGGCAAAAACACAGCCATCCAGATGTTGCTGAACTTCCAACAATCCTTATAATCAGGCATGCTGGCTAGTGCAAATAGAAACTCAGAAACCCACTCAGAACCATCTGGAGGGCTCCATTTGCCCTCCAGAGTTTTAAAAGATGAGACCATGGTTCATCCAATATGGTATAAAGCAATGTAGTCAAAGTGGGATGCTGTGGCTTAGTGGTTAAGATGCCAATTTTGATGATCAGAAGATCGGAAGGTTGGCAGTTCGAGGCCCAAGTGCTGAATGATGGGGTAAGCTCTTGTCATTAGTCCCAGTTCTTGCCAACCTAGCAAATGCAAGTAGATAGATAAGTACCACCACTGCGTTCCTTAGGCTCATCAGTGGAAGCTGCCCAAATCAGGGCACAGGGTGTAAAACCTTTTGTTACAATGTGATAGTTGCTATCACTGAGGACAAGTCCAAAGGATTGAGGCAAAACTGTGTGCATAGTTATTAAGCACCCCCCCCCACACACACAAAAAACATTTTGTGCTCATTCTTGTCCACCTAATGCTTGTTTCAGGAGTCATCCTCATCCTCTTGTTGATGAATAAGCGAAGACCCAAGGAAGACTCCACTAGCTGCAGTGAATGTTTGTTTTTATTATTTTTGAAGACTATTCACAGTTAATCAGTTTCATTCACTATGTAACTGTATTTGTGTAGGTTTTTGCATGTTATACATGATTGAAATATTGTTTATTATTTCTGCTATTGTTTTGAGGTTATTTATTTATTTATTATGGCCTTGTTTCCTGTGAGCTTTTGTATTTGAAACCCTTCCCTCTTGTATTTCTTAGTTCTTAATAAACCAGTCCTATCATCCTACTTTTAATAACAGTATTGCTGCTGTTGTTTAAAAATAATGTGCAAGCCAGGTGAAGATTGGAGCGCCAAGCTCTTTGCAGTGACTGTATAGCCTATACCCTCTGCTTGTCATTCACCCACCCACTCATCCCATAGCTATTACTGAAGCTACAATATGCTTCATCCAAGTCTATGAAAGCTAATGGTACAATGTCTTTTGTTCATTTAGTCTTAAAGGTGCTACGAGATCTCTTTGCATATTGATATTACAGACTAACATGGCTATGTCTCTGAAGCTACAACAGCGGACAGAATACATTATAGGAATTTGAAGTAACAGTTGCAGCTGAGAGAGATGCAAGGGAGGAGTATATATCGTCTCTTTTTCTCATCTTTCAAAACCAATTTATAATACACTGCCTCTTGCTCCTACTCCTCAAGCTTGTTCCTGCTGTGGGTAGGAAATGCTAAAACATGCTATTTCCCTCCTGGCAATGTCTTCAACTGAGAGAGGGAGGCAAATATTTTCAGTGCAGTGCCTAGCTTTCCTCACCAAGATGGTTGCTTCCTTTTTGTTTCTTCGTTGCCCTTTCAGTACAATAGCAAGACAGAATGTGAGGGACCAGCTATTGTAAACATTGCTGCTCCTGATGCATTTTAATTGCTCCATCAGACAAGGGATTTCCATGTAACATCATGTTGTGCCACAACTTCTGAAAACCATTTTATACAATTTCCTAGTAATTCATATGTAAATAACTGCTCCTGTCAGCATGAAAAATCCCAGCACTTCCATCTGAAAGTGCAGTAATTGCTTCACTCTTGCTATCAGCATGTGGTAATTGCTCCATTCACTGCCAGCAAAATGCACCAAGAATGAAACAGCAGCATGGAGTGTTTGAGCAATGAGAGCATGTCTTTATTTTACACATGTCACATCTTAGGTGCATAGTAGCAGCTCTGTCTGCAGCACATCAGGACAAATTTGGTGTCATTTTATTAGTCATTGTACTAAAATCTGAACTGAAACTAGTGGTTGAGAAACCAAACTCTGTCTCCCCCCTCTCTTTCAGGTTATGAAATGCAATTACAACCCAATCTTAAATTATTCTAAAAGTGGGTTTAGCTCATATTTAGAAGCCACGGTACCACAATCCTGCCAGCTAGTTTATTTTATTTTATCATTTTATTTTATTTACAGTGCACCCTCAGCATATGCGCCCTCGCCATACGCAGATTTAAGCTTCCGTGGTTGGCAATAGGAATACTTGGAATTAATTTCCTGAGATTTGGTCTTTCCAAGCATTCTCTATGAAAAATCAGGAAAACTGACAAGAAAGAGAGGATGCATAGTTTTTTGAGCTCAAGTTGTTATTAGTGTAATTTAAGAGAAAGCCCTGAACAACCAATGAGGCTGGTCTTATACTCAAGATTAAGAACACCTTTCTACACCAAGGAGTAAAACATGACCCTGCAGTCCAGTGAAGGCTGTTCTTGCAATCAAGGAAGTTTTCTCACAGCCTCAATAATAAATTGGCTTGATATAATTAAAGCTTGGAAAAATACTTTGGGGCAATACAATCTATCACTATTGGTTAAAAAAACCCCTCACTGAACTGTATTTTCCATAATTGATTGTGTGTATAAAATATTTCCAGATTTGGCTGTGAGAAACCTCATGAAAAACTCTCCAAGAAAGGCACGCAAGGGAATACTTGTGGGTGCCCATTATTGCTACAATCTGGCAGACCTGTCACAATAAACCCTTGTTGGAAAAACAGCAAACATGAGAAAAGAGGCACAGTTATGTAGTGCCAAACCTTAGGTCTAGAACCTAGCACTTTTCTGTCCCATGTTGGCAGTGCCACTGGTATTACTGAATTAGCTTCAGGGATTTAGGGGCTCTTAGACAGGGCTGTGCAGTCTAAGTGCTGGAACTAGGCTCAGGAGAAGCAATGTTGTTCCAGCCTCATGACTCCTTGGTTTTTTGAGCTTTGGGTTCTCTAGTGTCTTGTGCTCAGGAGGCCACCGGCTCTTTGTTGGTGATTAGGGTAGGCACCTTCTCTGTTGGGCATTATCTGTTCCTCAACCTCTGAGTCTATATTCAGGTTAGTGCTGGACTCCTGGGTTAGGAAAGGGATTACAAACAGAAATATTTATGAAAGGGGCAGAAATTACCGCTATAGAACAGGGATGAAGGGTGGCCTACACCATCGCAGTGCCTTACAAATATGTTTCATTATACCTGTAATCAGCCACACTGGCTGTGGATAGTGCTATGTGTCCAACACATTGGGGACATGCTATTCTGGGGAAGGTTGGTGTAAACCTCTCTGTTTTCTAAGGCGGGGTGAAGATGGCAACCTTGAAGCAGAGTTGGCCCTAAATATTAGTAAAATCCTGTTGTTTCACCTAAATAAGCAAAACCCCTGATTCCTTCAGATCAAAGTTCAATCAGCTCCTAAATTGACCCTCTCAAATAAAACATGCTTTAGATTTGGGCACAAGCATCTCTCAATTTATTGGTACATGTATCATTTCTATCAATGAAATGGAATTTTATCATTTTTTTTCAAGTAAGAAGGAATTTTTTTTCATCTTAGTCCTTAATCGAATTCTTGTCAACCTCAGAGTCTCAGGAAAACCTTACCCGTTAAGCACAGTGCTTGAGTTCTCTGGTGTACCACATAACTTTAACAGGAGAGCTGAGATTGAAATAGCATGAAATCATTTCATTTTCTTTTGAGACCTGCCAAAAATTGAATCTGAAGTTGAAACCTGCACATTAAATGTTCAGTGATGTGACAATTTGTTTCTCAGCTCTAAGCTGCTAAGATGTTCCCTTTATACGAAAACAAAACAAAACAAATCAAAACAATAACCTTCCATGCCTGATAGCTGGCTGCTACATACTATGGGTAGCAGATTTTAAGACCTCCAGATGTTTAAGCACAACTGCTTCCACTAACATCTTAGAGAACTAGGCTTCATCATTCAAGTTACACTTAACTTGTTTGCTCATTACAGTGGTGAATGCAGGAGCTGGGATTACAAACCTACACTTAAGAAGATTGCCCAGAGTTGATGATGATGATGATGTTATATAATATAATAACAAATTGTTGTTGTTGTTGTTGTTGTTATTCCTCCTCCTCTTCTTCTTTCCCAGTCATCCCAGCAAGCTTTGATTAGTGTGTGCGTGTGTGTGTGGTTTGCCTTCAAGTAATTTCTGCCTTATGGTAACCCTAAAGTAACTCTACCACAGGGATTTCTTAGCAAGTTTCTTCAGAGGAGTTTGCCATAGCCATCCTCTGAGGCTGAGAGATTGTGGCTTGCCCAAGTGAGGATTCTAATCCTGCTCTCCAGAGTCATCATCCAATGCTCAAACCCCTACACCATGCTGGCTCTCTAAATTGCCTCTAATTTGTGCCTTTAAGAATAGCTGCTTAAAGTGTCCAGTTTATTCCCCTTTATGCAGGAATCATGTGTTGGGGGCATCATGTGATAATCAGGCATGGAATGTGCTACTGGCCTTATCGCTGCACACTCACATGTTGCCATTCACTATGGCTTTTTACAAACTAATAATTTTTACTCTTCACAGTTGGATAAGATTCAAGATGTACTGTGACTATTCTACAGAGATAGTGCCACCAACCATATCTGATGGCTCATGGGTATGCAAGAATCAGGTTCACCCTTTCTTGGTGAAAGATACATTCCTTTTCCAGAATTCTCTTTCATCCTTTAAAAACAGATTAGTGTGGCTAGCAGTTGTAAACCACTGGAAAATTAGGTGAAGCCCAGATTAGGCAAGAGGGTCACTCCAGTGTCTAATACGATACAATTACAGTCAGCCCTCCCCATAGGTGGGCTTGCCTTCCGCAGTTTTAAGCTTAGATGGAAGGCAAGCCCTGGAAAAAGTAATGGCGTGTGTACCAGCGCTGCCACAAGCACGTGCCACTGTGAGCACGCGCCCCATTATTTTCTATGAGGCTTCAGCATACGCTCTTTTCCCCATATGTGGAGGGGTCTGGAACGGATCCCCCACCTATGGGGAGGGCAGACTTATAAAAGAATCACTGTCAGGACACATTATGGAGAAACAGAATGGCTTTCGAATGGCATGGTGATCAGACAAGGCTATCTGTTTAATTCATCCACAAAAATATATCACATGGAAACATGATCAGACTTCAAGGAAGTAGCATGAAGAATTTGAAAATTGGAGGAAGGAACAGCAACAATTTAAGACATGCAAATGGCACCATAAGACTAATAGAAAACAGGAAAGATCTGGATAGTAATTATGATAGTGAAAGAAGAAAGTGTAAAAGGAGAGCTACAGTTGAATACTAAGGGAAAAAATGATCAGAGACTACATACATAATTTAACAGTGGGTGATGAAGACATAGAAATAGTTAAATATTTTCTATAGTACCTTGTCTTGGTCATTAAACAAAATGGAGAGTGTAATTACAAACTCAGAAGACGACTAAGGCTTGGAAAGGCAACCATGAATGAATTAGGCAAAATCCTCAAGTACAAGATATACAGTATTATTAAATACCGAAGTCAGACATGTCATAGTATTTTGGGTTTCTATGTATTTTTATTATTTATTTATTTATAGTATTTATACCCTTCAGCCAAAATGCTATCAGAGCGGCTTACATTGTTTTAAATTAGACACTTCCCTGCCCTCAGGCTTACAATCTAAAAAGACAAGACACAAAAGGAGAAGGGAATGGAAGTGGGGAAGGGGAAAAGTCCAGCAAACCTTCTCTCCCTCTGAGGCCTAGACCAAGCCAGTTGGACTGGAGGGGGGGCTTTCTTCTTTTTCAGGCAAGGCCTGGAGTTGGCTTGCCCATCTCTCCTTCTGGAAGATGGTGGATAGAGGTACGGCTTTCTTCTTTTCAGGCTAGGCCCGATGGAGTTCATTTGCCCATTTCTCCTTCTGGAAGATGGTGAATAGAGGGAGGGCCTTCTTCTTTTCAGGCAAAGCCCAATGGAGTTGGCCTACCCATCTCTCCTTCTGGAAGATGGTGGATAGAGGGAGGGCCTTCTTCTTTTCAAGCTAGGCCCGATGGAGTTGGCCTCCCCATCTCTCCCTCTGGATGATGGTAGATAGAGGGAGGCCTGTCTTCTTTTCAGGGTGTGGAAGTTGGGCAGTGAGGAAAACTGACAAGTAGAGAAAAGTAATTTGAAAGGTTATGCTGGAGGAGAGGATTATGGATATCATGGACTGCTAAAAAAACAATTGAATGGGAACCTGTATTCTCAAAATGACTAAACCAACACTGTCATACTTTCATGAAATGACGAGACTCAGTGGAAAAGACGATAATGCTTGGTAATGCAGGAAGCAGTCAGAAAAGAATGAGGTTGCATCACAAGTTGATTGACTCAATCTAGGAAGCCACAGCCCTGAGTATACAAGAGGGCCATTGATGATGTGGGCTCATGGAGGACTCTCATTCATGCAATTATCTGTGATATAAGGAATAATTCACCACAGCAGTTTTTAGTGGAAAGACACCTCTGGATAGATATTGATAGGTTTTATATATTCACCACCCAGGTGAAGGCAAAGGAAATCTCACAGCCATAAATATTCCTTGGGATGGCAGTGGTGGTGGTGGGGAGGGTTAGACAACTCCCAAAGATGGAGTCAGGTTGACAGCCACAGATTACCTGGTTAACTGGGTGCCTTCTATGATGCCAATTCAGCCTGAAATTTGCACAAAATAGCAAATTACCTGGTCCTTCAGAGATATTTCCAGAAAAACAGTGTGCAGGAAGATTAGAACTGCTGTATTTGTGAGTCTGTCATACTTGAGATAATGAAACTCATTGGAAAGAACGATAATACTCAGTAAGGTAGAAGGCAGTAGGAAAAGAGGGAGATTGCACAACAGGTGGACTGATTCTTTCAAAGAAGTTAACAACCCTGAGTTTGAAAGGCTTGAGGCAGGCAGTTGATGACCAGGGATCTTGGAGCCTTCTTCTTCACAGAGTCACTCAGTCAAAGTCACCTTGATGACAAATAACAATAATATATATGCACACAGAGCTAGAAATTCCTGTGGGCTTTCCTGACCACTCCTCTATCAGATTTTGGAAGAAAAAGTGGCTTAGATACTATAGATGTCTTGCACGTTAAAAAAAAACAACAGTGTAGATTTCAAGATAGTTTATGTGAATTTCTATTGCAGATTATTCCGATCTAACATAGAAAGGCTGCAGTTCTCAAACCAGCTATACCATATGACTCAGACGTTTATTTCATCTGGGCTGTTCCAAATGATTTAATGTCTGAAGATTTAAAGGGGCTTTTTCAGTTAGAGAAGCTCTAAAATGTGTTGTTTTTATTCTGACAGGTTTAACACCAACATTTTATTAAGCTTCTTGCAAGTCAAGAAAAACCTAATGTAAAGAATAGGCATCTTTACCCAACACAAATCATTCAAGCAAATGCTCTGATTCAGTTTGTTTATTTTAAAAATTACACACCCTGCCTTTCTTTTCAGAAAGGTTTCGCAACACACCTACTACCAAGAATTCTCAGGGCACCTAACTCATCATTATGTCAAAAATGAAATCAAACCCAAACTACATTAAAAAAAAACCATACATTTTCTATAGGTTTATTCCCTCCAACCAAACAAGTAAAACTACTCAATGTGGCTTTTATTGACTAGGGCCCGGTACATACCTATGTAAAAGTCAGGGCTGGTGGTGGGCTGTTTACCCATGGAGAGATGCCACAGCAGCCAAACTGCCAGACGTCCCTCCACCCCAAAAAGAACCTGGAAAAAACGGGTTCTTTTTGGGACGCCGGGCAGACGTCACAATGATGCACTTGTGATGTAAGCGACATACAGCAACATGTATATGCTGTGCGTCGCTTATGCCATGATGGCAGCACCCATGTGGATGGGACACAGCCATTAGGCCACCACCTTGCCATGCTAGGGTTAGTGCGGTTGGTGCATGGTCCCTAAACCTAGTATCGGTGGTGGCACGGCGCTTTGGGACCATCTGTCCCGGGCCTAGTTTTACCTTATCTGTACTAAAATCATTTCTAGCAGAAAGACTGAGGCTCTCTACTTGTAAGGGGCTTCACATGAGATTGAAACAGTTCTGAGTTCCCAAGTGGCATTGTTTGTATTTTCAAGACAGATGATCAAAATTTACTGCTCTGCCCAAATCTGGAGAATCTCCCACCACAAAAGACCTAGGGGTTCTGGAGAATTTTCCCTTCCCAAGCCTGAATTTTGTAATATCTTGCCTGACATAAGACTTGGAGGTTTTGAAAGCCTGAATAATTTGTTGTGTCTTTGATTTTTTATCACAATATGGCTTTTGAAATTTTTCTTCTGGCCAAAATAACTACCACTGCATTCTCCATAAAGACAGTAAGGCAAACAAACAACATAGAGACAGTATCTACAGAACAGTTCACTCGGCAGCTGACATTGCACCCCATTTTATGTCTAACCATATATTAATGTGCCTAAAGATTTATTTTATTTTATTTTATTTTATTTTTAAAATGCTTTAAACCTCTGCCTCTGCAATGAGCTTGTCAAACAGTGCCACCCTATTTACCTCTATCAATTGCACCAGAGGTCCTTGTCATCCATCAGAGGAGTTACAGTGAAACTCTCAATAGGTTCAGATGCTCACGGTCAGCCTGCCTAAACTTTCCATCCAGAAAAGAAGGCAATGCAACATTCCCTAGTGGTGCAACAATCTTTGACAGCTCTTTACTAATGCTACGTTCCAGATGTTGTGGGACTGCAGCTCCCAACAGCCAAAGCCAGCATAGGAAATTATGAGGAATGCTAGAAAATGCAGTCCAATAACATCAAGAGGGTGACACTGTGCACCACAGCTTATGAGAAGGTGATAATATGGTAGCACTGCAATCATAACTATCAAAGGGGTGAGTTTCTTTTTCCTGACCAACACTATTGTACATTAATTTTGCTCAAACTATTTTCCCTCTCTGAAAATGAACAGTTTAGGTGTTAAACATTGAGGGAAAAGCCATGGTAACATTACAAACTCTGCTTTAAAGTATTACAACCACAACTCATCAAAGAAATCAAGTGTGCTTAAATTCTTTTATATTGCTAGACTAAAGCACTCTGTCTGAACTCTGCATGAGACTGTGGCCAACTCCACTACTTTCCAATGTGGAAAAACTGTGCATTGACTGAATGCATGCCAAGGGAATTCCTAGTATACACCAAAAGCTATATTTATGAAATAGTTACACCTTGCTAATGTAGCATTTCAGTGTTACACCTTACTAATGGAACACATCAGTAATGGAACTACAGGTTCAGTCACAAATACCATTTTCTCAAAAAATGTACTCTTTTTCTGTGAACAATATGTGAGCATGGACTATGAGGAAGTCAGGTGCATTAAAGAGAAAAACTGTACTAGAGCTCAGATATTCATCAACATATCTACCAAGCTGGAACCTATAAATGAGCAACTCTGAAGAAACAGAAGTGCTCAAGAACTTTATTCTATATCCAAATACAATTGTAATTCCATGTTCCAATGCTATACAACCAAAATCTCACAAAGCTTCAACTCAAGTGAGAATGGAATGGAATACACCCTTCTGTCCTGCAGAAATATGAATCAACCCTGCCTCAACCAGCAAGAAGCTGTTACTGTGTAATCTCTTTTCATCAAGCAAATTCCATGTAATCATTTAAAACAGAAGCCACTATACTCTTTATTTTATCCATTCCTTCCCATTCTATCCTGCCCCTCCTCTTCCTTTCCCTTGTCTTCTCTCATCTCCTTGTTCCCTGCTTGGCTTCCTCTCTGACAAGGCCACTTTAACGTTAGCCGGGAGTCTTATTATGCTGCACACCTGCTGTAGTGAGCATTTTTGGAAGCAACCAGCTGTCTACAAATTTCAGTCTTTCATGGGACATTAAGTGGACATAGAGTTTCTTTTTGCTATGTGTCCCCTGCTGACCTGTTTTTTAATGGGGAGTGTATTTTAAATTTGGCCAGGTCTGAAGGGCTAAGAATATGGATCCATTGACTCCAAGCCAAAAAAGCCAAGATCTTCATAAAGGGTCTCTGTAGCCTCACTCTCCCATCTGGTGCTGCTAGATTGCCAGGGGCCCTGGGCAAAGTGCCCTGCTGCTGTGTCACACTGCTCTCCTCTGGAGCTGACGACCTATATTGTGTCGTTTGGTCCCCTCTTGTCCAGCTCCCTCCCTTCACCCAATCAAAAATGAGTTGTGCAACTGAACCAAATCATGAACATCTGTGGCTTCTGGAGCTGGTAGGGTCAGCAAGCTTCTAACTGTGCAGTATATCTACTGTTTTAAGGCAGTGGTGTTGAAAGTGCACCCTTCACAACCATCTTTGAAGCCTCCCCCAATTGTTCCAAATGCTCCCCTCCTCATCCTAGGGTGCATGTGGACAATTTCACCACATGCCTGATCCCCTGGGGCATTTCAGGTCCAGGAGGAGCCTCTTTTCAATCTTCTGGTTCACTTTAGGGTTGAGAACAGGCCTAAAACAACCCAGCAGAGAACAGAAACTTGGCAAAAATGCAAGGGGAATTTTTCAGTGGGGGAAACAGGAAACTAGATCCAGTACAGTACAACTCTCTAAGTTTCCATGGAAGACCAAATCAGCATTTCCAACACAACCTCTAGTAGTTGCTCACCTTGTTCCAAGAAGAAAGTACAAGAAGAAAATGAATCCCCTACACCAGGGGTAGGCAACCTGCGGCCCGCGGGCCGGATGCGGCCCGGCGAGGCCTTGGGACCGGCCCCAGCCCAGTCCTGCCGCCGATTGCCGCCGGGGCCTTTGGGGGGCAATTGTCTATAGAAGCCTCAGAAACATGCATTTATATTAACATTTTTTTAAAAATCAGCAAATTTTTTTGCATGTCCTCCATTTTTTTTAAAAAAAGTGTCTTCCATTTGAAAATTTTGTCCTACATTTGTCCTTTTTTATTTATATATTTAATTTTTTTTTTAAAAAAAATATTTAATTATTTATTTTTTGGCTTCGGCCCCCCAGTTGTCTGAGGGACAGCAACCCGGCCCCCGGCTCAAAAAGGTTGCCTACCCTTGCCCTACACCAATTGTTGTTGACTGCCATTTAACTTATGGCAATCCTATGAATAAAGGAACTCTAGGTTACCCCATTATCAACAGTCCTGCTCAGGTCTTGCAGGCTGTGGCTTCTTTGATCGAGTCTATCCATCTATAATGGGATCATCCTCTTTTCCTACTGCCTTCTACTTTACCAAGAATTATTGTCTTTTCTACTGAGTCCTTTCTTCTCATGATCTGACCAAGTATAACAGTCTCAGTTTAGTCATCTTGGCTTCTAGGGAGAGTTCACACTTGATTTGCTCAAGGGACTATTTATTTGTCTTTTTAATAGATCTTTGTATCCATGGAATTCTTGAGCACCAATAATGCTTGCTAAATGAGGAGGGTTTGGGCAGCAGGGAGAGATACTAGGGTATCCAGCTCCATCAGGACTAAGCCTGAAGGAAGGAGACTCCGCCCTCCACAACTGCCATCCGCCGGCCTGAGAGGGAGTTCGCCAGGCAGGTCCAGCTCCATCAGGACTAAGCCTGAAGGAAGGAGACTCCGCCCTCCACAACTGCCATCTGCCGGCCTGAGAGCGAGTTCACCAGGCAGGTCCAGCTCCATCAGGACTACCTGAAGGAAGGAGACTCTCCCTCCACACCTGCCATCTGCCGCCTGAAAGGGAGTTCGCCAGGCAAGTCCAGCTCCATCAGGATTAAGCCTGAAGGAAGGAGACTCTGCCCTCCACAACTGCCATCCTGCCGGCCTGAGAGGGATTTCGCCAGGCAAGTCCAGCTCCATCAGGTCAAGCTGAAGGAAGGAGACTCCCCCTCCACAACTGCATCCACCGGCCTGAGAGGGAGTTCGCCAGGCAAGTCCACCTCCATCAGGACTAAGCCGAAGAAAGAGACTCCGCCCTCCACAACTCCATCTGCCGGCCTGAGAGGGAGTTCGCCAGGCAAGTCCAGCTCCATCAGGACTAAGCCTGAAGGAAGAGAACTCCCGCCCTCCACAACTGCCATCCGCCGGCCTGAGAGGGAGTTCGCCAGGCAGGTCCAGCTCCATCAGGACTAAGCCTGAAGGAAGGAGACCCGCCCTCCACAACCCATCTCCGCTGAGAGCGAGTTCGCCAGGCAGGTCCAGCTCCCATCAGGACTAGCCTGAAGAAGGAAGAGCCCTCCCTCCAATCCATCTTCCTTGGTCCAGGCTTAGAGGGAGAGAAGAACCACTGGAAACCTCATCCCCTTTCCCTCCATCATTCCCTTCTCCTTTTGTTTCGTGTCTTTTAGATTGTAAGCCTGAGGGCAGGGAACTGTCTGATTAAAAATAATATTGTAAGCCGCCCTGAGAGCCATTAGGGCTGAAGGGCGGGATATAAATACCTAAATAAATAAATAAATAATACTAGGTCACCCCTGCCACTTTCTGTTTTCTATGCCTCCAGCTTACCAGGCAGCCTTGGGGAAGGAATAGATTCTTCTTCTTTAAAAATAATTTTTTAAAAAAGCTTTTGAAGCAATAGTCACACTGGAACTAGCTTGGATGGTTGTGGACTAAATGGATCTACTGCCTTGCAAGCCATGGCCTCAACTGTCTCAATCCTTTTCTGCATGACAAGCTGGGAAGAATAAATGCTAGAAGGAATGCTGGGACCAGCTTGGTCACTCTGGTCTGCTCCCACCCCAGCCTCCACTTAGCATTGTAAACTTCCCAAATCAAACAAACAACAAACAGATGCAGTTGGGCTGCAACAGCACAGGCAGCAGGATGCAACTGACCCAGTGGTCAGTTGCATCCTGCTGCAACTACTGTGACCTTCATGACCAAGAGCACTTTTGGTCTTAAGTGGGGGCCCAATTAAAGTTGCCAAAGTGAAGACTGGAGAAAGCTTAGCCTTAACGGTTGTGCAGAAGATGTAACTTTGGAAGGTGTTGCTTATTATCTGATTGTGTGACATGTAAAACTTGCTAAAATTCCCTCTTCTATGTACAGCGCTGTGTAAATTTACAGCGCTTCATAAATAAAGGTTAATAATAATAATAATAAAATATAGAAGTCCTCTCCAGTTTTTAATCTGGCAGCTGTAAGGCCACTAATGGTACAATGGTCAAATGCCTGTTCTGCAGCCACTCACTCACAAACTACAACGTTGTGAGTTCAATACCAGCCAGGGGCTCAGGGTTGACTCGGCCTTGCATCCTTCCGAGGTTGCTAAAATGAGTGCCTAGCTTGTCAAGGGCATTGTAAACTGCTCAGGGAGTGCTTAAGTGCACTGATAAGTGGTATGGAAATGTATTTGCTATTGCTATAATGTCAGGAAACCAAGATGGAGGCAGGCACTGCTGCACTCAGCTCACTACATAGTTTTATGTGCAGTACAATGGCCTCTAGAGTATTCTGGGTGATGGGGCTAATTCTATCTCTGCCATCTCCTAACTATGAGCTGCACAAATTTTGGCACAGTCCTTCCCATGCACCACTGACCCTAGGTGATCCCTGGGCCAGTGGTGGGCCTTGAATCATTTATTTCCCCAGTAATAACAAAATAATTATAACCAATGGGAATAAATATGGTGCCAGTGCCAGACACATTAGACAGCCTGAGAAGCATAAACAGGCTGTTTATGGATTAGACAGTTTACAGTCAATATAAATTACCAGTCGCTCAGGGCTAAGGTGTTTTTGAGTTATAAGGTCCTGTGTAGCTCAGGACCAGGTGAGGAAGAGAACCAGGAGGATGAGTTCTGAATGTCAGTCATCCTCGAGTCCACTGGAGGCAAAGCCACAGCCAGGGCTGTCCAACAAGGGCCCATTTTTCCCAACCCCATCCTCCCACCTTCCCAGAACCAAAAAAAGGACCAGATGCTTAACTGCCTCATTTGTGTGCTTGCACAAATTACAGCTGGAAACAGGCCACCTGTACAGGAGCATCAAGGTTAAAGACAACCTGACAAGGCAGAAGTCAACCTAATCAGCATCAGACAAATCCTCTCAGATGGATGGCTCTAAAACACCCATGTTGGGGACACAAGGTTGTTAGTTTCAGTGCTGTTCTTCCTGGTCATGTTAACTTGCTTCTGACTCAGCTTTTTGACCCTGGCATGCTCTTTGGATTCCTTTCCCTCTTTTTCCTTGATTGTTCTGAAACTAACTTTGTGTCTGAGCTTTGACTGCCTCTGAACAAACATCTCTGCCTATTCCTTTAACCTTTGCTGTCTTATGATTCCATGCACATGTGCATGGGCTAGGTTTGGCTCTTTCCTTAGCTGTTCCTTGTGCTGTGTCTGATTGGTCTGAGGATTTGCCATCCTAAGACACTATAACTGTATCTACACTGCACAATTAATGCAGTTTGATACTGCTTTAACTTTCATGGCTCAATGCTATGGCATTCCAGGATTTATAGTTTTGTGAGATATTAAGTTTTCTCCATCAGAGAGATCTGATGTCACAGCAAACTACAAATCACAGGATTCCATAGGATAGAGTCATGACAGTTAAAGCAGCATCAAACTGCATTAATTCTGCAGTGTGGCAGCAGCCTGGATTATCTGAGAGACTCCCTTCTCCCATTTAGATGTGTCTGGTCAAATGTTCTGGTGTGGCGGTTCTGTTTACTCAGCTTAGTGAAGCTTCTTTGGTTGTAGTATGGAGAAGGGTCTTTTTTTTATTGTGGTGTGCACCACATGGTAGTATCTCCCCATCATGATCCAGTGTCTTGTTTTTTCCAAAGTTAATTAAAGACCTATTTGTTTGCTCATTATTTATTGATGTTTAAAGCTGGATTTGTTACCATTAATTAACCCCTGGTTTTTAATGACTGTATTATCTTAGTCTTTCTACCTACTGATTTCATTGCATCTGTTGTTACTATAAATCACTTTTAAGATTTTTTCAAAAAATTAAAAGTGGTATAAAAAGTTGTGCAATAAATGAAACAAATTTATTTTGTGTACCAGAGCATGCAGTTGATTTGCTTAAAGGGAGAACTACAGTGTTTGTATTTTTCTCTAAGATTGGAAACAGTGACAGAAATGGTGGAGGTACATTGCAGTGCATACATGTGGCTCAAAGGCTACTTTGGAGAAGAAATGAGAGGACTCTGGAGACTGGTTATTGAGGGTACATGGTCTCAAGTTGTACATCTACATACCCACAGGAGCTCTTGGCTCTACAAAAGAATGGGTTAGAAAAGCATCCTTTCAGGTATATTTTAGTGATGTGAGCAGCAGATGGAGCTCTCATGCAGAAAATAGAAAGCCAAGTAACTATTGATCCTTAAGCCTTCCATTATCTCTCTTTTAAAAAAGTAATATTTATTATTTCTTGGCCAAGGAAGGTTGCCAGCATCCATAGACAATGATTTTGAATTAGAAATCATTAACCTTTCAGAAAACAGTTTAGCCTTTTAGCTAGAACAAAATTGTTCTAAAATTGATACAATGTCTATTTATGGCAAACCACTAGGAAATGTATCCTTGTAGTGTGAAAAATCCATAGTCAGTGTTTTAGATGCAGAGATCAAAATCTCAGATGCATTCAGAGGTAGGCCAAATATGATGGTTGTTTTATAGGTCTCTATGTTTTCTATGTATTTCTTAGCAAAATCCATGGATTTTGGTATCCGTGAGGGCAGAGTCCTGAAGCCAAACCTAGCAGATACTAACATTAGTACAAACAAAAAGATTATTTTGTCTTCTCTAGTTTTTTATAGTGTCAAGCAAACATAAAGCATTAATTGTCATAAAAAGAACTCAGGAAAGGATACCAAAATGAATTACATTAATTAAATACTGTACTTTGTCTTGCACAAAAGACTTTTATTTATATAGCTACTATTTTAGATATAATTTTTGGGGAGCAAATATGTGAATACATTATCTTAAACATTTTATTTTTCATTCTAATCTAAAAGAAAATATTCCAAAATATTTTCCTTTATTTTCCTTCCCTTCCCTTATTTTATTTTCCTTTCCTTTTTCCTTTCCTTTCTTTTTTTCTTTTTTTAAAAAAAGGCTTGGTGGGAGAGATTTGTTATTTTCAAATTTGGACCTTCACTTTCCTAGGAGAGCACAAGTTCCCCTACTCCTTTAATAGAATGTAAAAAGAAGGGGCAACTCACTCATGTGGCTGTTCCTTTCCTGTATTGTAATAAAATTAAGGCCTGTTACAGACAGGCACCCTAGGACGGACTCAGTCCGTGCTAGGGTTAGAAAGGGGCGACTCTTCCAGATGCCCCTAACCCTAGCATGGACTGAGTCCGTACAAAATGGCGGCGGCCGTTCCACATGGCCGCTGCCATCTTTACGTAGCGGACACTCTGCATCCACATGTCACGCCCCAGATATCACGCCGCGAGTACGCAACTAGCACCTCGCGGTGTCACATCCGGGGCCCAGGAAGGAGTGTGATTTTCGTGCTCCTTCTTTGCAGCGTCCATTGCACTCCTTCTTTGCAGCGTCCAAGAACGGCGCCGTTTGGCTGCTGTGGTTCCTGGATGCTGCAACCGGTGGCGGTGGCAGACCGCCGCTTTTTGGCAGTCTGTAACCCGCCTAAGACAGGCATTTATACAGTGCATTTTAAGTACAACATTCACCAATAATTTGTTAACTTTTGCATTCTGCTTTCAGATGCCAAGCAACGTGCGTCCTGAGTGCTGAGCAAAATGGAGTCACATGCCACTTCCGGCACACATGCCATAGGTTCACCATCACAGCTATAGTCATGCCGATTTTCTTTTAGAATTCCTTAGGTCGCTCCATTAGCCATCATATGTTTGCAATGTGGTCCCTAGGGCCTCTTGCTCTCCGGAACCCCACTTGCACATCTGTAATTGCTCTCTCTATGTATGGTTGGAGTCCTTGTTGCTGAATTTTGAGCATCATTCTCATGATGTGTTGTTTTCATGATTTTCACAATCATCGTTCTCATGATTTTCTTGTGTGGGATATTAATGCTATCATCCTGTAGCTGCTGCAGTCTTTTGTGTCTCCTTTTTTGTAGGTGGGGATGTATACTGATCATTTCCAATCTATTGGCCATTGTTTTGTCTTCCACATATGTTGACATATGTTTGTTAGTGCTAGAGTTGATCCTGTTTATGTGGATTGTTGCAGTTTGATAGGTATATCATCTGTTCCTGCTGATTTATTTTTCCCAATTTCTCTTATTTGATCTTTGACCATGCTTTTTATAGAATGTGGGTTTCATCTTCATATGGCTCTTCATTCCATGTGTCTTTCATTTTTTCATCTCTTTTATAGAATTCTTCTGTGTATTTTTATTTCTTCCTGGTCTTGAATTATGTTCTTTTTGTTGTC
>NC_056522.1:316287473-316324427 GCF_019175285.1 Sceloporus undulatus | reverse complement strand
TATTATTATTATTATTATTATTATTATTATTATTATTATTATTATTATTACGCTGTAGATTTACACATCCTAGTACTTGGATAGAAATACAGGATACTGGAGTCAAAAGGTTAACATAAAACTGTTATTGGGACTTGGACAAAATGGTTGCCAGAAAGATGTAAGAAACAAGAAACCTGAAAAGTCAAGGATACCTCTTGCAAAGAAGTTTCTATAGGATTCAAAAGGGGTGGAGATATCAGGAAGGGTTTCAGAAAACAGACTCACAGAAAGGGGGTTATTGGCAAGGCGGCATGAGACTGGATGGCTATAAGGCATAAGATGCATGATGCACTGCAAACTGAATGCCAGTGGATTTTCCTGGATGGATTTGGGTGCAGCAGAGGCTGGTTTAGTATATCCAGGATATCAACTGCATTAGGATTTTAGGACATTCTCATTTCCATTCAAAAAGTGGATGTATGCAGCCTCTCCTAATAATGAAGCATCATGCTCTTCCTGGTTAGCCCTCGCCAACTTTATAGATACAGAAATGTAGAGATGTAGGCACAAATTTGGGAAGAGGCATCTGCATCTTATACACCCCCACCCCCCACCCCCCACCCCCAATTTGATACCAGGTTCCTCTTTGAAAGTTGCTACAGGGTTGTAAAGAGAAAGCAAATGACTTTTATGAGTGTTCAAAAGTCAACTGTCATCCCTGAGGCTCCAGTTTCTTTCAATGGAACAACATCTCCTTTGACCTACTGGAATGTAGATTTAATAACACTGCAGCCTGAATTTGGCAGACTGGAAAAGTTTTTTAACTACTGTGCATTGTAGTTGTGAGTATTAGCCAGCAGGCAAACTCCATGGTCTACTAATTATTTATTTAAAGGTTATTTTTAACTGTTCTTTATCAAAAAGTACTTTTGTCCCTCCACATTTGCTGGGTTTGGGGCACAGGACCCCTGTGAATGTGGAAAAACTGCAAATAACAAAAACACTATGTTTTTACCTGAGAGAACACCTCTCCAGGAATTTCTAGGTCCTCCAATGCAACTGTGGTCAGTATCTTCCAGACACTGGCCATAGAATTGCACTGGAGGAGCTACAAATGCCTAGGAATCTCTTGATTCTTCAGTGCGACTTTTGGTTAAAGTTGACCATAGAGTTGCTTTCGAGGACCTAGATATTCCTAGAGAGGACATAATAATAAAATATGTGAATAATCAAATCCGCAAAAGTCAAAGTGCAAATGTGGAGGGATGAGTTATTTAAAAATTGCTTTCATACAATCAGCTGCAAGCAGCAGAAACCAGTAATTGCCTGTAGACTTAAATTCTAACAAGACACAAGAGAAAAGGAAAGGTTGCTGGGAAGGAATGATGATGAAAGCAGACCTGCTTCACACCACATGCTTCTCTGCTGTAGCCTCTACAAATGGCTGGTGGTGGTGATCATTGAGGGAATAGCATGATGGAGGACCATGCAATATTGCTCAAAAATCCTAAGGACACAAATAATAAGATGCTCTAAACAGATATAGTAATAGAGCAATATATAGATTAAATAAAGTTCCTTTGTATTCTCAGCGCCAGTATGGTGTAGTGGTTTGAGCATTGGACTATGACTCTGGAGACCAGAATTTGATTCCCATTTGGCCATGAAACCCACTGGGTGAGCTTGGGCAACTCACATGTTCTCAGCCTCAGGGGAAGGCAATGGCAAACCTCCTCTGAACAAATCTTGCCAAGGAGACTCTATGATAGATTCACCTTTGGGTTGCCGTAAGTTGGAAATGACACCACATGATACTTGAATGGGCTATATGCAATGCACTGTGGAACCTGAAAACATTGCAGAGAAGTGTATCTCTTTTTTCTAACAGGACCCAGATTTCCTTCAAGAGCACCCTTCTGATGTCTTGGACTGAAATATAAACTAATCCCATCACCATATTCAGGAATTGGAATCTGCTAGATACTTCTAGAGTATTGGTAATAAAGAAGGTAAAGATTGGCTCTTGCTCATTTTGAGCGATGCTACTTTAGGCCATTGTTAGAAGTACTTGAATATCATTTCCTGATATTTTGAGCCTCTTCATCATCAGCTAAAGAGGCTCTTCATTGCCATTCATTCTGAAAGCATCATGCTGATTTATGCTGTCTATGTGTCTTATCCAAAGACATGATCACACAGCAGGAAGATTTTGGCAATACGACTACATGTTGATGTACATCTCTCTCTTGCATTTTAGCAACACATCAATCACATGCCTTTCACAAACTCATGCTAATAAAACTCTTTCCCATTAAGCATCATCATACAGTCCATCAACACGTATAGCCAGATATACTTTTTAAAACACACATGCAAACCCTTCTAACACTTCTGCTGTTTCCAAAACAGCTATAGCAAATCTTCATTGCAAATTGTCATAAATCCATACATACTAAATTTGAGTATTTGGAGAACATTCTGGCAGGGAAAGGGCCAGTGAAACAGCATGTGCTATTAAAGCTTTGTAAAAGCAGATGGCCTTCTAAAGCAACTGTGAAAGAGTACCTTGAGATGGCGAGGCCCTTAGAGGAAACACATTTCCTCTGGGACATCATTAAGTGATCACATTGCTTTCCACACAGTTCCATGTAACTGACTCTTTGCCTTTCCCACTTTCCCTAGAAACAGATTGTAATGATTGTAGGCACTTCACAACAGAAAGAAGATGAAACAGCAGAAAATCTCAAGAATACATCTCCCCCCCCCCCTCTTCTTAAAGGACTTCACTCACACTGATAATTGATACGACTCAAAATGGTCTCCTTCTACCACATCACAAGATAGTGATTCTTAATCCAAGTGTGCTTTGTTCTTTCTCAATGATTTATTTATGGACTTATATTAACTTACATTAGAATCCAACACACATCAATAATTTGAACAGCTAGAACACAAGTATTGTGTTAATATTATTTTCAGCTGATGAAAATAACTATAGTGTCTACAAAAAGTAACCTCTACAAAGGTTATATATCCAACAGTGGCTTATTCCAGCTATCATCCACACCAGAGGGAATTTAAAAGGCCACTTGTTCTATAAATTAAAAATTACTGCTTTATAAGGACTAATGATGCACTCAGTAATGACCATATAATAAACAACACATATGAAGACTACAGGGAGATTCAGCACCTACAAAAACAAAAATACACACATTTTGAGAAAGAGGTTTTATCATGCACCAAATGCATACAAGGGTGGTTCACAGAATGAGATGAGAGAACTAATCACTCACAAAAGATACTGCTGAATGCTGTCAGTCTCAAGTTCAGTTGTTTTGCTAAATCCACTGAGGACATCAAGAACCATCATTTGCTGCAAAGTACTAGTCAAGAATGGAAGCACAGTTCTGCCTTGTATGGCAATAGCAGAAGAGGGGAAATCACACCTACCAAGTTTGCACCACTGGGTTAAGAAATGCAGAGATAATCACACAGTATTATTTTCAATAATAACTGTAACAGTATATACAGTCATAGAATTGGTAGAGACCACAAAGGTCATCCTGTCCAACCCCCTGCTATGTAGGAATACATAAAGCACTCCCTACAGATGGTTATCCAGCTGCTCTTTAAAAACCTCCAAAGGAGGAGACTTCATCACATCCCGAGACAGCTTATTTGACCATTGAACAGCTTTTACTGCCAGGAAGTTCTTCCTAATGTTGAGGTGGAATCTTTTTTTCCCTGTAGTTTGAATCTACTGCTCTGTATCCTAGTCTCTAGAGCAGCAGGCTCCATCCTCAACATGACATCCCTTCTAATGTTTAAACATGGCCATCATGTCACCTCCTAACCTTCTCTTCTCTGGGTTAAAAATGAGTATTTTAACCCTAAGCCGCTCCTCATAGGACATGGTTTTCAGACCTTCCACCATTTTGGTTGACTTCCTCTGAACACAATCCAGCTTGTCAATATCCTTCTTGAATTGAGGTGCCCAGAACTAGACACAGTATTCCAGCCAAGGTCTGACCAAAGCCAAATAGAGTAGTACTATTATTTCTCTTAATCTGGACACTATACTCCTATTGATGCAGGCTAGAATCACATTGGCTTTTTTGGCTGCCACATCATACTGTTGGATCATGTCCAGCCTTTGGTCTACTAAGACTCCTAGATCCATCTCACATGTACTCTTGTCAAGCCAGGTGTCACCCATCCTATATCTGTGCATTTCATTTTTCTGCCTAAGTGCAGTCATAGATTTCCATTACCGATAGAAGAAAGCAGCAGTACTATGCTTCAGCTACAACTACCTTCTTCTGTATATAAGATTATTGGGGTTCCCTTTGAACTACAAAAAATGAATGAAAGTGCCACTTAGGAAACAGCTTTAATCTATTCTATTTAACCAGCAGCTGTGGAGAGAAATATAATTTCATTCAAAGACTAGTAATTTGATGGTAATCTACTTTTCAATGAGGATTCTGAATGCCATGTATAAATGCTATATATGCATATACCCAGATAAAAATTTATTCTTCACTCCAGTGAAAACAGTCACAGTTCTGATGGGACCAAATTGCTTCGTTTGTATTCAGTGGATACAGAGCCATTATCAGTAACAAAAATATCAGCAGGCATTTTTTAAAAATTCTTCTACCTTGTTTAATCAGCAGCTACTGTATCAAGAACTCGGGTTTTCTAGCCTTTGTAATTCTAGCTAAAATTTGGGAGTTCTCTTTTGGTTATATGCTTTTAGTTTTAACATTTGGGTATTAAACACATTTCTGTTTTTTCCCCATATTTTTGAGTGCTTATCCTGGTTTAGTTTCAGCTACTAAAACTGTTATGCTATAACAAGTCCAAGTGCCATGTCTGCAAAAACATAAGTATTTTCAAAGTTTCACTGTACAGCTCTAACTCCAATGATATTGCATATATTTGCACTTCACATACAAGGAGATTTTCAAAGAAATTTACATAATAAAATACAGTTTCCCATTGACTTTCCTGCAGCCTAAGACAGTTCTGTCTTTCAGTCCCCTGGGACAAAGCACCTGAAGCTATGTGATACTGCAGACTTCCCTTTTTGTGGATTGAGAGGAGGAGAACTACTCCAGAGGTCCTCTCATGACCAGCAGCTGAAAACATTCCTGTCATAGCTGTCCCATGGCAATCATACATGGTACTCAGTGCAAAATAATATGGGGGCAAGCTGGGTGCAGACTAGGAGAGTCCTGTTTCTCAACCATACCCAAAGAAAGGAGGGAACCCATGTCACCCCTGCAGCTGGTGCATATATTTTCCCTCCAGTCAGATAATCAATGGGAGAGAAAATATCTATGCCAGTTATCAATCCAATTGGAGAAGAAGAAGAAGTGAACAAAAATGGGGCAAATGGCTAAAAAGCTGCCCCTCTCACCTTTTGTACTCTCTAGTACATGGTCTGAAAAATATATGTTTGTGTTGAGTGGAAATGTGCTGCCATACATTAGAAGACTTGTTTTGTGGCGTATGCAAGGAATTAACAAACTGTTATGGGGCAGATCAGAGATTCCTTGAAAAGAAGGGGCTTTTAAGAGAGTGCTGTATTTTTAAGACCTGTACTAGTTTTTAAAACTGTGTTTAATCATTTTAATTGTATGATTTTGAGTGTTTTAAAATTTTTAATAGTTTGATTCTAGTATTGATTTTTGTAGGTTTTTAATGATATTTAAATCATTTTAATTTGTAAGTGTCCTTGAGTACCAATCTTAGAGGAAAGATGAGATAAAAATAAAGATGAGGATGAGAGTAGTAGTAGTAGCTGCAGTAATAACCATTATTCTAGTAAATACATTGTTATTGTTATTCTAGTAAATAAATACATTACAAACTTATACATTACATGAGATACAAAATAACCAGAAACCAGAATTCCTTAGATCATTATGAGAGTACCACCCAATGAAACCACTTCAGATTAAATTGGCTGTTTAGCTGGACAAATGAACTCTCCAAACTACTCTATTCCTTAGCAGACCACTAAGAAACACACCTGGAGGCTGGGAGAGGCGTTGGGAATTAGTCTGTGTTGTTCAGCCTAATTAGGCACTACAGATCAGCCAAGTCTCACAAATGAAGAGCAGGTGTTATCTTGCATTAATGGAGAAGAAGTCGAGAACGGTGTTCCATGGGCTAATTTATCTGTTTGATTTTCCATCTTAAAAACTGGAATTCCTGTGAAGAGTTAGGAGTCTTGAATTTCTCCTGTTTGATTGTCTTGTCATCTGCTACCGAAGGGAGGAAAATGCACTTTGGGACTGTGAAACAGACATACAGTACTTACTGATGTTAGTAAGGATGTAGTACAGAATGAATACAGTGAGAAATGAGTAATTGGTGTGTGCTGCTCATTGGTGCATTTGGAACTTCAGCTAAGAATATAGTGTGGCTAGTTCAATAAGTAAGCTTTTACTGCAACATATGTTTTAATGTACATATGCACTCTCTCTTCTCATCCACTCCCCTGGCATAGCTGCATGGAGCACAGAAGGTTTTTTTGTATTTTCGGCTGGCACATGTCTGAAAACTAAACTGCGGTTAATCTAAACCAGGCTTTATTGGGGAAAATCCAGCTCCATAAACTAAGGTCTGAATGTGGTGTGTATCCATTAAATAAGAATAAGACTAAACATTTTTTGTCTCAGTTAGGACATAAAACTAATCAAATATAGATAGCTTCAGAACTTTTCCCAACAGGACTCTAGTGACAAGCAGTGTGTAGATCTGAGGCTCACCCAGGTTTCTTTCCATGATGCTGAAGCCCATTTTGGCACGCTATCTAAACAAAGACCAGTAAAGCAAGCATAAGATTCTCAATTGGCTTACAGTTGTAAACCGCTTAGACACTTTTAGTTCAGTATGAAGCAGTATATAAATGAAGCTGTTTGTTTATTTATCTGGGGAAGAGAAAAATCAGGAATTTTTTGATGAGTTCCTCATATGTTTCTTTTTACAGCTTCCTACATGGAACATTTTAACATCTATCTGCCTTGATTTGGTTGCTATCTGTATTTATACGTTTCAATCATGCATTTAAGGACTGATAGTTGCACTGTTCTTATATATTATAACATTGTGCCCTTACCATTGAGGCGGTTCAATTCGGGCCACCACCCCCCTGAATGAAGAAAAATGCAGGATCCCTAGTGAAGCTAATTGAATAGCTTATTGATTTTTGTCCTTCCTGGCCACTTATCAAAGATCATAGGCAAAGGCTCCAAAGCGTGTTTTTTAAAATTCTCAGAAACTGAGAGCTAGCTTACAGAACACAGTTCAGAGATGTTCTTCGACCTTGGAACAATGGCCTAAATACACCTAACTGCTAATCCCAGCTAGAGAAGCCTCATTGATCAATATGATTGAAATAGTGTCAACTGACTATTCAGCATTGATTCATGGATCTTCCAGTTGGGACTAGCAACTGGATTTAGACCACAGCAGCTGTTCAAAAATCCTTCGCCCATCTGACCATACGCATTGAAGCTGCATGACCACACTGAACAAAACAAAGATACAACTTTTATTTCAGGTTTATGTTGTTGGACATTTAGCCTTACTGGCCACTCTCGTATGCTCAATGCCCACAATTATCTTAGTTGTAATCTAAAACCTCCGATTCCTCACTCCTATATAATATCTCCATGTCTTAACCTCCCCTTCTCCCTGCGCCCTAGGTGAGTGGGCAAGACTGAGGGTATAGTCGTATGAGATTGGACTGATTTTGTGTTGTGTCTTCAGGTCTACCACCCATTAAGTTGGTTCAGTACAGAAGAGCCATACAGTGCACTTCTGAACTGGAGGGCTATACCATCCATGCTGACTTTGAAGCAATGAGGGGGCACTGTTTGAATATTTATACACAACCAATTTTGAGATCAGGTGATGGCCCTAATCTAAGTGGATAGAAAATGGGCTGAGTCATTATCCAACCTCCCCCATAGTTGTGTCCACTCTTCAGCTCATAACATACTAGAAAATCAAATTGTCTAAGTTCTACATTATGGATCCATATCAAATCACGCTGTATATCACACTACTGTTTATTTACACATGGGCGCTCTTATCAGTGGGCTTCCAATCTGTTAATTTGACACCACATGGATCAGCACACACCATATTAATCAATGGTAGTGACATGAACACGAAAAAGCTGAAGCATGTGCATTCACGTTGCACAATAAATAACCACGAATGGAATGTTAGCCTTTCTGGAGGTGGGACTGAAAACCTGCGATATCGAGGGCCCACTGTATTCTATTTTAGCTGCATGGCAACGTTCTATGGAATCCTGGGATTTGCAGTTTAGGGGGGGCATTTGAATTCTCAGCCAGAGAGCTCTTGGGCTTCACTAAACTAACCTCAGAATTCCGCAGATGTCTTCATGCAATTAAAGTAGAAGATAGCATTATAATGGTGTAGTATGATAAGATCTGTCTTCTAGGCAGTCCATTTCTACACTTGTTGAAAAGCTTCTAACAAACACAGAGCTTCTTCCAGATGAGATGCCAATATTTTGACAGTTGTTTGAGAAAAGAAAAAATCCACACTTAATTTATCTGGAAATGTTTAAGTGGTTTTAGTTAGTAAATCCAATTTACACAAGATGTTTTTGTACCTCTGACCGATTTATTCAAAATTCAAGTCTAACTACACAGTGCCTAATTTCAACTATCCTTGCTGCAACCCACCTTATTGAGGAACCCATACCTATGGACAGGCAGTTGAAGAGAAATGCACAAGTTATGAAAGTAACCCATGGATACTGGGGGCCACTGGAGAAAACATAAATTAGAAAATACAGTTTTGTTATATATTCACTGTCTCCATCACCAAGGAAATCCAGATCTGATCAATTTGGAAGTGTGTTTCTTTACAGCTTAGTGGTGCTCCTGGATCCATTGCTCCAAATAACAATCCAAACTGTAATGGCCTGAAGTGCCAATTATCTGCTTTGGTTGTTGCACCAGCCATCCTTGTTCTTAGGGTGGAAGACATAAGATAGTGGTGTGGGAGCAGCCACCAAATGACACTCTCCCTTGTTCCCACCAAATGAGCCTGAGAAGGTGAGAGGCAGAGGGAGGCTTCTACAGATAATCTCAAAATGATGGGCTCATAAAGGGAGATACATCCTTCAAATAGCCTGTGCCCAAGCCATATAGAGCTTTATAGGTCAAAAACCAGAATTTGAATGTGCCCCGAAATGGACTGCAGCCAGTGGAGATGGCAACAATGTGCCTTTTTAAAATTTATTTCTCTACCAAAAAAGGCAGCAAAAAACAATAACAAAAAACAAACAAAACAAGCTAAAAATCAGATCCTTAAAAACCAACTTCAAAGATTCAAGGTCACATGGGATGTAAAAGGGCAACAATGTGCCCTTTAGCCATCCCCGTTAATGTGGCTGCTCTTTTGATCACCTGAAGTTGCTGAGCACTTTTCAAGGCAGACCCATGTAGAAAAACTTACAGTAATCCAACAGGATGTATGTGTTAAAGGAGTCTTAACAAAAATGATTTCTTCAGCTTCATATTTAGGGAAGAAAAAAAATGTGCATGCACTGGTAACTAGAGTGGTATTCTGCAATGCACTGTACACTGGGTTACCCTGTTATCAAGTTTAAACTTCATTTGTGCAAAACATGGCAGCCGACTGGTAACTGGTACACCAAGGAGTAATCAATTACATTAATATCAAACATATCTACTGGCTTCCATCAGTTTCTGGCAAAGTACAAAGTGCAGATTATTACCTTACAAGCCTTACATAGTTTAGGTCTATGGATCACCTTCTCCAGTATAATCTGCCGTATACACTCAGTCCTCTGGGGGACATTTACTTTAGGCAGCCAGGATTGGCTGGCAACTGTCATCCAGAAAAAATTTTTCTGCTGCCAGGTCTTTACAAACTGTTGAAGTTGGGCTCTTAATGCTGTGTTGTGTGGTTTTGGAGTTTTTTAAAGGGGCTGTATATAATTATTTTTATTGTTTTTAATGCTTTTATATTTTAATTGTTTTGATATATGATTCTTTAATTCTATATTTTATACTTTCATTTAACCATTTTAGTGTTTTTATCTGTATTGTTTTAAAGGGGCTCTACAGACCGCCCAAAGTGGCTACCCGGCACTCCTTTCATGCCAGATCGGGGCCACAGCAACCCTACACCGTGACCTCAATTTGGCAGTTTGCAGGTCTCAAAAGAAATGGCAAAATTCTGCCTCCTTTTAGAGTGGTGAAAAAACTGCCCTTGTTTTGGCAGCAGTGTTTTTTTTGCATTTCTTTGGTGCAGTGCTCTACATGCTGTGCCAAAGAAATGGGCAGAGTCAGGGCATAGGCTATTGTTATCATGCTCCCAACTCCATCCCCCTTTTCCCCAAATTTAGTCCTCAAAACAAGTGGCTATTTGATGTCATTCAAAATAGTTCAAATTTGAACCTGGACAATGTGGAAGGACTGTGAACTACCTCACAGAAGGATGCACATGCATCTGAATGCAGCTCCAGAATACTTAGTTAAGTTTAAGAAAATGAGAAGAAGTCATAAAGACATCCTCATACACACAGAGACACAAACATAGCTCCAGAAGAAGGGAAGAAGAAAAAATATGTCACGTTTCTAAATTAACAGTAAACAAATATTGCAAATACCGACCTCTCAGCAGTGTTAAAAATGGATTTCTCTGTTCCCCTCTCCCTCCAAACAAGTTTAGAAACAGGAAAAAGGAAGAAAACATAGGACTATATAGTTCAGAGACATCACACAAACCCTGTTCAGACTGTGCAAAGGAAGGTAGAAAAACAGCAAAACCTTCCCAAACGTGATCACTACTCACTCTACCACCCCAATCTTTTGTTTTGTGTTATGTTATAATAATATAATAATAATAATAATATAATAAATAATAATAATAATAATAATAATAATTTTATTAGATAGACCGCAGCCGCAATGATAAGCGGTGTACAGAAATTGCAATACATACAAAAAAATTGCTAGCCCCTCCCCCTCAAGATGGTGGTTGGAGGAGGGCTCTTTGTTTCCAGGCCTGGCTCTCCCCCTCAAGATGGTGGTTGGAGGAGGGCTCTTTGTCTTCAGGCCTGGCCTCTTCTCCCCCCTCAAGTGTGGTTGGAGGCGGGGCTCTTTGTTCAGCCAGGCCTCTCTCCCTCAGATGGTGGTTGGAGGAGGGCTCTTTGTTTCCACGCCTGGCCTCTCTCCCCCTCAAGATGGTGGTTGGAGAGGGCTCCTTTTCTTCCAGTCCTGGCCTCTCTCCCCCTCAAGATGGGGGTTGGAGGAGGTGCCTTTAGACATTTCAAAACTTACCACACTACACAACCATCTGTATACGGGAGCGGGGAAACACTTTTGGACTGCCCCTAGGCTTCCCCCAGCATACCAAAAATTCCCCTTATTCCACACTGACCAAAAAAAACACTGCATGCTTGGGGTGGTGCAACTTCTCTGGGACGTTATTTGGTCACACACAGTCTGATGATTCACGTTGACTGCTCTAGTATTCAGGTTTGGCCAAAACAATGCACACCAACCCTAACCATGGAAGCAACCTGAACATACGAGAAAGAACGTACTACATCTGCTCCTGCACCCCCGCTGGAATATGCTGCTGAGAACAGAAGCCTTGTGGATTCTACTCCCTGAAGGGTTACATCTTGAACATCTTGAGCTATTGCAACTGATCTGATCTTGGATAAGATATCACTGTCTGCTTTCTCATTTCCTTTTTGTTGCTATATATAGAAACTCAGTTAAGTCACCTCCATCACAGTCATGTTTGGAGTCAGGGAGATGATTTATTCACACATGGTTTATTTATTCACACATGATTTATTTGAAGGAGATTCAATCTGTGTCTAAGGCTGCAATCCTATACTCACTTACCTGGAAGTACAACCCACTGAATTCAATTAGATTTTCTCCTGAATAAACAAGAATAGGACTGCACCATAAATGGGTTTCTTGTCTCTTTGCTTCATATATGAAAACATGCCTTTTAGTTCTAGCTAATCCTATGGCTCTAGGCTGATTTCAGTAATATAGTCACAGTACCACTAAGTTGGAAAGGGCCTTGGGATCACATAGTTTACCTTTCTGCTTTATCTGGCATTCAGAAAAGTGCATCTCTGGGGCTCAGTCTCTGCTTCATGGGTGGGTAGCCAAAGTTTGGCTGGAAGCCAAAGTTTGATACCCAGCACCCACTGCAGGCTATATCTAAATCATATGGCAACTTCCCAGAGGACCTTTTCAGCTGCCGCTCCGAAAATGTGGAGCGACCTGCCGGAGGAGATTTGCCAAATTAGAGACCTTTAAAAAGGCGATAAAGACGGATCTCTTCTGGTGAGCCTTCCCAGACTAACCTCCAAAATGAGAACCTGAACTGTTCACCTACCCACTGTCTCTCCCTATGACCATTCCTGTAAATATTTTTCTGTGCTCCTAATTTTAGCTGCATTCTCTATGCGACTGGGTGTAATGTGTGATGCTGCTAGTGTTATTATATAGTATGATGTTTTATATGTATTTTACCAGAAGGAGGGAGGGCTAGGGGATTGAGATCATGTTATTATTGTTTTTAAATGTTATATTGGACTGTTGTTACCCACCTAGAATCTTGAAAGGGAAATGTGGGATATAATTATTATTATTATTATTATTATTATTATTACTACTACTACTACTACTACTATTATTATTATATGTGGCAACCTCTCCATCTCCAATCATTTTTTTAAACATGAAATCAAAACAGGAAGTCACATGAAGACTAGTTTGGTTACCACCTGCCTCCAACATACTTGTAAAAACCCTATTTTCCAGCCCAATATAATCATTAAGCCCCAAGAGAACTGAAGGTACTGAGGGCCATGGGCCACAAAAGAGGTCTATCTGTATAAGTGGCACATTGATTATACTGTACCCATCTCATTCTGTTTGAAGAGCTAATACTTAACAAGTTTATACACGTTTGTTGCTGGCACTGATAAATCTTGAGGTAGTTTGCAATTGTATTCAAATGAATGCATTTTAGTGATTTGCATTTTTTTTTAAAAAAAATTAACTTATCTTGTGGAGGCTGAACATAACCAGACCATGATTCTTGAGAGTCTTAACCAGTTTAGTATTACCATTTTATCGACTTCACCTGCAAAAACTTTCTTTTCTTTTGTGCATTTGCATAAAGCTTGGTAACATTTAGTGCTCAGTTTCTACTGCTCCAGTTTTAGGTTTCAATTCTTTAAAAAGAGATTTAAAAATAATTTGAATGTTTAACTATGTCATAGTAGACACCTCAGTGAGGACTGGATGAACATCAGAGTATAAGAAAGGGTATTTCTGTTGAGGACAGTTGCCTTCCCCCAATCCCTTCAAGAAGCTTTGAGAAACAGAGAGTTTAATCTAATTGTTCCTATACAGTGCTGTTAGACACTCACAATATAAGGACTGAACACGTCAGTCATATCTCTGCACTAGTTTGATTATTCCTAGCATGCTATATTTTCGTGCTATATTTTTTCTAGGTGTTATTTTGTTTCCAGGCACAATTCAAAGTACTGGTTATGTCCCATAAAGCCTTAGGTCCAGACTATCCCAAATACCATATCTCCTTATAGGAACCTGCCCAAATCTTGAGATCCTCAGAGAAAGGCTTCCTCTGGGTCTCATTAGTGATACAGGTATGCATGGTGAGAATGTGGAAAACAGGTACTCCCAGGTAATTGCTTGCAGACTGCAGAACTCCCTCCCATAGAAAGGACTGGATAGACCTTGGTCAGGTTTTTTTTTTTACCATGGGCAGATAAAGACCTTTTAATTTAAAAAGGCATTTGGTGACTAAAGGTCTTGTAAAGGAGGAGGTTGTGCTTTTGTTTTTTATTGTTATGTTTTTTAATCATGTTAACATTGCTTTAAATTACTAGTTGTTTTAATATCATAGTTTGTTTATTTGGTTTTGTTTAAAACTTGGCCATAGTGGGCTGGGGTGTGTGGAGCTATGCTCAAGTGTTGACCAAAGAATGTTCTGACTGCTGTTCTGCCAGTGCACTACTTGTGTACTGAGGTATTGGATACCTTTCTATGTATGCTTGGAGAAAGAACAACAGGAACTGGGAGAAACAACATTTATATGTGAGCTTGGAGAAAGTCACAGTAACATCCAAACAGAATTCTGGCCATAAGTTTTGTGTGTGTGTGTGTGTGTGTGTGTGTGTGTGTGTGAAATAACAAAATCTAGGAAGGAGCAAATTGGAAGAGGCCAGTACTGCATCTGCCTTTGTAACTAAAGAACTGTTAAAGCAGTAAGAGAATTCTCCAACTGCAATATGTCAAATGGAAAAGGTGTTGTAATAACCCCGTTTCTATTTGACATATTGCAATTAGAGACTGCAATAAAAAGACAGACATGGATTCACATCTCTACAATGCAAGTTTACATATTGTCCAGGCCTATATGATGCTGGCATATAAAAGGGCCTAACACATATAAAATATGGATTTGTGTAAGGCTTCTTCACACATGGTAGGTTCCTGATTATTCCCAGGAACCTGATGAATACTGCTCTCCACCCCAAGCCCAACAGAGGTTTGTTTGAACATTTCTATAGCCAATCAGATTCTCTGAAAAACAGTGGTTTTCAAACTGGTATGCATTCAAAAAACAAGGCCTCATGTTCAGAGTTCATCCACACTATTTGCAAGGATCAAAAAACCACGAAAACCTTCTGCTTCTGAATGTTCCCACCCAGCCATGCAGCCTCTGTCTGTTCTTATCCATCCCTCATAGTTGCTGGGTTTGACAACAGTTTGCTGTTATACTTGAAGCAGCAAAATTCTTGCTTACTAACTAGGATCCACTGTGAACTGCTGATAAACTGTGCTGACACCACAACAGGAGCACAATCTGGCAAGAATAATCTGGGCCCTATGAATTGTAAAATTACTTGAGTTGGCAGATTTATTGCCTGGAAAGACTGTTTCAGTTAGTGCAGTCTGCCCTTCCCTTATTCAGGGGATCCGTTCCGGATCCCTCCACGCAAAGGAAAAAAACATGGATGCTCAAGCCCCATTCAAATGAATGGGGTTTGTGCCTGCGGAGGCACGGCGGTGGTGCACAGGGCACACACCGCGGGAGCACTGCCATTGTTTCCTTCTGGCACGCGCCTCCCTCACTTCTGTCGCGGCTTCCAGTGTATGCTGGAATCTGCGTAAAATGCACCCGCGTATAACGTGGGTGCACTGTACCATGATGAATGCAAAAGGCCAGTTCTCAGAAAGCTGGGTCCTGCATAAGGATAAGCATCAGCTTAAAAGTGACTGCCTTGCTTTGTTCCTTGTTCTCCTAAGTAATGGCAATGACTAGTTTTACTGCTTAAGAAAGCCTATGAATATTTAATAACAAGCTCACAAATCCATTTTCTTAGCTAAATATGTACTAAGCCAACCTGACTTGTGTGTTTTGCATCTCAGATGATGGGAAATATTTTCCAATTAAATGCAGGACTTGTTTTTTGGCCAAGGAATTTTCAGATAAAAAAAAGTTTGTCAACATGCTGTTGGATTCATTTGGAAGTCACAAAAGAACTGGAAATCCTCCTTATTACAATGCTCTGGGGATGGACAGAATCTGAACCTTCATACTTCTCTTACATTCTTTACCCGCATGGCTGGACAACAAAATTGCAGAGACCCTGATTCAGCAGCCCTGCTGCTCCATTGCACACAGAAATGCATACTCATTGCTTGCTCATTCACTTCAGTTTCAGGGAAAGTTCTTTACATACTGTAAGTGTTCATGAGCAAAGCATTATTCGACATTATAACATTAGCAGGAGTGGAATCAAAATATGCATTAGCATGCTACCTTTGGGCAAAAGTAGCTCATCTGTATCATTTCTTCTAACCAGATTTTGACAAGTCCAGGCAAACAACAACCATAAACCATTCTCCTTAACAAAATGGTATATTTGTAACAGAAAAAAACAACAACTAAGTACCAGTCTCAGAAATATTACCCGCAGTAGTGATTAGAGTTTTCTATGTCAGTGGGGTGGGCAATGATTCTGTTCTAGGATTTATTCCAGTGTTTAAATAAGGTATCCAAAATATTGAACTCTATGCCCCAAACAGGCTCAGCACCTTGGACAGCTAATTTAATGTTCAGAATAAAACCCAGGAGAGATTTGCCATACCACTGACATGGAAGCCACTAGCCACCACTGATTACCAGTTCTTCATATATTTATACAATGGACAATGTCTCAATTTGCCCCACCTGTTCACAGGATTCTGGGGAACTTTTAGGAAATGGGTGATTCTGCTGAAGGTGAAGCCTGTTTAGCTCTCATTCGAAAGTCTGTTGCTTAAGAACTGACATCTGAGTCTGCTCGTATGAGTCCTTAGTCTGAGCTATCCAGGCTGGTGCTGTCCATGGTGCTACTTAGAACATAACTTGCCTTGCTTTGCCCTACTACAAAACTGAACTTTGTCTTGTTTTGCAGTTCTGGCTGGGACCTAAGCCCATATGATAAAATAGGCACAGGCAGCTGCAATTCTGGCACCCTGCCACCTGCTTGTGGTCTTGATAAGATGAGACAGGGTGCACCTGGAGCTCACCCAGTGAAACCCAATTTCAGATTCAGGCTTCTGCTTGGATATTTGGGAGCCCCCAAACTGTCTTGGATCTCAGGCTTACCAATACATTTCACTACTCTACCACAGATCTGCAAAAAATAAATAAATTACTATTTGGACTAGTAGAAGATTCTGGGTTTTGTAGTACAAAAATAAACTTTTCCAAGATCTGCTCTTTTGGCTCTCTTCAAGTTTAGATACTGCTTTTTCTTGTCAAAACAGAACCTAGAGGGATGGATTTTTCAAAGGGAGAAAGAGCAGCCAGGAGAAAAGGACTTAACTCTTCTCACATCCACTACATTCTCTTTAACATTCCCAGCTGCTTTTTCTCCATCCCATCTTTCAAACCAGAGCTTGTGATAGGAACTAATTTCTCCAACTGTGGCTGGGGAAAAGCATCTGCTGCTCAGGAAAGGAGGGGTGTTGAACAGGAGCAGGGCGAGTTAAGTGCTCCTTCTTTCTCTGCAGGATGCCATGGCAAAGAAAAAGCCACTGCTAGACTTTGAAGAAACATACAGCAGAAATGTGTAGCTCTCAGGTGTTGAAGCAAATGTCTGCCTTCCCAGGGAGCTCTCGCTCTCTCTTCCAGGTTCGAAGGCATTCATCCCTGTTTCCTTTGTCTAAACATCCAGTGCTCAGGTCTGTTTCCACTGAAATCTTGGTAAGAGGCCTGCAATCTCACAATCTAATTAGAATTAGACACTGGTATGAGTCCTGATCTGCCTAAGTACCCTAAAGGCACCAGGATCCTGTCTGATTTTGGAAGCTAAGCAGGGTCAATCCTGGAACATGTATGGGAGACTACCAATGAAGACCAAGTGATGTAGGCTGTATTTCACAGGAAGAAACTGGTAAGCCACCTCTGAGTATTCCATGCCTAAGAAAATCATATGAAATTCATTTGGCTGCCATAAGTCAACTGGCAATTGGATGGTGTATGCAGGCGCACACGCACACACACATCCTGGTATGAGCTCAGTGGAAAAGTGAGATTATCTTAAATTTAAAAGCCTTCATGATGGGCTACTTACATGATAATGCATATATTACTTCACTTACTATGTAAAGTCAAACCTGTTACATTTGATGGGTCCTTCAAATTCATTCTGCTGAGTTGGGCCCTGGATATTTACTGACAGTATCACTGTCAATGTGAGAAGTAAAGGGTAACAACAAATATACACATAACCCATTTAAGCTTCAGTGATAGCTATATTGCCATTGCTTTTAGGAAACAGAGTGTGTATGCAATGGCTGAAATTGGAGGGAGATCAATTCATGGGACAGCTGTATGTCCTCTTACATCTCCATCCATCGTTAAGATCCTGGTATGGGGCCAGAATGCCACACCATGTCAATGGAAAGCAAAATAAAAAGAATGAAAAATGAAAATGAAATTAGAGTTCAAGCAGTACCTGTGACAACACTGGGGATTTTTGACAGGAAGCTCTTGACTGTTCGGATGGGCACGCCACCTGTTTTGTCATCCTGCATCCTTGTAATGATATCTTCTATCTGGGAAACAAGCAACAAAAACAACCAAAAATTACTCTTGGAAGCCAAATGACTGACTGTAGAGATCTAGAATGTGAAAAACATTTTGAATCTGTCCACAAACTTCTAGCAACACTTCAGCAACTTTCTATTTTGTTATAAAGAACTTTGTCCAAAGGAAGGAAGGAAGGAAGGAAGGAAGGAAGGATGAAATGATTGATGGAAGGAAGGCCTGAGTTGAGAGTACAAGAGAAAGATGATGGTCACATATGTGGGTGAGATTACATGTGAAAAGATAAATAGTATAGCTGTTTACAGAACCCATGTAGCAACCTGCCTGGGTCTTGAAAGGATTACATTACTCCATGTGGGCAAATTCAAAGACATAGCCATGTTAGTCTGGAAAATAAGTATGCAAATAGATCTTATAGCACCTTTGAGACTAACTGAAATAAAGAAGCTGGTAGCATGAGCTTTTGTAGATTTTAGTCTGCTTCCCATGTATCTGAGGAAGCAGACTCAAGTTCACAAAAGTACATGCTACCAGCTTCTTTCTTTCACATAACAAGTTTGCCATTACACAACACACAGATCTCTGTGTGTGTGTTTGTGTAAAAAGCATGCAGTTCAAGAAATAATTAAGTACAACATTATACAACCTTATAAACAACAGAATCAAAAGGATTTTCTCTTGTACGTGCTCTTTGGTCCATGAATGTGCAAGAACATCCCTGGATGCACACCCCTCCCTCACCAATAGCCTTTCTCATTGAATCACTCTATGTAGGAAATATATATTAGTGTGATTAACAAACAAAATTAATAAATTAACAAAATGTTTTTGCTTCTTCAGAATTTATTTATTAACTTGTGTTTGTTAATCACACTAATAAATATGTATACTTTTAGTTATTAGCCGCATCCCTCTGGGATCAAAAGTTCTGTCTGAATTAAAATGTGTTTGTTTTTTAAATCAAGCCTTCAGGTGACTAAGGATTTTATTCCACTTGTTCAAGAATTTCTGAAAACTGTTTTAACCTTTTCTCACTTGTTACCTTCTTTATTACATTTTAGCTGGTTATCTTTTACTATTTACTGCCTAGCCTTCTGTGAACCAGAGGGTGGGAGCAGCCACCAAGAAAGTCCTCTCTCATACCCTCACGAAGCAGGCCTGTAATGGTGGTGGGACTGAGAGAAAGCCTTCTCCTGAAGATCTTGGGCTTCTTGCATGACCTTCTTCTAGGTGATGATCAGCACTTTGAATTGTGCCCAGAAACAAACTGGTAGCCAGTGGAGCTATTTCAACAGGGAGTTATATGCTCCCTGTAATGTCTGCTGTTGGAATCCAATCTTATAAGAATCCACACAGAGTTCAATCTTCAAGTAAGAGCAGTAAGTTTATTCACCCATGAGCTACTGAGCACAGCCAGTCCCAGGGGAGTGAGATGAGGAAGAGACAACAATCAATCCCTCTCCAACCCTCTTAATAGTATATATACACTACAGGTGATATCACTAAGGGCTGTGTCTTAAAGGTACCTTACATCACACTCCCTATAACTGGCCCCTGACAATATTCTGGCCACCACATTTTGAACCCACTAAAGTTTCTGAACCGTTTCCAAAGGCAGCCCCATGTAGAATGCATTAGAATTGTCCAAATGGGATTTATCAAGGCATGTCACTGTGGCCAACCCTTTTTTCCTGGCCCTTGTCCCTCATTGGGAATACAGGGACTTTTTCTTCAAGTGATTTGCCTCACCCAGTTGCCATGGTGGGAATGGCTCCTGCCAGGATCTACTTGACAGAGGAAGAATTGGCAGTGGCGGTGGAAGCAGAAGCCAGGGTGGCCACTGTAGCACCAGGGCCCATGCTATAAATGGATGAATGGGTAGTGGAGCAGCTTTGTCTTTACTTTCCTCCAAAGAGCTCAGCATCCGGAGGAAATCAACCAAGAATGGGAGGTGGCCCAGTGGAGTGAAAGGAACCACTGTTGCAGTGAGATCTGTGCTTGCCTCAAGGCAGCAAATCAGGAAAAGTGTGGCAAGGGCAGGGGCAGGATTGATATAGTGACATTTTTCTAATGGTGTCACCTGGTGAGGTCCACACTCCCTGCATATCCAAGTGTTACACCCACATGTAGTACAATACATATGGAGTGCATCAGGTTTGGGAAGGTTATTCTATATTGATAGAAATGTAGAAATTCTGTAAAGACATACTCCATCATTCTGATGGCCTCCGATCTGCTGGACTGCAACTCCTTTCATCCACACTCTGCATGACTACTGCAGTCTATCACTTCTGGGAAGCATCAGACTGCAGGAGGCTGTCCTAAAACATAAGCTTTCTAATTGCAAAACCCCAATTCATTGTTTTGCTGGGAGTTTCCATGGTTGGGTCTTAGTCGCTCACTATCTAATGACTTCAGTTCACCATAATCACATTTTAGCAATGCCTTCTAGTAAGCTTATAATTGAAATAGTGTCATTGCTGTGCTCCAAATACTGTCTCTGGAGACACGTGGGTGATGATGACTCATTATTTCAAAGCTTTGCAGTACATCATGTGCAAGCCTTATTACTGTCAGCAACTTCAGTCTGAATCTTCGAGGTTACATAACAACCCTGTCTTTGTAGTTACACATAAACATGCATATGTATATTATTGTCAGTGATATTATTACTATCATATGTGAAGGAAGGGAAAAAAGATGGTAACAAATGTGGCAATGTGGAATCCTGTTTGCTTTGGAAGCTCATTCTGAAAATATTTGCCACAAGGCATATAATGCTAAAGGACCTTTTCGAAGACCCGAGAGCTATTCCCATCTCTTCTTGTCAACCACAGTTTGACTTTTCTTAAAAGGTAACTTTACTCAAGGCTTATCATTTCTATAATAAATGGAAAAATTATAAAGCAGACGAACATTTTACACAATGGGGGCTGAGGTAGAACTTAATCCACAGCTGTATGCTAATGCCCTTTAATTCTTCAGACATATCATCAAATAAAAGTCTGTGTACGTGTGTACGGAAACATGCACATGCGCATAAACACACACACATCTCAGCTCTGGCCTACAGTCATCCTGCTAATCAATAATCCTGACTCTCAGAACTGAAATCTGGACAGAACTGGATTGAGTGCTTATTCCTGTGAGGCAGTGGTTCTCAACCGTCTTAATGCTGCAACCCTTTAATATAGTTCCTCATGTTGTGGTGACCCCCAACCATAAAATTGCAGTGTCTTGGTTCCTAAGGTGACCCCTGTGAAAGGGTTGTTTGACCCTCCAAAGGGACCGCGACCCACAGGTTGGGAACAGCTGATGTGAGGTATTCTCTCTTCTCTGTGTGTGTATTTGAAAAGCCAGGCACACATATATCCATGCCAAGTGGGTGGATTGCCATCTTTAATGTCACTGGGTTTTCTAAAGAGGGCTAAGTATTCTTGAAAAGTCTGATTTGGACACAGCAACACATGCCTTAGTCACACCCATTTGGATTATTGTAGTGCACTCTGGGTAGGGCTGCCTTTGAAACATGCTTAAAAATTTCAATTGGCCCAAAGAGCTGTAGCCAGACCACTGATTGGGTCAGTTATAGGCAGCATATTAATCCTTCATTACAACAACTATAAGCCTAGTGGACTGTTTTCAGGAGCAATTCAAAGTGTTGGTTGTGATCTTTAAAATCCCATTCGGTTCAGCATCAGATGATCTGAAGGACTGTATTTTCCTACACAAGCCTTCCTTGACTTCAAGATCTTTTCTCTATCATACCACTATCATGGATATATTTGATGGGAATATGGGAGAATGATTTCTCAATAGTTGCTCTAAAGCTTCGGATCGCTCTCCCTAGGGAAACTAGGATGGTTTCTTTCTTGCCATCCTTCTTCTGGCAAGTTTTTTGGTTCAACAGGCTTTCAGGAATTGACTGCAAGGGATTTTAATACTGTGCTGTTTTACTAACTTTTATCTTTTGTCTTTTATGATTTAAATAGATAGTTTTAACTGCAATTGAAAATAACTTTTTTGTTTTTATTTATGTCTTAAAAGCACTTTTATTGGTATTTATTTTAATTCTTGTAAGCCACCTTGAGTCCCAGTTTTATAGAATAGGCAGGATAGGAATGATTGAATGAATGACTGAATGAATTATTAAAAAAATGGTGATGTTGTCAGTGATTTCTTGATCAAAAGTTAAATAATATTGTTTTTACAAAAGAGTGAAGATGCTTGCAGCTCCTTAAAGGCCAACACATTTATTCTAGTAGGAGTTTTTATCAGCTAGAGTCTACTTCATCCGAAGCAGCTATCCTCCTGAGTTGGCAGGTGTATAGGGCAAACACATTATGCACAGCATAAATGTGCCATGAAACCCCTATGCTAAGTAGGTGAGAAGGGAACTGCACTTTAATGCATATCAAAGGTATTACATTGGGGAAGATTGTCTTACAGTGTCACAAGATTCTGTTGGTTTTATTGCACCAGAATGATAATGGCTTCTCTCTCTTAAATGCATTTAATAACTGATATTAAGTATGTTTGACCAAAGGCCCCTTCAATTAGCTTTTAACAGAAACCTAGAACTGTCTTCTCCTATTCAAATGCAGATTAATATGATATGAAAGGCAAATGGTGGGCAAGATTTGAAAGGCAAATAGATAAATTATTATATATATCAGCACCCAAAAAAGAATCGGATGCAATACTGAGTTTTTCAAATTGTAAAGGAGGTGTGTGGGCATGCGGTTGGGAGGGAGGGAGAGAGAGAGAGACTGAAAAATTGTTCTCCTTTGACAAACTCTTAATAGGTTGTAGAAGGGACTACCAGAAATCCACTGCCTTTCTGTAAAAATGAAGTTTAGGAGCACGTGTTGCCTTGGAAACAACCAGCGTTTCTGGTATGTTACTTCATTATCCTTCCATAAAGGTAGGCCAGTCTTCACATTATGTCACTTCATGTAACAATGACTGAAACAATAACATCTACAGGAAATGAGGTAAGCCCTGGGAAGCACACAAACCACCTGCTCTTGACTGTTCATTCCCATTACCTTTTATTCATTTACAATAGATATTAAAGCATAATATTAAAGTGATACCCTTTGTAATAGCAACCAAGGCTGCAAAATTAATGGGCGGCTGTGGAGTGAGTGGGTTATGGATAACAGCTCAATATATAATCCTAAATCAAAACAGTTGGACTGAATTTGATTGAAATTAAAGGCATGGGGGTGGGGTAGGTAGGTATCCATACAACCAGTTCTGACAAAAGGCTAAGTCTGTAGGTAGGAACAGCTGGGAGATAAACACATAGGCCTGTTACAGACTGCCAAAATAAAGCTGCTTCGGGTCTCTTTGGAGGTATGCTATTTAAATGATGCATGGGTCCTAAGAGTCCGGAGGTCGCGCCAAAGCCACACTCCATTCCTAAGCACTGGAGTGCAGCTTTGGTGCAGCTTCTAGATTCTTGGGACCCATGCATCATTTAAACAGCATACCTCCAAAGAGACTCGAAGCCGCTTTATTTTGGCAGTCTGTAACAGGCCATTGTACTGCCAAAGCCCACTACACCTGACTTTTGGTGCAGTAAAAAGGATAGGTACACTAGGTTGCTTTGCAATGAATGACAGACTGTAAATAATTTCCTCAAAAGGTTAAATAATTTTACATCTCTACCTGGGCTTGTTTTTTGTAATGGAAAAGCAAATGTTGGTCATTTAAGTATTTCCTTTCCTGCAGCAGTGGACAATCTTTGCCCATTGACTAAATCCTTTTTTCTTTTTCTTTTTTGCAATAAGAAGGCCAGTGAAATCTGCAATACTATTATTATGAAATTTGTATTGACTAGATATATTATAATGAGTGAACTTTATATGGGCTTTAGTTTTAAGTTGTTATCCTTTCCAAGACTCTAGGGAAGGGTGGGTTTGAAATCTAATAAATTAGAGGGTTACTCTTCTTAAAAAAAAACTCCAATTAGGCTTATTGTATTAACTTGCACCACTTCCTCAGCATGAGAATTTAAGTGTGGCAGGGCTGCATTTGTAAGAAATGACACTTTGAAAAAGCGCAGTATCATAGCTACCACATATTATAAAGCATTGGAGGGGGGGGGCTGCACCAATCAGTCCTCATACAGATTAACAAAGCCACACCATATGAAGACATTTTCCCATCAAATAGCAAATGTTCCATTAATAGTCTGTTTCCTTCCCTCCACTTTTTTCTTCTTTTGTGTGTATTCCTGTATCACGTAATGCAGTGTGACAGGTCATTTCATGCATCATTTAATGCTATACATTGCAATCTCCCATGGCCAAAATTAAGTCTGAAAATTGGCAAAAAGCAGATGTTGAAGGAGTGTGCCCTTTGCACTGAATACAGAGCTGAATTCTGTTTACCAACACAAAATGATGCTGAAGTTTCAATATGCTCATGCAGTGAACACTTCAAAAATGTTCAAGGCCTTTCATTCTATCTTTGGCTTGACAGAGAAGGAAAGTGAGTTATGTCTTGGGTGAGGACAGGCATGATTTGTTTGAAGGGCAAAAAGTGAACCATACCATCTCTTACCATATCCCTGCCCTGTGATCCTTCATTCCACCTACTGTCATTGCAACAGTTGTGGCTCAAACGAAGGGATGAGGAGCAATATTGTCAGACTTCTCAACATTTCCATCAAATGATGCACTCTGTATTCCAAATTGACTAATACTGTCTCACTTAAGAGCATCTGTGATCAGACCATTTCTCTTGAACTCTTGTTTGAACAAATACCTTTTCATTCTCCAGTATACATTGTGATGTTAATCCTCCTGATACTACTCAAAGTAAAATGTACTAGGTAAAGTTAGATCACCTTTTAATTTTTTTAAAAGTATGCCATGAATTGAGGTTGACTGAAGGGCAGCTAACAACAAAAATGTGACTTTGTTGCTTCCTCTTTTATTTCCTTCTCTCCCTCACTTTCACATATTATGATTCTGATTATAATTTATTTATATCTCACCACCACCACCCCAAAAATCTGGGTATCAAGTTGGCCTACAAAAGTTAAAACAGATTCAGCTAAAAAAAATTCATCATACATAGTTTATAATATAATTAAACTAGCTATAAAATTAAAAGCAGTCCAAAACCTAACCAAAAATAAAAGAAGAATAAATCTAAACAATACAACACTTTATGAAAGCTCAGCCCTTCCACTCTGAGCAATCAGCCCTTAATGGGTGCTGAAACAAAAAGGTCTTCAACTGCTTAAAGAAGAATGGCAAGGGCAGCACCAGTCTAACTAGAGAAATAATGCAGTCTGACACCACTTTAACTGGCATGGCTCCATTTTACAGAATCCTGGAGTTTGTAGTTTTGTGAGACACCAGAACTCTTTGGCAGAGAAGGTTAAAGATCTTGTAAAACTGCAAATCCCTGGATTCTATAAAACAGAGCTACTACACTTAAAATGCTGTGAATCTGCATTTATTTCTACACTTGAGGAAGGGAGCCTGGGAACAACCACTGAGGGACGGAGCAGCCATTCAGACTACTTTAAATGCAAGGACCTTTGGCTTCAAAAGGAATTTGAAGTCCCTACATGCTAAAACTAAATGGGTATTATATCATTCCTTAGAGTTTCTGTTACTGGATAGCACACTAGTAATTCTTTTCTTAGGGAGCCCTTCTGCCAAGAAGGGAATTCACCAGCAGGAAATGTCTCTCACCACTCCTGATCCATCACACAACTCTAGGAGCCACATCTTTGGAGTTGTCCCTACTCATGGTGTACTGAATACACTGAAAATTTGATGGGACCAGGACAGCAGCATCTCATTGCCTTTCTATATACAAGAAACACCTTAAATAAAAAATAGAATAGATATCCAGTCATTCAAGTCTCTTTCAATCCAATTTGTAAATCTTAATGTCAGGTGAAGGAGCAGCCAAGAAATCTTGTACAAAAAAGGGGGTTCACATATTCCACTCACATAGTTTAGTGACCCAAAGATTTAAAAGATTACTATTGGAGTGCTTCCAATGAGAGGTTTCTGATTAAAGTTGACAAATGTACATGCCAAATTAACCGAGGTCAGATATCAGGCTGAAATTAAATTTTACAGTAGCTGACATGGATAGATGCAAACAAACAAGCAAACCATCTTTAGACTATCAGACAGGAAAATTAGTATGTGGCACTATGCCAGACAAGCACACTATCATCAACTGACCAATCTGCCTTTGGGTACCATCATTGTGAGTAGCAACAATCACACATTTGCCAGCATGTTCCAGGGGCTCTTTCTGACATCTCCTTGCCATTAAGCCCCAGATTATGGTGTCATCTTTCTCCTGTTTCATAAGAACTAAGAGACAGAACTGAGAATTTAATGTGTTTGTTTAAACGTAATTCGTACCTGTCTTCCTTCTTGGAATAGACAGTCTCTAAGAGGTTCCCAGGCCATATCCTATGCAGGCAATGACCAGATGTAGACTAGCTTAGCTTCAGCTAAGATGGTTTCATCATGCCTTTATTCCTTTATTGTTCTAGAGCCCCAATTTGGCACTTGAAAGAAATACATGAGAGGGGAGAGGAAGACAGTTCACATTAGCTTGACCCCAGAATTTATTGGCTCTGGCAGTCTCAATTAAAGTAGCATTTTTCTAACCCTTCTCCCAAAAATAATGTTGTGAGAAGAGTTGCCTTGAAAATTTGCACATCTGTAAAGCTTGCAGAACACTTTGGAGAAATGAAGTCCACAAATAATGATGAATATACTTTAAAATATGAACAGCTAAAAATGCATACAACTGAAAATATGGATGCAGACATGCTTTAGCCAATGGGGAAATGTGTACAGAGTGAGCCCTTGGTATCTGCTGGGGTTGGGGTTCCAGGACACACACACACCCCAATATCAAAATCTGTGGATGCTGAAGTCCCATTAAATACAATGGCACAGTAAAATGGGGTCCCTTAATATAGCATGGCAAAATCAAGCTGTGCTTTTGGGTATTTAATTTTTTAAAAAATATTTTCAAGCCTTGGATGGTTGAGTCCATTGTTAACGAATCGATGCAGAAAAAAAAATCTTGCAACTAATTTTTTTAAAAAGGACAAAATGAAAATACAGGTGGGGTTTGCAGAAATGCAACAGATATGAGTCCAAGACCTTCTCACACCCTTACACTCCTGTTTTTATCTCTAAGGAGAAAACACCAAACATACATACACTTTGTGTGTTGGACTAAGAAGAGCTTTTGTCTTCATTTAGCAGAAAGCACTTCAAAGTATTTATATATTCAGTAACCCTGATCATGCTAGGTCAGGGGTAGGCAACCTTTTTGAGCCGGGGGCCAGGTTGCTGTCCCTCAGACAACTGGAGGGATAATAATTAAATAAATAAACTGGGACAAATGTAGGACACAATTTTCAAATGGAGGACACTTTTTTAAAATGGAGGACACGCAAAAAAAATTGGCTGAGTTTTTTAAAAATGTTAATATAAATGTATGTTTCGGAGGCTTCTATAGACAATTGCCTCCCTTGCCCGCCGCTTGCCCCCCTTGCCTGCCGCTTGCCCCCCCTTGCCCGCCTCCTCCTGATAGGCCAAAGGCCCCACGCCTTCACGCGAGAGGCCAAAGGCTCCGGTGGCAATTGGCGGCAGGACCCGGCTGGGGCCGGTCCCAAGGCCTTGCCGGGCTGCATCCGGCCCGCGGGCCGCAGGTTGCCTACCCCTGTGCTAGGTTATGAAATGCATGGAGGCTTCTGGGCACATTTAGGCCTTTATGTGCAATATGTGATGGTCTGAAGGTCTTCTGCCAGCGAGGGGCCATTGGATGCAAGGCTTGCACATGCAGCCCCACTGTCATTTTCCACATTCATTTTGAACACTTAAAGAAAGATCATGAGTGAGAAGTACTTTGGTTCTTTCAGTCTGCTGCTCATTACTTCCCTTGCTGATACCAATCTAGGTAAGAAACCATATCCTTATCACTCTGGAGTGCCACACTGGAGTGCCTTTTGCCTTACAAACGTCTGTCACATGCATTTAAAGAAGAAGTACAAGGTGTCTGATACAATTCAGTTGCAGTACTTGATATGCAGTGCTTCAAAATAAATGAGAATGTGGTCTGGATTAAATGTTGCACACAGGGAATATGGCCCTTCATAGATGGGATTCATGTGTATCCTTAACTGTTAACTAAAATTGTTAATTTTAGTTACATACATACTGGTAAATAATAATAATAATAATAATAATAATAATAATAATAATAATAATAATAATACTGTAATAAGTTTATTTCTATTTTCCCACTTCTCCCAATGGATCGAAGCGGGCAATCATGTAAATACATGATAAAATACATATCATAAAAACATCACAAAGTATAAAAATTTCAATTACAGTAATCGCAGGGCAGCGGGCAGTTATGCTGTTATGACCGGAAGTGAGGTTTCCTAAAGTTCTTTATAGAAGGTCAGGTGAGTATGTCCACCGGAAGGTCAGGTGGGTATCCCCTATGTTGTGTGTTAACTTTACCACATTGTATTTCACCTACCCAAATAGTTTTCTTTCCACCCTGGAAAGGTCTGGTTCCTTTTTACTAAAAGCAATTGCACTGAGAATATTAATATATGCATGGCATCCCTGGCTTTTGATTGTTTAGCTGCCATAGTCTCTAGCACTCTTCTGAGCAGACAAGACAAGCAACTCTCCCAACTTTCATGGCTTGAACGATTTAACAGAGAAAAATGAGTGCATGCATTAGTTCTGTGCTTTCTCAGATCAGGAAATCCTTAAAAGGCAGTTTATAGAATAGAGTGATTTTTGTACTGAACTGAGATCAAGAAAGAACAAATTCAAATGTCTTTCAGTATTCTTACAGTCAATTATTTCAATTACTGCTTACGGTGAGTTTCCTTCTGTTAATGAGTGGTAAGAATACTTCCCACATAACAACTTTGGCAGTTCGTTTGACACTCCCATCAGTGGACCTCAGAAGCACCAATCCCTGTGGGGACCAGGGAACAATTTCAGCGAGTTTTTGGATCCTCCTGGCTGATTTAGGTCCAGGAGAAGTCCTTTTCCTTCAAACAGGAAATGACTGGAAGTCTCGTTCCATTTTCCCCCTAAAGCAGCCATGGAAGATCACAATATTGCAAAAAAATTTCCCCATGTCTCCTACAGGGGATTAAAAAAAGTCCAATAAAAAATGGGGCTGTAGCCCCTTGGGGAGCAAGTAAACACTTTGGAGGCCACACTTTGCCCACACTTTTCATTAGTGTCACTTTGCTAAATGCATGCTTGTCAACTGAGTAACAAAACTTACTAGAACAGAATCTAGCATATTTAATGTACAAACCAAAAAACACTGTGGGCTACTTTGCTAAGAAGGAAAGGTATCCTTGCCCTTGCATCATCATTATTATGTATGCTACAATCCTCAGAATCACTTTGGCCAGCATGGTTACTGCATATGCTGGTTGGGGTATTTTTAGTCCAAAAAAGTAACTTTTTCAAGATCTGGTTTTGGTATTAAAAGGATACAGAAACTGGAGACCCAGATTCACTTGGTTATACTCAAATTGGTAACTGGATTTCAGTTACATAAGATGTTAAGTATAGCAGAAATTAGAAAAATTCTTTTCTCTAAGGTCATATTGCTTCATTATGTAACATCCTGCATCATTCTTTGAAGCATGTGGTATTGGCTACTACGTACTAGAAAGGAGACATCAGCCTCCATACACACTACTTATGCAGTACAGTAGCTCTTTTGTTATCTTACTACTGAGGAGCTTGATGTACTTTAATTGCTTCCTTTTATTCTTTGCTCTTCTCATCCTGGCTCTAGAGATACAACTTGCTCAGATACAAAATAAGAACGTTTTTGCAGGAAGATATGTATAATCTCCCAACAGCAAAGGGATAATATAAATAAAAATATGGATCCAAGTCCATTCCAAAGGGACTTTATTAATAACAGAATTCATGTGAAGCATTGAATACTCCAATTAACTGCCCATTTAAAAGGGACTTTTACCAGTAGATTACCGGCTTAAAAACAACTGGGGCAAAGGTTCTCATATTATCAGTTTATAACACATACATCTAGACAGGATTCAGCACCATTTGGGATTTTGGGTCAAAAGCTACATGAACCTAATGTTCTTAACAAAGCAGCACTGTTTTTGCTTTTTAAACTTCACTTAAATAAATTGCTCAAAGTTTAATTTTATATACTGTTAGCCAATGAATATCACATGTCTGGTCTTGCAAAGGCAAGAGCCACTAATATGAATGATACTTGTACCTAATCAGCATATGAATGTTATATCTCCCTGTTCAAACTAAGAAAAGGTCATTCAGGTACTTAGCAGGTCTCACAGTAGAATCTATAAATACAAATTATGCCATAATTGGGGATACAGCTTATATTATACTTGTATCACTTAGGAAACATTTGTTGCTGTTGTGTGTGTTTTCAAGTCGTTGTTGACTTATAGAAACTTTGGGCACATCTATCATGGGAGTTTTTTTGGCAAGATTTATACAAAGGGGGTTTGTCATTACCTTCCTCTGAAAATCTGTGACTTGCTGAAGGTCACCCAGTCGGTTTCCTTGGCCAAATGAAGATTTGAATCCTGGTCCTAGTTCAATACTCAAACTACTACAACACACTGGTTATGCGACATGAAAGACAAATATAACCTACATAATTAATATAGCAGCACCTTCTTTTCCCACTACTCTTCCAACATCATTTCTTAAAAATGTACGTATGTCTTTAATTATCCAACTGCATGTTCACAGAGCAGCCTTTGTCAAACTGTAGGGCTTCAGGGAACCCATGGAACCCTGACAGAGAAACCTGCCCTAGAGTGACAAGCAACAAACTCTCACCACCAAGCATCCACCAACATCACTATCAACACTTAATAGTAACCTAACTTGCACCTTGAGCAGAGGAACCAGTCTGGAGTCCTATGGTGGTGCGTAACAAGATAGTTAAGGAAGCAGTCCTACTCTCTCTGTACCTAGACAGAGACACAGGTGGTGATGCTAGGAGAAGGAACAACAACAACAACAACAACAACAATAATAATAATAATAATAATAATAATAGGTTTTATTTATATACCGCCCAATCACTGGGAATCCGAGCGGTTTACAATAGAGGGGATAACAGACAGTTCCCTGCCTACAGGCTTACAATCTAAAAGACACGACACAAAAGGAGAAGGGAATGGTGAGGGGGGGGGGGAATCAGGTCCAGCATTCTTCTCTCCCTCTGAGGCCTGGACCAAGGCAGATGGACCGGAGGGAGGGCTCTTCTTCTTCAGGCTAGCCCCTGATGGTATTGGGCCAGCCTTCTCTCTCCCTCAGAGGCCGAACGATGACAGTTAGGGAGGGAGGAGCCTCTTTCTTCAGGCTAGCCAGCCTGATGGAACTGGGCCAGCCTACTCTCTCCCTCAGAGGCCGAAAGATGACAGTTAGGGAGGGAGGAGCCTCTTTCTTCAGGCCAGCCCCTGATGGAACTGGGCCAGCCTTCTCTCTCCCTCAGAGGCCGAAAGATGACAGTTAGGGAGGGAGGAGCCTCTTTCTTCAGGCTAGCCAGCCTGATGGAACTGGGCCAGCCTACTCTCTCCCTCAGAGGCCGAAAGATGACAGTTAGGGAGGGAGGAGCCTCTTTCTTCAGGCCAGCCCTTGATGGTACTGGGCCAGCCTACTCTCTCCCTCAGAGGCCGAAAGATGACAGTTAGGGAGGGAGGAGCCTCTTTCTTCAGGCCAGCCCCTGATGGAACTGGGCCAGCCTTCTCTCTCCCTCAGAGGCCAAAAGATAAGGAGTACCTCAAATGCCTGCCTTTGAGGGCATGGGTGGGGTGTGTGTCACAAAGCCAAATTAGTATGGAAGGGTTGGTTTGGACAATCACAGGTTATGTGGCACCTACAATGTGCCAGGCCACCTTGTCTTGGCTCCGTGACCCCCACCCAAAACTGGGCATCTGAGGAATATGCAGCTTGGAGCCAGTAGTCACCACCTCTTCCTTAGTTTCCTTTTGCCGGGTCTTTTTCTTAACTCTACCAGCAGCTTAAATATGTTGGCAAAGCCAATATGAACCAACCATCATAAACATGGAGAAACTTATCAAATTGCTGTGGTGTTTAGCCTTTGCACTCAAATAAATGACTGGCCATGTGTCATTCCCATCACAGAAAGTGATTCTCAAAGCAGCAGCAGTAATCTGTCACCAGCCCGAATATTACTTACATTTCTTGGATTAACCGTTTCCAAATCAGCATGCAAGTATTTTACGGCACTGAAGGATAAATGTTTGAATGGATGGGATCATTTGGATTTTTAACATTTACAAAGAAATAAAAATATGCATGACCTTGAAAGTGAAGATTTTCCTTCTATGGTACTAGGGAACTGCACATCAGTAATCTTAACGTGTGCCACTCTGTTGTCAAATCTTATTAGTGTTCAGGTCTGACAGCAGGCCTCACTGCAGAATCATTATCTGAGAGGACTTACATTTGTGATTCAAATCACCTTCTCTAGGTGTTAAGCTACTACTCTAGCCTTTGAAATGTTGATATCTTTTAACTTTAGTATTAAATATATATTCATTATGGTTTCTGTTTACCAAAAACATTATAGTCTGCTACTTTGATCTGTGCTGGAAAAAGCATCACTTCTCCATGATTAACAGTTATAAACAAAACAAAACAAAACCTACTGTAGTTTTATTCATTTATATACTTCATATTCTGGATATTTATTTACAGTATATGACAAAGGCTCATTGGATAAAATGGCCAATCACTAAACATCTGGCATGTCTTAAGTTACCCTTCACAGTTAGAAAGCACAGCCAAAAGACAGACCCAGCTACAGTCGTCCCTCCACATCTGCTGGGGTTAGGGGCACAGGACCCCCATGAATGTGGAAAAATTCAAATTACAAAACACTATGTTTTTACCTGAAAGAACACCTCTATAGGAATCTCTAGGTCCTCCAGTGCAACTCTGTGTTCAACATCTGCCAGACACTGACCACAGTTTTGTGCTGGAGGAGCTACAAATGCCTAATGGAGTGTTCTCTAGGAATCTCTAGGTCCTTCAGTGCGACCTTTGGTTAACGTTGACCATAGAGTTGAGCTGGGGGACCTAGATATTTTTAGAGAGAACATATTCATAACATCAATGTATAATAAAAGCAGGAAAAGTAAAAGCCGCAAATGTGGAGAGTCAAATGTAGTCATAATCATTTTTCATCTAAACTCCATAGCTTCCTATAGTGAGATTGGCTGTTTCCACCGGAAAGGGTGCCATAGCTGCCAGTGCATGGCTTTTCTCTGCTCCTGTAGTGCTGCGTCATGTAGTCGCAGTGCCAGAGGAGTGCAATGATGTCATGTGCCATGGGGTGCAGCACACGGCATCATGCTGGCCTGGAGGCAGAGTCAGGGCATGCGTCATGTGGACGCCATCCCCTGACTCTGCCCCCAGGCCAGCTTTAATGGCCGGTCTGCACAGCCCCTATAGCAACAAATACTTGAGAAAGATGTGCATTTGAGGACAAAAGCTTTGCCTTTTGTGCAGTACTATAGTATTAAACATTGAAGTGCAGACCCTTATCATAACAGTCTCTGTAGCAACCCCCAAGGGAAAGTCCAAAATGAAGGTGATTATGTTGAACTATGTAAAGAACTTTTTTACTTCTCTATAAGGAGAAGAATTTTTGTAAAAATAATTGTTTTCACCCACTTAAAACCAAGTCACCCTAAAATAGTTTGGATTACAGTGTGATAGAAATAAGACTCCATGTTGCTATTTCTCCTCACACTACAGTGGGAAATGTGGCTAAAATCAGAGAGGAGTCCAAGGCAGTGGCATATGTCATAATAGCTGCTAAGGAAAAAGTCCCAAGGCTTTAGCCCTGCAAGCCTTGGGTCCAATGATCCATTATTCTGCTGCTGCCATGAATTTTCTCTGCCTCAAACCACCAAGCTAGCCTGCTAGTACCATGCACCCTTTCCAGCCCCCCCCCCCCAACTGGCAGGATTACACAGAGAGGCAGATGAACAAGGTGACAGACCTAGCTCTCAGGAACCAAGGTTAGAGCAGAGGGATATGTCCATGGAGGAGACCAAGAGGGGTACCCCCAGCAGCCACAAGAAACAGATTCAAACCAGACAATACCTACTACAAGTGAACATAGACAGGAAAAAGAGGGTTTACATTGTTCAGAGCATATTTATAGAAAATGTGCTGAAATCAGGCAAAGCTGTAGGAGTCTACTAGAACATAAATACTGTATCCCAGTCTGCCCCAAGAAGGTCCTTTTCTGAAAGCTGCAGCCCTCTTTGCTCTTGACTCTAGGTTCAAGATTCTAAGATCTTTGAACCGTACTTGATGGACTGACCTTTCTACCAATATACCTTTCAATTTGACAATTGATTGGTTGTTTCCCCTGCTGACTGAGATTGGCTTGACCCTGAAAACTCTAAATGCTGGGCTGGAAGCTATGGTAAGGCAATTTTACAAACCTACTAAATTCCTTGCCCTGGCTAACTGCAAGACAAGACAGCTGCCCTCTTTGGTACGGTGAAGGATGCTGTTCTGACAACAGTGCTGAAGTAAGAATCAACCGCCAGTCTGGCTGGCTTTTGTACTTGAAATGCGGGAGGATGCTGTCTTGTTTTGTTGGCCTTGAAATATAGCGTTGCTTTCCCCACTGCTAAAACTTAGAAATCTTGAGGCCAAGGAGGGATGATCCTCAGCACATGCTTTCAATAAAGTCACTTCTTCATGATAAGTTTTCAAGAAGCTACCAGTTGCCTAGTAGAAACAAGCATGGAAGCATCTACTGGTGCTGTTTGGAATTCCAAATTCTGACTGCCAAATTGGGATACTGCATGGGGAATCCCCTATCACTGATTAAAGGCAGGGTTTGAGAGCTTGAAATCAGAGTACCAAAAGCGTTCTCTGATTAGATACAAACAGTTCAACAATGTTAGAAATGGGGTAAGATGGCACACTTTACAACAAGCTTGGCTACAGTAAAACTACTGGTCATGTGATATTTTGAAGACTAAGGGATTGTTCAAGTATATGAAACCATCTCCTAAGAATGACTGTTAATAAATCTAACCTAATTGACAACAAATGTCCAAAATTACTTCCCTCAGAATACATCTGAGTTTGAACCAATTTGTTCTCATTCAGTGAAGCTAATCTGTCTGAAAAACATGTTTCTACATTCTGATTACCCCTGTGTTCTAAAGGCACAGAGTCTTCTATGCATGTAAATGGAAAGCAAATAAGTGACATTCTCTGCTCTGGCAGTACTAATCACCTGCTCAGAAAGCTGACAGCAGCAATCAACTGTCTAGTCCAGGGCCCAAACATATGGATAAAAATATCTGTGGCTTAGCCCTAGAGCTCCATTTCAAGGAATCAGGGACAGAATGTGTGAAGACAGTCTGCACTTTGATTTAATGCCTTCCCTTTGCCTTCTTCTCTCCACCTCTTTTGCTTAAATAGAAATCTTAACATAAAAGCAACCATAACACTGATGCATTATGGATCTGCAGAGTTTCCATTTCCCCCAGTCTATTATTCCAAAAATAACCTTTAGCACCTATTAGGAATACAATATATAGATACTGATGAAACATAGATACTTAGATGTGAGCTGATTAAAGGCAGGCTTTTCAAATAGATCAGTGAGAAGTGGCTGTACCTGAAGAAAAAAGTGATAGTAAAATTGTATATTTACTTCTTCTTTGAGGGAGAATAAAAAAAGCTGGCAGAAAAAGGAGAAATTTAAAGAAGGGAATGGTATTTAAAACCACACATCAGAGTTTCAGATATAGCAGGGAAACAAACAGAAAAATCAGATGAATATATGAACAACATAGGGCTTGTCTACACCAGCCAGAATACTCGGGGCTGCTCCTGGAGCATTCTGACCCTGGAGCTGCCTCACATTCCCTCTGTAATTCATAGCTCTGCCAGGCGGCTGCCTATATGTACTTCCTGCTTTGCCATATAGTAGTGCCACTGCTGGAGCGAGTCACTCCCTCTAAGGCTAGCATTGAGACACTCAGTGTCAATCACATGGCTGGGTATTATCCCCGAGGGAGGGTCTCGCACCACCGCCAGCACTGCTGGGCAGCACAGCAGGACACGTGTGTGGACAGCCACCCAATGTTGCTCCAGAGTGCTCCAGATTTTCTTGCAAACTCCAGAGGAAAGGGTAAATTTTTTTTAACCAATTTAAGGGAGAGATAGGGTGGATTTGGTACAGAACTGGCCTCACATCATGAAGACAGCCCACACTCAAATTGGGGATTTGGCCCTGCATCATGTAGACAGGTCATAGTGAGGGCAGGGCAAAACTGGTTTAATTGGCCTGTGTAGATATGTCCATAAATCAAGATCTGATACTTTAATTTCAGTAATAAACCAACACCTACTGATGAAATATAATACAGTGGGCCCTTGGTATATGCTGGGGCTTGGTTCCAGGACCTCCCGTGGGTACCAAAATGCATGGATTTTCAAGTCCCATTAAATACAATGGCTGGTAAAATGGTGTCCCTTATCAAAATGGTGTTCTTTATATAAAATGGGAAAATCAAGGTTTGCTGTTTGTAATATATATATATGGAAGCATACTTATCAAATTTGCAGATGATACCAAATTAGGGGGAATAGCTAATACACCAGAGGACAGGATCAAGATTCAAAATGACCTGAATAGACTAGAAAG
>NC_056522.1:316230624-316284473 GCF_019175285.1 Sceloporus undulatus | reverse complement strand
CCAGAGGACAGGATCAAGATTCAAAATGACCTGAATAGACTAGAAAGCTGGGCCAAAGCTAACAAAATGAAATTCAACACGGAGAAATGTAAGGTATTGCACTTAGGGCGGAAAAATAAAATGCACAGATATAGGATGGGTGACACCTGGCTGAATGAAACTACGTGTGAAAGGGATCTAGGAGTCCAAGTAGACCACAAGTTGAACATGAGTGAACAGTGTGATGCGGCAGCTAAAAAGGCCAATGCTATTTTAGGCTGCATCAATAGAAGTATAGTGTCTAGATCAAGAGAAGTAATAGTGCCACTGTATTCTGCTCTGGTCAGGCCCCACCTAGAATATTGTGTCCAGTTCTGGGCGCCACAATTCAGAAAGGACATTGAGAAACTGGAGCGTGTCCAAAGGAGGGCGACAAAAATGGTGAAAGGTCTGGAAACCATGCCCTATGAGGAACGACTTAGGGAGCTGGGGATGTTTAGCCTGGAGAAAAGAAGGTTAAGAGGTGATATGATCGCCCTGTTTAAATATTTGAAGGGATGTCATATTGAAGAGGGAGCAAGCTTGTTTTCTGCTGCTCCAGAGAACAGGACCCGGAACAATGGATGCAAGCTGCAGGAAAAGAGATTCCACCTGAACATTAGGAGGAACTTCCTGACAGTTAGGGCTGTTCGACAATGGAATGCACTCCCTCGGAGGGTGATAGAGTCTCCTTCCTTGGAGGTCTTAAACAGAGGCTGGATGGCCATCTGTCAGGGATGCTTTGATTTGGATTTCCTGCATGGCAGGGGGTTGGACTGGATGGCCCTAGTGGTCTCTTCCAACTTTATGATTCTATGATATATATATATATATATATATATATATATTCAACCAAGTGCACACGCAAACTTCCCTGTTTCACTGAATTTTTCTTCACAGTGAGCTTTATTAAAATTCCATGCATCATTAGCATTCCATAGTTCTTTCTATACATAATATTAAGTACTTTGGCTCAAAGGGCCCAATAGCCTTCTATTAAGCCAAAGTACTTAACATTATGTACAGAAAGTACTATGGAATGCTAATGATGGAAATAATTTTAATAAAGCCCACTGTGAAGAAAAAATCTGTGAAGCCCAGAAATTTGCATGTATTATATTCTACAAAGAATTTAGCACTACCAATCTGTTCTTAAAGTGAGTATTGGGATTATTAATCCATAAATATTTTAGACTTTTAAGAGAAAGATCTGTGCATAGACATAAATACCCTGTTTTTGGTAGCTTTATCCCCCCCCCCCCAAACTCAAGTAAGCATCCTCAGCTTCTGCTAAGTTATTATAAGCTACAGGCTTGGCCTTTTCTATTTTCTTTTTCTTTTGCTTCACCATACTTTGTACTGACAAACAAAATCCCTTCCACTGATTCTAAATAGCAAGCCCAGGGGCAAGTGGACTTCTTGTCTTCATATAAGTGAAAATAACAGGATGCTCTGCACATGGCAGCCTTGAAGTCACACAGCTCATTTCTGCTGCATGCAGGCATGCCAATAACTGGCACAGAAACTGCTATCAGCTTTTAAACCATAAAATTTTGCTCTGTTCAGGGGTCACAAGTAAAGTTCGTAATGAGAGAAATAAACAGTTAAAGGCCTCACATCTATCATCTTTGCTATCTAAAACAGAAAGAAATTCAGAGCCAATACTGTCAAACGTTGGGGTGGGGTTGGGGGTAGAGTTTCAAAGAGTAGCCTCCTGCCCTCCAGGTGTTGATGGATTTTAACTTCTGCCAACTTTAGCCAGCACAGCCAAAAGAGAGGCATGTAGGGAGCTGCAGCCCAACAATCTCTAGATGGCTGCATTTTGCCCATTTCTGTCATTAAAGAGTAGTTATTCAAACTGGGACAGCCTGGCTTCCTATTGAAAGCTTTTGAAGGATTCCTCAATGAGATGCACCAACAAGGCATCCAGCAATCTAGCATATCCAATCTCACTCTCACTCTCTTTCTGTCTCTCTGTGTGTCTGATCCACATTTCTTTATATGCCCAGGAAACTATATTTTAAAGTATTCACAATATTCTGTATTTGGCAAATACATGAACTGGCCTTATGGGGCAATTATTCCATGAGACTAAACATAACTAAATAAACCCAGTGCTGCCTCAACAGTGTAAGAGTATTGGTTATCTTTTCATGGCCACAAATTCTCTTGTGTATTTCCCCCCCTCCTTGAATGTTAATAGGGACCTTACAAGACACTCAATGGTTTATCTAGCCTGGCACTGCACCACAGTTTATTTTCTGTTATCTACACACCACTTGCATTCATCAGTGACTGTTCTCAAGCTGCTGCTGACCCAATTTAATGCCTGGCAGGAGATTGTACTCCCAGCTGTAATTAAAGTAAAAAAGGACTTTACAATACATTTATTCATCCAAAGCCCATGACATCTGTTTATTCTTCTCCCTTCATACGCCTGAACTTATTTGAAGCAAATACATGCTCTGTAGTGTTTGAAGCTCTAGATAATCCCGGTGAAAATCACTTCAGAACAAACAGTCAGCTTCTAATAATGAAGAACCAGATTAATCCTTCAGCTGGTGTTTTCAGGCTAAGAAAATAGTTCCTACGTTGCTACAGCAATCTGCAGTATATTACACCCATAATGCCTAGCAACTGACCTGTACTTCAGCAGTATGTTCAGCATGGAAGTTGCTCATGTTAACCCAATTCAGTTTCTTACTTCTCTCAAAGGCAGAAAATATGTAGGGGAAGGTCTCAAAGCCAGGCTCTTTGAAGGTCACATAACATTTTTTTAGACAAAGGGATTGATGTGATTTCAACAAACTTGAGTATGGCACTATGTGATGGCTAAAGTGGTCAGATTTCATAGTATTATTCTACATTCTGGACTAATGACCTGGCCACAAAAACAGATCCTTTCTATCATCAGATGAAAAACAGCAAGTTTTCTATGCTGATTGGTCAGCAGTATTATTTTTAAACTCCAATGCAAACCACTATTTTTGGTGCACTGCCCACCTCTTCTTCCTCTTCATTTCCATCCCTACCACCTTTTGACAATTCACAAATTATAAGAAAAAATGCAATAAAATGTAATCAACTCTGCTAATTGGCCACCATTTTTATAAACTAAACCTATGAAGAACATTGCTGAATCAGACAAAAGGCCCCTTTTGTCCAATTTTCTTTGTGCACTGTGGTCAGTCAGGTGCCTGTCTGAAGACACAGGAGAACACGAATATGATTATATTACACTTGGACCTTTGTATCCATGGGGGGTCCATTGTAGACTCCCCCCCCCCCCCCGTGGATACAAAAAAATGTGGGACTTCAAGTCTCATTGTCCCTAATGGTTGCACAACATGTGTGTGGTCAGGTGCAGACACTGCCATTTGGGGGCAACAGGGCTTGCCATCCGTGGATGGTTAAATCCACACATGGAAAGCCTGTGCATAGCAAGGCTGCACTGTACTGTACTTCCATGTTCTGGAGAGCCAGAAATGAGGGGAAAGCAGTATGAGGCCTAAAGGCTGACTATTTCCATTGAACAAAGACACTGGACAAGGAAAACTTTGGTCCATGGACCCCAGGATGGAATTTTGCATCTGCAGTTAATCCACAGTTGTCACACCAATCAGCCTTGAAGATGAAACAAGACACCCAACTAGAGAGAAAATCACAGGGAAAAGGTACCAGTTTTTACAGATAGGCTAAGGATGAGAGTATTGTTTGTTTTCAGACTGGCTAAATAACTAATGTTGGAAAGATAAGGCCACATCTGCATCGTAGCAGACTCCCAATTAAAGATATATAACAAAAAACTCTTTTCTAAAAAAAAGAAGAAGTCATGTTGGCTGTGAAATAATTCAGAGAAAATAAACATTGAAGCCTAATAATGATTTTTAAATGTTTTCTTAGAGTTCTACAAAAGATAATGCTACAGCTACTTTTGCTCAGTCAGTGTCAGTGTCATAGGTGCTATAAGATCACTTTGCATATTCCAGACAAACATGGCTTTGTCTCTTTGCCACAGTTGTTATTTTTTTGGCCATTACAATTTAAACAAACAAACCAAAAAAGAATGGAATTGATAGCCTGATATAAGAAAAGGTAATAGTTAAGTAAAGTATACTTAACTTAGAATTTCTTTTAACTCTTTAAAAATTTGTATTTCCTTCTTTATTTATTCTTAGGATTATTGATATAGGTGTTTAGGTTTAAAATAAGGATAAGTTTGTTTTATGTTTAACAGAACAATATAATGTTCATACTTTTAACTTGATAAAATTATAGGGCAAAAATCTTTGGTTTTAAGTTTATTGTTCGGTATGTATTTTATATTTGATATATTTGTTGGAATACCTGTTGCTCCCTGGTGCTAGAACTCTCTCATGCTGAAACATAGGATTTTAAACTCATTTTTATTAATTTCCCAACCTAATGCTGCTCCAAAAGACTGCAGAATTGGTATTACTAATGAACTACAAACTATTGCAGCTATCTATATTATAATTTCCAGAGGTTCCCCTGCAAAAGCAAAGAGGACAGGGGACAATGGACATTTCCTGCATGGTTCCTCTAAGATATGGAATGGGCCTGATTTAACAGGTTTTAAGAATGGCTTGTTTTGTATTGTAAACTTGAGTGTGGCTTTATACAGTGGTTTATAAATGCACAATCAATTCAAAGATGGAAGAGGTAGTACTGACACAGGTGAGAATCTGTCTTTAAGGAATCTGGGTCCACTCTGATGCTACTGGTGTACAATCTAATAATCAAGGACTACAGCCCATGCTGGCTGGGGTTTGTGGTATCCAGAAACCTCTGGAAGGTCCCACATTTCCCTGGAGGAAGGAAAAGAATGCCCCACAGACCTCACTAACAAGCCAGTGGTTCAGGACTCCTATCTGGGCTTCAAAGGGTTACCATTTGGATCATAACTCCTAGAATCCCTCAAACAACATCCCACAATATGCCATGATGGTTGGAAAATTCTAAGAGTCTTACTCCAGAAACTCAGTTCTCCCAACATTCGCCCCAACAGACAGCCTTGAAACTAGCAAGTCCATGCTTGTGTTCCCTACACATCACAGTGATTTTCTCTCACACACATCTTGTTGCTGTTGGTGTTTTCTGCAAAAGCCAACTGGCACAGGAGAGACACCCTTGAGTCTTCTCCTAAAGGAAATGAAGAGTTTCTGGGCTGCTCACAAGAACAGAAGGAGAAGAGGGGAAAATGCTGGTCCTTTTTGCAAAAGCTCAGGGACAAGATATTTGGATTCCGAGCATGAGAAAAGGGCAGAGGCAACAGGGAAAGAGAAAATGGCCATTCATCCCTGAAGATAGGCCAGTAGATTTAGGAAGATTTTGGAGTGATTTTCAATCTTAAGCGTGTAAGATTTTTAGCCAGCCTTCTCCAACTTCATGCCCACCACAGATGTGTTAAGCTACACCTTTCACAATGATAATTCTGATCCAACATATCTCAAAGATAACAGATAGAACGTGGCTATGCTAGGCTAAAATGTGTGTATGTTCCTTCAATCACCTGTTGGGTTATGATGACCCCATGAATTTCATAGGATTTTCTTAGGGAAGGAATACTCAGAGAACAGGGTTCCACTAAGCCCATACTAGGATGTGTGTATGTGTGCATGCACACGCATATACACGTGCCATCCAATTGTCTGTTGACTTCTGGCAGCCCCATGGATTTCATATGGTTTTCGTAGGCAAGGAATACTCAGAGGTGGTGTTATTAGTTCCTTCCTCTGAAATATAATCTACAATACCTAGTATTCACTGATGGTCTCCCTTCCAAGTACTAACCACATCTGACCTTGCTTAGCTTCCAAGATCAAATGGGATCTGGTGCCTAAGCCAAAGTACTAGCCCTTCAAGATCTTGTCCAGTCTGTACTAACAGAATAGCATGAGGGTTCAACAGTCATCAGATACAAAAGCTCCTTAAGCATTCTACCTTGTTAGAACATCATATTTGCTCCCTCGGAACTATGTCAGGTCTTGCAGTTCCTGCTTCCCTCGAGATCTCTGCATTTTTGCTCTCAGAAACAACTATTATCTGCTTATGACGTAAGTTCCCTGCAACTTGTTATTGCTATCTGCCATCCTCTTTCTTCTGGCAGGTGCCTGAGGGTCATATTCAATGTCCTTCCAAAATAAAACATAAGAGTGACTTTTGTATAAGCTGACAGCCATTACAGTCTTCAAAATCCCTCTTTCGTCAGTTAAAAACCTGGTAACTCCAGATTCACCAATGGAAAAGTATACATGGTATTTCTCATTGCTGTTATATATTTGAACTATCCCCATGGATGTGGATACTATTTTCAAACGTTTTTGCAGATGAGATGATCCACCCTGTTAAGTGACAACCAGATGAACCAATGAATCTTCTAATTTTTTACTCTGTCACTCATCCATTCTCTATCAAGACCAGAATCTGGAGTTATATTTGTCTGTATTATTACCTACATCTCCTCAAAAGTCCAAACAGATTTTTATAATTTCAGAGCTTCTGATTTCTACAATAGGTCTTCAAACGGAGACTGGATGGCCATCTGTCAGGGATGCTTTGATTTGGATTTCCTGCATGGCAGGGGGTTGGACTGGATGGCCCTTGTGGTCTCTTCCAACTCTACGATTCTATGATTCTATGATTCTAAGTAAATTTAGCAATTCAATATCTGAGTGGCCTAGCATTCTAAGAACATCAATTTCTCATCTATCTGAAAGAGTACTGGAGCAAGAAATGAAAGATAGCAATGCATTTTGTGTTACTTTTCTGAAGTGGGTGTACTGCCAGTGAGACAAAAGTTAACATCTTCTTCAAGATCTTCACTGTCAATATCTAGAGAAAACAGATTAATATGCCAAGAGTTTGAACATCTTTCAGAGATGTTCTGCTGTTCAGGTGGGCCCCTAAAAGATCACAGGGGAATCATATTTTTTATTAACTTGGGTGCGCAAATATGTTTTTACCATCTAGTGAGAGCATATTAAATTTCATTAGAATATTTATTTTTATTAGTTGCAATCTCTCTAAGTTTTCATGATGGAGCAGGTAATAAGTCAGAGAAAATGAAAGATGACACATATTTATGGCTTTGTAGCAACAAAATCCAAAATTTGTAGCAGAATTTGTAGAAATGGGATCTAATATATGTAGTCTTGAAATGCTTGGTTTGGATGTGAAAGCACAGAAAAGATAAAGTCAAGTTCAACTATTTTAAAATACACACACATTGTTATTGTTATATGCCTTCGAGTTGTTTCTGACTTATGGCAACCCTAAGAAGAACCTACCATGGGGATTTCTAGGGCTGAGTGTTTGTGACTTACCCAAGGTCACCCAGTAAATTTCCATGTCCGAACGGGAAATCGAACCCTGATCTCCAGATTGTAATCTATTGCTCAAACCACGACATCACATTCGTTCTCTTCTCTCATCTCCCCATCCCCGCTCTCTCTCTCTCTCGTTTCTCTCCTCTCTCACACACACACACACACACTAAAATCCAACATGTTTTCCCTGTTATATTTGGTGTAGGTCACCACCACTTTCCAATATCATCCAAATAAAATAAAGCTTTGTAAGGTATTTTATTAACTGGAAAGTGTGGGCGACTCCAGTGTGAATCTTTTCAAGTACTCTTACAGTGTTCTTATTTTCATTAAGTTCAATGTATAAAGTAAGTTGGGGGATAAAGGCAAACTCGCTCTTTTTAGTGGGAAGGGATGGTGATATCATTCTCTTTCTTCGCCTAAGAAAGAAAAAGGAAGCACTTTGAATTTTTTCCTGTGCTTTGTTAAGAACTTAAAACCCATTAAAACTTTCTAGTCTTCCCAAAAGGGTGAAATAACTAAAAAGTTGCAAAAGGCTAAATCTGTAAATCTTGAGCTGCTTAAGACACATTCAATTCTGTTTCAAAGGTCAAAGAGAGGTTTTCAATAATCATGGAGAGGTCTGCAGCTTGAGTGAACGATGGAGAAGTACACCTTTTTTATAAAAAGCCACCAAACAGAAACCTTTGACAAAGAATAGTTTTTTTTCTTTAAAAAATGAAACTTCTGAAAAATGCACACTCTGGATTTAGAGTTCAGATATCAGAAGGGTTGCTGTCACCATTTCAAGTCTGAGACTGTCGTCTTCATCTAGGAATGGGGTCATTCCTGCATACACTTATTTGGCTCTTTCCAGCAGCATCCCTCATTTTTGCTCCCAAAGAACTTATTATGAGCTCTCGCCTAAACCTTACAAAGCTTTTATTATATATTTTAGATTTTAAGAAATGACTGTGATAAACTTGATCATAATACCCAAATACTTCATTTTTCTTTGAACAATGCAAAACTGAAAGCATTAAAATAATATAAGACTCGCTTGTTCTGAAAGGCACAGAATATTCTATAACATGCCAGAGCAGGGTTGTGTTTTATATTGATGTTTCCCATGTCTGGGGACCCATTGTGGCCTTAAGGAACAGATGTGCAAAAAGCAATAACTGGATGTCAACTAATGAATACAGTGGAACAGATATGTTTCTCATTGGAGCAAAATCTGAAAACTCTGTATCATTTTACAGGTTGCTCATATAGGCTTCTTTTACACAGTGGAAGACCAGCTGCTGATTAACCTGGAGTCATGGAAGCAACCAACAGAACAAAAGGCTGCAGCCTGCCCTGAGATAATAGCAGTGATTCTATTTTGAAGAGATCAAGGTAAAATAGTGTAACACTCACCCCAGTTTTCAAGCCAGAGATTTCCAGCACACAGTGCTACTAGCACGCTGGATTGTTGGAATAGATGTCGGACTTCACTGGTATTTTAATAGTAATAAAAATAATAATATTTATTGTATAAACCGCCCTCTGGCAAACAAATCCGGCGGCGGTTTAAACAGTAAAATATAAAAATATGACAATTAAAAACACTTTACCCTCCCCCCCCTTAAGAAGTAGTAACAGTATAAATATTAAAACACAATATCAAGCAAAAAACAGCAGTTAAAACTAAAACCCTGATATCCCTCTGTGATCCTCAACCACACTAAGATGGGGCCACGGAGGAATGAGGGAATCAGGGAACCTGGGAACCTGGCCGGGATGGTTTATCTGGAAAGGCCTGCCGGAAGAGATCCGCTTGACCATTTTTTAAAGCTGTCAAGATGTACTGACGGATCTCATCCGGCAGGTCGTCCAGAGTTTTGGGGGCGACAGCAGAGAACGCCCTCTGGAGGTCGCCGCAAGCCTAGATTTAGAGGCTGCAGTAAGTTCCTCCAGAGGACCGGAGAGCCGGGGAGGATTGTACGGGAGGAGGCGGTCCCTAAGATAGCTTGGACCCAAGCCATTTGCAATCAGTATAATTCGAAATATACATGTTGAGCAGAGGTGGAGGTGAAGCATTATAACACTCCAAAATGTACTCCTTCCCATCAGTTTTTCAATTGGGGTAGCCACCATCCTTCAGATTCATATGAGGAGGAAATTAACTTTCTCTGCTTCTATTTTCATTTCAATTTCCACCGTCTGTGAGACTAATCTTTGGCATAATAATTGCCATATTCCCAACACTGCAAAATTGACCACACTAACCACCAGCCTCAAATTTATAATCTTTGGGAACTCACACTAAATCATTGGCATAAAACACTACTGACAACTGCATCTCAGTGAGGATGGCGGGGTGGGGGGGAATTCTGGTGACAATCAATTACATGTATGTTTCATGAAAATGGCCTAAAATCCACCTATTTCAATCCTTTGATCCAATTGTTGGCTAGAGTACTATAGAGGACAATTCTCACCTGAAGCCTTTCGAGGAGTATTTAAGAAACCATTCAATATTTTATATATGTATTGTGGTATTTTTGTACATACCAAAGGCAAATGACAAACAATAAAACTGTGGAATATACTCTGGGCTTTATGTGTTGGCAATTAAATACATGAAAATGAATTTTATTTGTCTTTTCTAATTTAAACATCTCTCATCCTCATATTTTATAGGTCATAAAACAGTTGAATTATAAAATACACAAATAAAAATTAAATTTATACTATACTCTGGAGTAGCTAATATTAGATTAATTCAAATAACTGATTTTGTGTTTTTGAATGATGAGAATTATTGATTATAATTAGAAGCCCATATAAGAGCTATCATTTCTCATCCGGGTCAAGAATCACCATTTATAAGACTAGAACATCTTGAAGAACATAACATAGCCACTGCTAGACAACCAAGGCATTTCTCATCCAAATTTGTTCATCCAGTGGCCAACCTGTTACCATGGAAGCCTGCAGCAAGAATGACTGCATCTTCATCTCCCACTCTCATTCCCAAGCAATCCCATCTGGAAATATCTGTTTGTAGCATCCTGCTAAGCTGCCAGTCCCTGGTAAGTAGCCTTGGCAGAGGAAACCTGAGTCCAATGTGCTCAAATTATTATTAATTATTATTAGTATTATTATTATTATTATTATTATTATTATTTGTATTTTCCCACCTCTCCTGGGTGGATCACAACCTGATTTAAGAAACAATACAGAACAACACACAACAATTCGATAAAATACATAACAATTAGCGATTAAAAACAGGATATCTGCCCTATTATCTTCAGCATGTAATGACATAGCAAAATGGTGTCCCTTATAAAAAATGGAAAATCAAGGTATGATATTTGAAATGTATACTTTTTAAAAACATTTTCAAACAGTGGATGCTTGAATCCATGTATAAAAAATCAGTTTATAAGAAGGGTCAACTATATATGCAGTCTATCCATGCTACATTTATCTCATTTGGGCAAAAATTCCAGTTACCAAACAATGCCCTTTTTTTCTTGTACAGATGCCTTTACACCACTTTTAACCATGTTGGTGATATCTTGGACCCAGCACTACCTTCCCACTCTGGAGGATACAGTGGGTCCTTGTTATTACCCCATGGATAACAGAATTCATGGATACCTGAGTCCCATTAACTGCAATCGCATGGTGTCTCTTATATAAAATGGAAAATAAGGCTAAGGAGGGCCAACTGTACATTCTAGTTGAACTTGTATTATTGTTGCTTTGAGTAGCCCCCAGGGCTTTTCTGGAGACTGGATCCTTTTGACTTTTGCTTTCAGTTTCCTTTTTATAAGTTCTCATATTTTACAGACCTTTCCTCTTTTAAAGTCACCCATTACTATGTTGGAGTTCCTTGGCACTTTGCTTCTTACATATAAATCTGACAGTACTATGGTTGTTGTTTCCATTCAGTTCAACCACACGCACATTTCATACAAGTCCAAGCCAGAACCCTTGGAAATTAAGTCCAGGGTCACCTTCTCACTGGTCAGTTCTGTTACCAGCTATTCTAGGGTGCAATCGTTTAGGGCACCTAGATATTTTATCTCCCAGTTGTGAACATAATGTACTTTTATTCAACAAATAGAAAGGTAGTTAAAATCTGCCATTATTATAACACAAACGTCTCTGGATCCATGATTTCATTTTCCTCCTCAGGATGACGCTAAGCATTTTGGTCAGGAGGATAAAAACATTTGTCAATACAGTACTAAATTAATTTTGGGACCTGGCAATGTCACCCATTGCGATTCTGTAGAACATTCAGTCTCTTTTGAAAGGGTCATAGTGTCTTTGACATTGTGCCCTCTTTGACATACTGTACAAACAAATACAACTTCCTTCACATTTTCCTTCTTGTTTATGTGAAGTCTATATTCTCTCCATTCGATCTGATTTCTATTATGCTTGTAATATTTATGTTCACCCCTAAAACAAGAATGTCTAATCTTCCATTTTGGTGCATTAGCACCTATACTTGGTATTCTTCTCCAGAGATTTCTGTGGTGTGCATTTCCTTCAAAGGCCTTAGGACTCCTTGACCGGCTATCATGGTTTCTTGTAAGCTCGTTGCTTGTTTCTAATTTATCCACATTTGGGCAATCAGAAACATTTTGATCTTCATTTATTAGTAGATTCCTATCTCCTTTTGGACTTCCCTTGGGTTTCAGTGTACAACATATTCTGCAACCTCTTTTTAAATATTATGTGCCACCAATCTGTCTAGCTGGCTTTGTACTTGATACAAGTAGCATTTCAGAGAAAGCTCATTTGGCTACTTGACTTTCATTTCATAATATCATTAGTGCCAAGGTGCACAACAATTGACTCCACTTTCATACTATTTGCCAAGCTATCCAGATGATGTGTGACATCTGAAATCTTCATACAAGAATGATAACTCTTTATGAGATCTGGTGACATCCCAGCCCAGTGCAAATGTATATTTTCAGCTCCTAAGCTTCTAACATTAGCAGTATCTGATGGAACAGAAATTTGCAAAGATGCCTAGTCTATATGTGTTTTCAAGGTGTTGTCTCCTGACATCCCCCATTTTCTCATCTCTGTTTTAGTTTCCACATAATTTAATTCCAATAACAGTGGGGTGGCACTTAGTAATGCTTCCCTACCATGACTTCAGCATACTGATAAATATACACAACTATCAGGATTAAAAAATGGGAGCCTTCAGCTAGGTTTATAAAATTCTTTGGGGAACCTCATTAGATTTTTCTGTCCTTGTTCCCATTCATACTATGTTGACACATACATCAAATAAACTATCTGCAGTTTCCAGTGTGCTGCCAGTTTGACACAGTTTTTCAGCTAGCAACACAGTGATCTCAAATGCTTCCTGAGCCATCATTTCCCCATTACATTTCAAGTGTGGCCATCCTCGTGATATAATCACATTCCATTGAAGCCATTCCTCCAAATTACAAATTTTTTTTATCACTTTCCTTAAAGTGATTGCTAATGCACAAAATTTACTGTGTAGTTTTGGATGTCAGAGCAACTCCGAAGCTGCAGAACAAGAGACCTGCTTTCTCACAGCCAAGGTGAACATACAAGAAGTAACTGGGAAAATTAATAAACTAGGGGAGTAGAGGATAATCATCATAGAGAGTCTTATTTATCTGGAGACATCTATAGCTCAGGAGTTAGAAAGTCTGAAGATCCGGGAACCAGTTTTCTGACTTAGAACCTTCCAGGGGCCACACAGATTATAAAAAATGCATACACCATAATAAAATCTCCCAAAGGGTCCAGAAATTCACTTCTACAGTAGTTTTGAAAAACAGTTTTGTTTTGTTTTTAATGCTAAACAGTGCAAAGGGAGGCTTCAACCAATTTAAAATACACTTTTTTTGTTCCTGGTAGCTTTCAAAAGACACAATTGACCTTTTCTTTCACTTTCTTTTTGTTGATTACTACACATGGCTTTTAAACCTCAATTACTTATCGCTGCATGGTGGATACACCTAGAAAACTATGACGTCTTCAGCAATAATGAGCTTCAGCAACAATAAGATGATTGCATGCAGACCAAATAGGTTTTCTAAAAATATTCTAGGCCTTAGTCACTGGTGATGGGCAATGTACCAGTGTTGCTGAGGGTTTAGTTTGCCACATGTGATTTATGAGCATAGTCTATGCAGTTTGAGATAAGATCAACCTTACCTGATGTTTACTTGCTTGCTTGATGTTAAATAAATGATTGGTTCACTGTGCAACAGAGAGATCAAGTTCTCTCACTCCTATGAAGTATCCAAGGAAATTAAAATAATAATAATAATAATAATAATAATAATAATAATAATAATAATATAGATTTATTTCTAGCCCGCCCAATCACCAAGAATCTGGGCAGATTACAACAATAAAACACATCAAGTTACACTAAGATTAAAAAAAAAATCAAACCCTAAATCTACCCCTAAACCTATCATCATAAGGTTTGTAAGTGCCATTGGAAAGGGAGTCAGTGGACGATAAAAGTATCTTTCTGAAATCTATTTTTCTTTTCAGTCCTGTTAACATGTATTCAGGTGGAGACTAGAGTGACAAAATGGCAGAAGACTCAGAACGAGTCTGACTGAACACAGGATAGTATATGTTGTGGCAGTGATAGCAGCAAAGAAATTCTTCTCTGCCACCATTACCCAGTGTTGTCTAGCAGAGCTGTCTCAATCGGTCAGGAGCCTTTTTCATTCTGTCCCTGCTTGTATAGTATTACTGGATATGTTTCAATTTGTGCAACCTAAGTATGTGGACAGAATGCCTGGAGAGGTGAGAGCAACCATATGTATACTGGATCTATGTCCTTTCTGGCTATTAAAAAAAAAGCCTGGCAGATTTAGTAAGGGGTGTAGTGAATGCCTCACTACAGCAAGGCAGGTTTCCAGCTTGTCTAAAAGAGGCTTTTGTAAGACCATTATTGAAAAACTCCTCCCTGGATTCCACTATATTGGAGAACTATTTGCCAGTCTTTAATATCCCCTTTTTTTGCAAAGTACTGGAGCATGTAGTGGCTTCCAAGCTACAGGCATTCCTGGATGAAACAGATTATCTAGATCCATTTCAACCAGGTCTGGTTATGGGATTGAGACAGCTTTGGTTGCCTTCGCAAATGACCTACACAGGGAAAATATGTTCTTGTTGGTTCTGCTGGACTTCTCAGTGGCTTTTGATATCATTGAACATGGTCCCCTTCTGAGTCACCTCTCTGGGATGGGACTAGAGGGTACTGTATTACAGTGACTCCAGTTTATCCTGGAGGGGCCAACTCAGAATGTGGTGCTAGGGGATGACTCTTTGACCCCCTGGTCACTATCCTGTGGTAGGTATCTCTCAAGGATCAGTTCTGTCCTACATGTGGTTTAAGAAACCATGGGAGAGTTCATCCAGAGTTCAGGAGTTCAGTGTCATCAATATGCTGATAACACACAGCTCTATCTCTCATTTTCATCTGACTCCGAGGAATCTATTTCTTCACTAGACCAGCATCTGCTATCAGCAATGGACTGGATCAGGGGGAACAAACTGAAACTTAACCCAGCCAAGACAGAGCTGATTTTGGTGAGTCAGAAAACAGAGCACATAACACAGATTCGGCATATGGTGGATGGGCTGACGCTCCTCCAGAAATCTCAGGTTTGCAGCTTGGGTGTGCTCGGAACTGAGCTTGGATTCCCAGGTTTTGGCTGTGGCCAGGAGTTCATTTGCACAGTTAAAACTAGTTCACCAGCTGTGCCTGTTCCTTGAAAAGTCAGATCTGGCCACAGTGACATATACTTTGATTACATCTTGCTTGGACTACTGTAATGAGCTCTGTGTGGGGCTGCCTTTAAAAACTGTTTAAAAATGTCATTGGGTCCAAAATGCTGGAGTCAGGCTGTTGACTGGGGCTGGGTCCAGGCATCATGTCTCTCTCTCTCTCACACACACACACACACACACACATACACATTGAAACAGCTGCATTGGCTTCTAGTCTGTTTCCAGGCAGAATTCAAAGGGCAGCTTTTGACCTTTAAAGCCCTACACAACATGAGTCCAGATTATTTGAAAGACCATATTCCTTATATAAACCGGGGCATCCATTTAGATCTTCAGGGGAGGACTTTCTCTTACTCCTACCACCCTTGCAAGGCACTACTGGTGTGGACATGGAAGAGAACCTTCTCCATGAATGCTCCCAGGCTGTGGAAAACCCTTTTATATTTGATTATATGTATTAGTTGTTTTTACAGTTTGTATTTTAACTGCATAACATGCTTAATTTTGTATAGTTTTGTATATTTTATGACTTTTAGATTGTACGCCATTGACAGGTTATATGCTGTTTTGATTATGCCTGTAAAGTGCCATGCTTATTTATGGTGCTACATAAATAAACATTAATAATAATAATAAATATTGTTGTTTAATTTTTAAAAACTTTTCTAAACCAATGTTTAGTTGGGTCTTTTTAAATTATTGTAAGGTGCCTTGGACCCATATTTGGACAAAGGCAGGAAAGATGTGTGATAAATAAACAAATAAACCACCTGGTAAACATATTTCTTTACAGAAAAACAAAATTTAAAAGTTAATTATTCCTAATGTGACAGACAGGTTTTTATTATGCTTTTCTTCTTCATATGGACTGAAGGTGAATTCAGACTATTTTCTGTCTATCTGGTCACAATTCCTGAGAAGGTTGTTTGCCATAATAGATTTCGTGGAAGTCCTAAATGCATAAATCCAACACAGTCCTTCATCACAGATTAAAGTAGAAGGGCTGGAATGTTTCCTCTTTAGTCCCCCCCAAAATGTACAGTGCCATTTTCATTCAAAGATTAGAACATAAGTAGAAAAGGTTTAACATGGTGTGTTCATCATTCACTTAAAAATCTAATCTGGGCAAGTTGATAATATAACTGCTCTTAATGTAACAAACCATAGGAGTAACAGAAAAAACCAGCATATATCCGGCTGATACAGACCCAAAACAAATGGGCCAAATAAACTGGTTTCTAGCTGCATTTGGGGCATAGCGTGTAGATGACACACACCAGCAAGGGTGCATCTTATACAAAGAACCAGGCCAAAATTGAGTGAAAAATGCCACTTCTTTTGCCGGCCTGGTTCAAAACCATGATGGTGGCCTGGATTGAGGGCGGGAGCATGTGGTTGCCATGGTCCCGGTGTGAATAGCATCAGAGCAGCTGCAGCCTGCTTTATTGGGCCCATCTGTTTCAGCCCAGAGTTGTCCCCAAGTGGCACATTTTGACTGGCTCCTTCAAAAGTGCTTTTGGGGGGAATTTCTCTTCTCCAGATGTCTCCAGATCTCTTCTTTTCAAATGTCTACAAACCCCACAGTCTAACTGCTGATTACCACTGGTGTGGTTTTATCATCCAGGTTAAAAAAAGCTGCCCTACGGCATGGTATCCAACAATCTCTGCAATTAGATATGACCACATCATACCGAGCAACACGTAAATTATTGATTTACCCTTCAAATACCATGGAATGTTTAAAAGTCTGCACTAGACCTTCAAAATTTCCTGTCAACATATCTAAAATGCCTTTTCAATTTATTTTTTAAATTATATACAAAATACTATTGTTAAGGCAACAAAGTAACTTCATTTAGACGCATTATGTTACATTAAAAATGCTACTTCTGTTATGCCCTTGGGTTGTTGTTGTTTTTTTAAGTAACTCATTGCATGGCTTTAACTTCCAACTTCTACTTTCATTAAACTGGAAGCATGAAACAATAGTGTCTGTTCAGTGCTGCTGGAAAGGACTTTTTGACATTCATCCTTCAATTTTTTGTCAAAATTCTGTCACTGTGAAAGACTGATTTGTCTCTAAGACCTCAAATATAGTGTAGAAGTAGCTGTACAGAAGTAGATTTATGCAGCCTGTTTACAGTTCAGACCCCAAAAGAGATATGGTGCTACTTGTAACAAGACGTAGCTGTGAGGTATTTTCTCCATTCCACTGCTTGACATGCATTCAATTATCTCATTCACACTCAGTTATAAATAAAGCTGCAAGGAGATTCAAATCAGGACTGACTGCTAAACTCAAGGACTGTACTGGGCCAAACTTTCACTTGTAGAATATTGATTTTATTTTATTTTTTAAAATCAGGATTTTGAAGGACCCCACAGAAACAACTGATGAGCAACGAATGATGGGTATTGCCACAACAAAATGTAATCCTTTGACTAGGCTTTTCTACAAGATTCAAAGTACAAAATTCATCTCAGCTAAAGTAAAGGTAAAGGTAGTCCATTGACATGAATGTCAGACTGTTGGTGCGTGGTGCTCATCTCCATTACTAAGCCGAAGAGCCAGTGTTGTCTGAGGACTGCTCTGATGGTCATGTGACCAGCATGACTGCATCAAACACTGTAACCTTCTCACTGAAGTGGTACTTATTTATCTACTTGCATTTGCATGCTTTCGAACTGCTAGGCTGGCACAAGCTGGAACTAGTGACAGGAGCTCACCCCATCATGCAGCACTCGAGCCTCAAACTGCCAACCTTCTGATCTTCCGAGTGTTAGAATTGGCTTCTTAACCACTAAGCCACCACATTCCTTCATCTAAGCTAGTAATACTTATATTATTTAGAATGCCTGAAGAAGTGCTTCTCCATGTAGTAGTAATGCACAAATATACAATCAGAATCATACCTTTGGAAGATAGCTTGCGAGCCATGTAGCCCATCTCTCTGCCATGCCGGAATACACAACTAAAGCACTCCTGAGAAATGACCATCCCAACCTCCATTCAAAAACCACCAAAGAAAGATTATACACCACTCTCTGAGGTAGTCTGTTCCACTGTCGAATAGTTTCTATCATCAGGAAATCCTTCACAATGTTTAGGTGGAATTTATTTTCTTATAGTTTGAATCCATTCGTACATGTCCCAGTCTAAGGACATGTGCAGCAGAAAACAAGCGTGTTCGATCTTTTACATGACATACCTTTAGATAGTTAAAGATGGTTATAACATCACTGCTGAATCGTCTATATTCCAAGCTTGAATATAATTCCATTATGCTGATCTGACTTTGATCTGGTCTAGTTTTATTGTATTTTTAAAAAAAATTATATCACACCAATACGGGGCCCTAGCAAGCTAACACAAGCTCCCGCTTTTTCTACATTTTTCAAGCCAGGATATGTTTAATGCTGATTATCCTGCTACAGGTAAAACCCATTTCCAATTATACCTAAACATGGGTACCAGACTGAAGCTATCAGATGGTAATATTGTTCTGCACAAGAAGACTGTGTGTGAGAGAATGTGAATAACTATTGTTCTCTAAGAAGTGTTTCTAAAAGAAGGGGTGGCTATTAACATGTTTCACGCTTTATAATTGGAAGAAAATTAAATTTCAGTTAAACTAATTCTTCCACTACAGATTGTTATGACTCAGCTCTAAAGGCAACTGTAGTACCTTCCTCATTCATATATCCTTCTTTTTTCTTTATAGAGTAATAAGCTATTAGCTTTTACCTTTTCCACCCCCATCCCTCAATTCGAGGTTTCTCAGAAGTTACAAAGAGCATGCAATTGTAGCATGGAAAGAGTTATGATTTCATTTGGAATCAAAAGTCCTGACTTAACAGAACAGATCTCTAAGTTAAAAAAAGGTAGGTAGAGAAGAATGGAGCAGAAAAAGAGAAGTGTTTCTATAATAAATGAGAGGCTTCAGGGCAATCTACACATGGGATAGGAGAAATACAACCATACCTTCTGATGCCTTTTTCTTTAATTAGGAACAACTACATGGGAGCCAAATTTTAAATGAGGGTGAGGCTGAGATGTAAAATGAGGCTTAACTCCTTTTCCTCCTGGGGGAGGAAGCACAAGACAAGTATCTTTACTGAAGATCTGGAAAGTAATATATTTCATGTATGTCATATATATAACTCAGTACATTTTCATAGATGTATGGTGGGATTTCTGCCTGTTATTCCCACTGAAGTGAATTCAGTGGGTTTTTATCTGCATAGATTTAGCACTGGAAAATGTAAAGGCCACAATATATACAAGATTGTGCAAATCAATTGAGGTTTTTTGCTTAGCTAATGACATCTTATTAACCAGGAAACAATCTGATGCTTACAGTGCAACACAGATTATTACCTTTATACTTTTAGGTTCACCAACACAATTTTGCTTCTCAGTCTAAACTGAAGTCATTCCCCTGTATTTTTCCAGTGACACACAGTAATAAACACAATTGTTATGTATTACTAATGAGTAATGCAACAAACTGCTTTCTGGACCACAATAACAGGGACATATAATGATCTATTGGATGACCAAAGTAATGAGTAAAATAATGATTTCCTTTTTAAAAAAATCCGGGCTCTGATCTACTCTACCCATGTTGTTCATCTCTATAGCTAATAGCTCATACAAACTATGGAGAGGAATTTCATCAGGGAAATGACACAGAGATATAGATAATCCTCAATTTGAGAGTTAGCACAGTGTGGTAGTTTGTGCATAAGACTATGGGCAAAAAAAGACTGCAGAAATAACCCAGTATGAGACCGCTTTAACTGCCTTGGTTCAATGCTAGGGAATTCTGGGAACTGTGGTTTGTTGTGGCACCAGAGCTGTTCCCTGACAGAGACGGCTCAATGCCTCACAAAACTACAATTCCCAGAATTTCCTAGCATTGAGTCAAGGCAGTTAAAGTGGTCCCAAACTGGATTATTTGTGCAGTGTGTTTTGGCCCTATGACTCTGGAAACCAGGATTTAAATCCCTACTCAACCATGGAAACCAGTGGGTGACTTTGGGCAAGTCATACTCTCTCAGCCTCAGAGGAAGGCAAAGGCAGACCCCTGCAAACAAATTTTTCCAAGAAATTTTTCCAAGAAAATTCCATTATAAATTTGTCTTAGGATCACCATAAACCAGAAATGACTTGTAGGCACACAACAAAAACAAAATCCTCACATTCAGCACTATGATAACTCTAACTAAGGTGCGTTAAAGACTGCCCAGAAGGGGCGGTCTGCCGCCACCATCATTTGCAGCGTGGAGGAGCTCCAGCATCCAAACCGCGAGGCTCCTCCATGCTGCAAATAAGAAGTGCCAAAATGGCGCTTCTCTTTGCGGTGCGGATATGACACTGTGAGGCACCAATGGTGTACTCGCAGCGTCATATGTGCCACGCGATGTGCGGACGCAGTGCATCTGCTACGTAAAGATGGCAGCCCCCGTGTGGAACGGACACCGCCATTTTGTACGAACTCAGTCTGTATTAGGGTTAGGGGTGTCCGGAAGGGATGCCCCTTTCTAACCCTAATACAGACCCAGTCTGTACTTTATGCCCATCTGTAACAGGCCTAAGATAGAATCCTTTGCTCATGAGAGATTCGTTCAGCTATAGTACCAAAAGGTAACTTCATCCCCAACCTCTAAACTTGTATAATACCTCTGCATAGTTTACAAACATAGTTCTTTGCAAATAGGAGTCTGAGCTTCAAATTTACAATTAAATGCCAACTAAAGTACATATGCTACTATATTATACTCCATTATTGGCTTTACCTTTCTAATACAAGTGACTAGCCAGATTTTGTGCAGCACAATGAGAAAATCTAAAATCAGAACACGAGGCTCTCATCTTTACAAATATACTACTATGAGATGACAAATAGACTAGATGATAAAATTGAAAAGTAATTTGTGATGACATGTCTGAACATCTAGCTGAAAAGTACTGCAGCAAAGTAAATCTACAGCAGAGTAGGGATTACATAAGGGCACATGTAGACAGATCCTACAGCAGGAGTGGGCAAACCTGCAGCCCTCAGATATTGTTAGACTTCCAACTGCTGTCAAGCTCAGACAGCATTTCCAATGATCAGAGACATGAGAAAATCTCTGGTGGAAGTGTGGAAATAAAAGATAGTTGCCTTTTTACTGACTCGGTGAAGAGAAAAAGTCAGACCAACCAAGGCTGAATCACCATTAAGAATTTACCTTGCTACACCATTGAATAATACTGTATACTGTGTGTGTACACACACACACACACACACACACACACACACACAAATATATACTCATGTACAATTGGCCATTCTTATACACGGATTTTTTTATACATGGATTCAAGCATCCACAGTTTGAAAATGTTCAAAAAAGTATAAATTTCAAATATCAAACCTTTATTTTCCATTTTTTAAAATAAGGGACACCATTTTGCTATTTCATTATATTTAATGGGACTTGAACATCCATGGATTTTGTTATCCACGGGAAATCTTGGAACCAAACCCCAGTGTATAACCAGGGTCCACTGTATCAGTCTAGAATTTTAGGTCAAAAAAACTGACCCAAAAAACTTGAGTTGACTTATCCATGGGTCAATGTAGGTATTGTACTTTAACTCTCATTAAAATAAGGAACCATCCCCTGGTGAAAGGCAAGAGTGTCATCTGCCCTGGAAGCACTAAACCCCCTCTATTTTTTTCATCCATCCTGTCTTTAGTATAAGAACAAACAGTTATGCTTGCTAGAATTATATAAGTTCTTTGGCAATGTTTTCCTTTGCTTCATCCTTTACATTCTTTCTTAGACACCCCTACGTTTTACCCTTGACTTATCCATGGGTCATATCAAAATCCATAATTATAGTCCCAAAACCTACCCTTGACTTACACATGAGGTCAACTTACAGTCACGTATGTACAGTAATGTTAATTTATAACACCCTTAACACCAAATGGCAACTAGACCTCTCCACAATAAAAAAACGGATGATAAAACACAAGACTGTAAATATGCCAATATACTAAAACAAACTCCTGTCAGTCTCTATCCAAACTGATCAAATTTTTGAAATGTATGAACATCCACCTGCATCTCTGAAATTTTTACATTAATATAATGCAAGAAACTGGGAGATGGAAGGATAATTTGATGGGGGTCAGAATTCTTACGGAGGGGGAAAATGTCTTAATTTGAGGGGGGGGGGTGATATCTACATTCCTGAACCTACATTGTGACAGGTAGTGTTATATTTGTCATTTACTTGTTCCTGTGCTATTATAGTTAATCATCATTGTTTTATATAAACACAGTTTTTAAATAAACCATCCTACTGGCTAGCAGCCTCCTTATCTGAGTGTAGAGAGGTGCTTTCAGACTTGAGGTTGAGGACTCCTGAGCTGGTAGTTTTGGGGACACAGCAACATCCTTCACATTGAGGTGTTTTCTTAATGATTCCCAGGACTTAATGACCCTAATGACAGCCAAGGGGCTGCCCAAGCATTTCATCTAGCCAGCAAATGGTGTGAGGTATGTCCTTACAGTGGGCCCTTGGTATCCCCTGGGGTTTGATTGCAGGACTCCCCATGGATACCAAAATCTGTGGATGCTCAAGTTTCGTTAAGTACAATGACATCATAAAATGGTATCCTTTATACAAAAAATAGCAAAATCAAGGTTTGCTTGATGGAATTTATATTTTTTGGAATATTTTCAATCTGTTGATGCTTGAGTCTGTGGATAAAGAATCCGTGGATATGGATGGCTCACTGTAATTTGATGCTCTTTTTAGGATAGTAATATAACCATTTTAACACGGCAGATTTCTTTTTCATTTCTTTATCCTAACCAGTTTATCTGCTGCTGTTCTTTAGACAGTTTTGCCTGTCTATCATGGTACATGCCATAAAGGCAGATAGATCCAGATGGATTCATGTAAGCCCTTGACTATTATGGCTGCTACTCCTGTAAACACTTCAATTGTAGGCAGATATTAGTTGGACAGTTGACATGGTTGTTCCTAAGAAATCCCATATAATGAACAGAGCTCATTTAAGTAGTTGGGCTGAAAGGAAGGACTCAGATAAGGCAACACAAAATGCTGCCTCACACGCAGCACAAAATCTGAAGTAAATCAAACTGAACAGATGAGCTCGCATTAGGGCTAGAGCAAGCAACCTGTGACCCTCAGCCTAATAGAATACAGCCTCAGACTAATTTTAATCATCCTCTGCAAAGTGATTTCTTCAGATCTTTAGCAAGAACAATCTGTCCTTTCTCTGACAGCCTTCTGGATTGGCAGATAGTGTGTGGCGGGGTAGGGAAGAGGGGATGAAACTATTCACTATTGGCTCTGGCACTGACAACTACCAGCATCTAGCCTTCAAGAGATTTAACCTCTGAGAGAACACAGCCCATGTATGAAGAAAAAGTAATCCAACCACTGCTTCATAAGCTACTTTGGGAAACTGATAAAAAATCCAACACACATACATTGAGCAATGCTTCTTTTTCATCATGTGGTAGGACTGGATCATCTCTGTTTTGGCGTAAACATTCAAGGACCCTTGGTGGTCTACTAATTTCTTTGAAAGTAACACAGAAGCATCCTCTTTGTTCACAGTACTATCAGAGAACACTGTAAATTAGAACGATTAAGTCCTGAGGATGTGGACAAGGTGGCTGGAGCAGTTCACTTTACCATTTACACATTTCCTATCCATGTTTTAAAAGTAAATCTGGCTCCTAGTAAGGACAGAATCTTTCTGATCGAGATCCAAGCTACTGACAACTTTTTAAATGTTAAATTTTAGGGCTAATACCTAAAGATGGTTTTATCTCCCATGAATCTAATATTAAGATCTAAGCACTCTGATAGAAAGATCATACTTGGGGGCTTTTCTTCAAATTCTTCTCCTTCACAAGTGGATAGTGACTTTCCCTACTTGGCACCCCAACTCTAGAATATCCTCCCCCATGATGTATGATTGATGTCCTTCTGGGAGTCAGGTGAGGACCTTTTTATTTTCCCTGGCTTAAAGGAGATCATTGCTCTGTTATGCTTAGCATATTCTACACATTGCTATTCTGCAGTATTATTCTAATTTACTGTCATATTAGTCTTTATTGATATTGCCTCTAATGTTTCTTGTGAATCACTCTAGGGGTCCTCTTTGAGATTGAAGATTGATATAAAAAATTACAAACAAATACATAAATAAATAAAATTAGTCACCAGTTCTGTAACATAACATCTAGATCCAAAGCACGTAGGTTATGAAACATTCATTCACTCTGCGACTCTCCTGGAATCATCATCCCTTACTCCCACTTTCCTTCAGAATATGAATCAATATCCTGTTGTTCATTCTGTTCTTCAAGCAAGCAGCTGGGTTATCATTTGTTTCCAAATCTTCATTTTTTATTAAATTTTATGCATTAGTGGCTTTGGGTAGAATCTTTAATGGCTCTATTCAACAGGAAAATTAAAATTACCACAGTGGAAAAACCTTGTTTCCTTATTTTCTGATAGCAAGCTACATGGGTAGCCATGTTGGCATTTTAAAAAATCTTTTGGTGATTCCTTTCTTAAGCCAACCAAAAGATGCAAAATACATTGTGATAACTTTCCAAGTTCACAGGTTTCTTCATCAGACAAAGATGGTAAAAGTAGCATGAAGGTGAAGAAAAGTGATGTTGTTGTGGTCACAGTGTCAACATTTTCCCTTTGAAATATTTACAGGAGAGGTTTACTTGCTGTTTACAGGTAGCATATGTGTAGAAGAACAATTAGGCCACCCCCATGGCCAAATGCTATCTGGAAACAAAAGCAATGAAACAGAAGCAATAAAGGCTGGATTCTCTATAAGAATTCTCCGTTTGAATTATAAGTGTGTATGCATGCGCACATATTCACACAAGCACACGTGCACTCACCTGCACACCTTCCAAGAACTGTCTTTAAATCTATCCAGTATGATGCCACAATGACAGCACAGTGTTTCTCAGGAAAGTGTCTGTATTGCCAGGTCTGGAGACAAATTTTAATGATGAAGTAGGCAAAGCTTATCAACTGAAGCCAAATCGGTTGTTTTATATTGTGTTGGAGGGTTAAACCTTCTGAGATTTAGCACAAGTTGCTTTATCACTTTTTAACGTTTTCTGACAGTTATCCTTGGTAAGTCACCATCCCTATTTCACATTTCATGGCATATTTCATGCTAGTAACTTTTCTTTCAATTCTTTCATAGTAAATGTTACAGGACAGATGTGAGTTGCAACCATTCCAAGTTACAATCAAATCCATTGGGTGATTATCCCTTTCTGGTGAAATAGAGTTGAGATAAGAGGGTATAGATCCACTGAGCACATGAGGAGTAGAAAAGACAGGCTGGGTTTATTTGTTACTTGCCATCATGCCAACTTCTGCTTGCATTATCTTACGTGCAATTTGGTCTTCCTCTTTTCCTAATGCCTTCAACTTTACCAAGCATTATTATCTTATACAGTGAATCATGCCAACTCATGATACGGCCAAAGTACAATAGCTTCAATAATCATGGAGATATTCCAGACCTTCTGGGGTAAGCAGTTCTAACTAGTGCAGAGGGGCTGGGCATAAAGAACAGGTGGATACAACAGGCCAGCTGACATGAAATTCAGGTGCCTCATCACTACTCCATTGCCTGGACTTTTAAAAGTAATAAAAAAATAAAGGAGATATTATCTATCAGCATGTGGAACCGGACTCTCATTTTGCTTTTGTTGGAATACATACTTAATAGTTCTCTCTTTTAAGAAATACTGCAAGACAGCTTGATCATTAATTTGGATATATCCATTTCAGGATATGGAGTGCAAGTGGTGGGATCCTTAGATGGAAGTGACCATGTTCTCTTGGAGTTTGTTATACAATGGAAAGGAGAAGCCAGGCATAGCCAGACACGCATCCTAGACTTTAGGAGAGCAGATTTTGCTAAACTTAGAGAAATACTGGGGGTGATCCCATGGTCAGGAACACTAAAAGAGAAGGGAGTTCAGGATGGATGGGAGTTTCTGAAAGGAGAGATACTGAAGGCACAATTCCAAACAGTTCCAGTGAGAAAGAAAAATGGGAGGTGTCTCAAGAAACCAGGATGGATGACTAAGGAACTTTCAACTGAGCTAAGATTAAAAAGGGACATGTACAAGAAATGGAAAAATGGGGAAATTACCAAAGAGGAATTCAAACAAATAGCAAGCACATGTAGGGGTAAAGTCAGAAAAGCTAAAGCACAGAATGAACTCAGGCTTGCTAGAGAGGTTAAGAACAATAAAAAGGGCTTTTTTGGATATGTCCGCAGCAAAAGGAAGAAGAAGGAAATGGTAGGGCCACTGCGTCGAGAGGATGGCAAAATGTTAACAGGGGACAGAGAAAAGGCAGAATTACTCAACACCTTCTTTGCCTCAGTCTTCTCAAAAAAGGAAAAGGGTGCTCAACCTGAGGATAATGGAGCAGAGGACAGAATAGGGGAATTTCAGTATAGATTAAGTAAGGAGATAGTAGAGGAATATCTTGTTAATCTAAATGAATATAAATATACAGGACCAGATGAACTACATCCAAGGGTATTAAAAGAACTGGCAGGAGTAATATTGGAGCCATTGGCAATGATCTTTGAGAACTCCTGGAGAACAGGAGAAGTCCCAGCAGACTGGAGGAGGGCAAACGTTGTCCCCATCTTCAAAAAGGGGAAAAAAGAGGATCCAAACAATTATCATCCAGTTAGTCTGACATCCATACCAAGAAAGATTCTAGAGCAGTTCATTAAAAAGAGAGTCTGTGAACATCTAGAAGGCAATGCCATAATCACAAAAAGTCAACATGGGTTTCAGAGAAACAAGTCATGCCAGAGAAATCTAATCTCTTTCTTTGATAAAATTACTAGCTTGGTAGATGAAGGAAATGCTGTAGATATCGTATATCTTGATTTCAGTAAGGCTTTTGAGAAAGTTTCCCATGACATTCTTGTTAACAAGCTTATAAAATGTGGGATAGACAAGGCAACTGTTACATGGATTTGTAATTGGTTGACTGACCGAACGCAAAGGGTGCTCAACAATGGCTCCTTTTCATCCTGGAGAGAAGGGACCAGTGGGGTCCCACAGGGCTCTGTCCTGGGCCCAGTGCTATTCAACATCTTTATCAATGACTTGGATGACAGAATTGGGAGCATACTTATCAAATTTGCAGATGACACCAAATTAGGAGGAGTAGCTAACACTCCAGAGGACAGGATCAACATTCAAGATGACCTGAATAAACTAGAAAATTGGGCCACAGCTAACAAAATGAACTTCAACAGGGAGAAATGCAAGGTACTGCACTTAGGGAGGAAAAATAAAATGCACAGATATAGGATGGGAGACACGTGGCTGAAAGAGATAATGTGTGAAAGGGATCTAGGAGTCCAAGTAGACCACAAGCTGAACATGAGTGAACAGTTTGATGTGGCAGCTCAAAAGGCCAATGCAATTTTAGGCTGCATCAGTAAGAGTATTGTATCTAGATCAAGGGAAGTAATAGTGCCACTCTATTCTGCTTTGGTCAGGCCCCACCTGGAATATTGTGTACAGTTCTGGGCGCCACAGTTCAAAAAGGATGTTGAAAAACTGGAACGTGTCCAAAGGAGGGCAAGTAAAATGGTGAAAGGTCTAGAAACCATGTCCTATGAGGAACGAATTAAGGAGCTGAGGATGTTTAGCCTGGAGAAGAGAAGGTTAAGAGGTGATATGATAGCCCTGTTTAAATACTTGAAGGGATGCCATACTGAGGAGGGAGCTGACTTGTTTTCACTTGCTCCAGAGACTAGGACCTGGAGCAATGGATGCAAGCTACAAGAAAAGAGATTCCACCTCAACATTAGGAAGAACTTCCTGACAGTGGGCTATCTGACAGTGGAACAAACTCCCTCGGAGTGTAGTGGGGTCTCCTTCCTTGGAGGTCTTTAAACAGAAGCTAGATGGCCATCTGTCGGAGATGATTTGATTTGGATTCCTGCATGGCAGGGGGTTGGACTGGATGGCCCTTGCAGTCTCTTCCAACTCTATGATTCTAGGATTCTAGGATGCCCTGCCAATATTAAAAAGTCAACATAGGCTACTAACTTGTTTTCAGAATGCTTTGACATTTAATACCCTAAATGGCTTTAAAAAGCAGCCTTCTTTAATACAAACTGTCTGATCATTAAGATGAGCTTCAGAGGTCACTTGTAGGATGAACCTCTCCTAAGCAGTGAGAAGAACAGTAGCCAAAGGAAGAGACTTTTCAGTGGTGGTATACAGTCTTTGAAATAACCTCCCAAAACAGATTTATGAGCTGATAATGATATCATTAAAGCTTATGTACTAGGTGGAGTGGCTCAGCGGTTAAGAGGCTGACTCTGAAGATTTCAAAATTGGCAGGTGGAGGCCCAGGCACTGTGTGATGGAGTGAGCTCCCGTCACTAGTCCCAGCTTATGCCAACCCAGCAGTTCAAAAGAATGTAAAAGGGCAAATAGATAAATAGATAGCACCAATTAGCAGACACTAATCCTCTTTTGCAATCTCGTCAAGGAAAAACCTTTACCTTTACCTTTTTACTAGGTAGAGAACATATTATTCACCACCCTTTTAAACTGATTTATACTCCTGCTATATTTTGATGTTATTGACTTCTGCTGCTTTACTGATTTTGCTGTAATTTATATATTTGTAGCAACTACCTTTTTTGTTTCGATCTTGGACGTGTCTGTATGTTACTTCAAAAATTTCTGCATAAGAGAGGCACTCCCAATTTTCAAAGAACAAAATAAAACAAAGCATCACACACTTGCTTATCATCTGAAGCTACCTGCTCTGCAGGAACCTTGTTGTTCCTATTTTCTTCTTATACATGGTCCATTTTAGGAAGACTTGATGTTTTTTCTGACTGCTTGTGAAAACAAGTCTTGCTGGTGCTACCTTAGATGGACTCGCATGACAGATTCTGGAGTGAGGCCAGTGTGCTAATGTGGTCCAAGTACTTAAGCTCTTCTCATTGCTAGAGCAACTGTGTTCATCTCTCAACAACTTTCAAAAGTAGGACTGTTTCTCTTAGGCTGGCTGCCAAGGCTGGCCTCATGTGAAGAAGAACAGAGTTTTCTTTAGATAGGCAATAAGTCAGAAAGAATCTCAATGAACAGAGGCAAATTGAAGTGGCCAGTGGCAATATCCCAAGACTTTTGAAGCCAAGGAACAATTATTTAGGCAAGATCATACCATTTATTCATCACATTCACTTCCAAATCTGCTATTAATTGTTGTTAACTGTGTGAGTGGGACTGACAGAAGCAGACATGCTCATAGAAATTTTTTAGTCACAGGATCTGATCTTATTTGCTTGAAGAAGAGCAACTAAACCTCTCTACAATATTAGGATGCATTTAATCATTAGTCATTTCTCCCATGGAGGAATGGAGGATATGCAAGGAGGCATGGATCCACAGCCCAGTGTTGGAGCACATATTTTGCATGTTTGTATTACTAGGAACAACATCAGGGTCAGCAGCAGATATTTTATGGTCTGAAATGGAGCAGCAAATGGCATACATACATGCAGTGTATCAGGGTCAATGGGCCGACTACTCGGAGTAAGTGAAGATATTCTGCCACAGAAAAAAGAAAATATCACAAGTATCTCTCCATCTCTGGCAGTGAAAAATAAAACAATAACTGGCAATTTGCTTTTTTTGCCATGACGTCAAAAGATCTACAGACTGAGATGGCTACTTTACTATTATGTGTATATACGGTACATAGATTATCTGTTCAATGGCTCTCTAGTGAAAGAGCTCAGAACCACCTCTAACTAAGGCCCTGGAGAATTTCTGTCAGCCACAGTTGACAATACCGGGTTGGACAGCTCAGCACTCTGACTCAGTACAAGAAAATGTCTTATTTCCATGATATAAGTGTATGACTTTTGGAAAAATGTATTAACCTGTGAATGGGCAGGCTGATTGAACACTAGGAATTTGTTTCAATTTGGATTAGTTTTAAATCAGTATGTCTAGCTGTTCCAAAACAAATTCAACGAGATCTGAATGCATAGTGAATGCAATAGACATTTTATTGTTTTGTAACATGTTACATTTTGTTGTATTTGCAGTGGCCTATGACAAAAGTAAAAACAAACAAAACCTCTTGAAACATGGAGTGCAGAGAAAGCCCTCACATCTGTTGAACATCCTGCCATATAACTGCTATATACTGTTTTCCCACCAGCAACACACATTTAGTTATTTCCTCATTTTCCCATTAACCCAAGTATATTATGGTGGATTACAGCAATAAAATCATTTTTTAGATATATACAACCTTTGAAAACAGATAAAACAGCTAAAAACACCAGCAAAAGTAGTGCAAGAAAACCAACACATTATAGCTCAAAAGCCTAGGATAACTTTAAAAGAAAAAAAGTTTTGTTAGTTTTCTAAACAAATAGCAATATATCAGGTTGTCCTTACTGCATTGTCCTTGCTATGCCCTGGACAAGGGTCCAAAACACAATGCAGAATAAATAACCCAGTTTGAGACTGCTTTAGCTGCCCTGGCCCAATGCTAGAGAATTGAGACATTTAGCCTTCTCTGTCAGAGAGCTCTGGTGCCACAATAAACTACAATCCCCAGGATTCCCTAGCACTGAGCCAGGGCAGTTAAATGGTCTCAAACTGGATTATTTCTGCAGTGTGTTTTGGACCAAAGAAACCATCTATGGATTCAGGACAACATTACACTACACTGTTATAGTAGTATAATTCCACATTTACTGCTATTGCTATGGCTCCTGTGGAATTCTGGATTATAGTTTAGTGAGGTCTTAGATGTCTCTGGCTGAGAATTCTAAATGCCCTTTCCTAAACTGGAAATCCCAGGCTTCCACAGGAGGCAGCCATAGGAGTAAAAATGGAATAATAGCACCATAACAGTGTAGTGCAGTGCCATCAACAGTGTCCCAGTCTCCAGTAGGCTCTCCTATAAATACTTTATCCATTACCACCTATGAATTACCTCTGCTCAAAGTCAATCTCGGCTCCTGCAGAAAAGCTATGAAATACTCCTATGAAGCGCCCTGACAGTCTCTGCAAAACTGTATTTCGTATCCTTATACCTTCTTAAAAATTGCTGCAAAATGATAAGAAACTTCAAAGCTCATCATAACTTCACTGAGAGACAGAGTTTCATTTGAATAGGCTTGGAAATCCCCTTCAATCGTCATATAAATGAGTAGCACAGAGAAAGAAAGTCATGGAGAGAAAGTGACTCCACAAAGCCTCTTAAACCAGAAAGCAGGCTCAGAGCTCTAATTCCTTATCTTTTCCAGGCAAGGCATGCTATGGGGTCCTGTCCTGAGGAAGCAAAGCATCAACACGAACAGTTTGAGTCTCAGAGGTGAAAAAGGAGCAGAAAGCCACAAACTGTCAGCAAGCCAAGAGAAAGAAAATGGCACAGTGGCATGAGAGAGGGAAAGAGAGGGGAGATACACACAAACAGAAAGAGGATGAAATGGTATAAAGTCCTAAATGCCACAAGACTCAGGTGTCTGAAAGATATCCTACTGCCTTATTGACCTTGTGCCTTTAAATCCCTTCCAATTTATGGCAACCCTCAGGTGGACCTATCAAAGGTTTTTCTTGACAAGGTTTGTTTGGGGGGGGGGTGCCTTTGCCTTCCTCTGAGCCTGAAAGAGTGTGTGACTTGCCCAAGGTCCCCCAGTGGGATTCCATAGCTGAGTAGGGATTTGAACCCTGGTCTCCAATAGTTCAATGCTCCAACCACTACATCACACTGTCTATAAGGTCATCTGCCAACATCTGTGTGTTGGCCCTGTCTGAAACAAAATGGGTGACACCTAGAAAAAGAGGTGCTTTTGAAATGAGGGGCCTTTGTTGTGGACTGCCTTAACCCCAGGAATCTTCCCTGCCATCAACCTGGCTTTCTTGAATGCATCAGACAAACATCCTCTTATTATCTCAAGCTGCTGAAGTACCTTTTACTTCAGTATTGTTGACTGCTGGTCTTACATTTTCTGTGTGGATTTGTGCATATAATTAACCTTTTAGAAATTTCCTAGAATAAACTTTGATAAATGTTTTAAATACAAAACTCACATAATGCATGCAAAGTGGTACGCTTACAAAAGAAGAGGGTTAGACATGAAACAGTGGTTTATAAGACCATGCTTCAGAGAAGGGTGGGGAAGAATCATGGAAAGGAGCGATTCTTCCACTGGAAGAATCTCCTTCTTTTACTCACAAAAACCAACCAACCGACAAAAAAAAATCCTCACTGCAGGCCTCTAATTCTTATTTATAGAATACATTAGTAATTTTTTTTCTTATAGCTATAGTCATATGTTAAGGGCACACATTTTGGTGTGTGAGCCAAAAGGGGTTACTATTTATATCTGTGTTTGTAAGCAGTTGACTGAATTAAACATGTAACAACAGGGCTGAGAAAATAAGCACAGTTCTGAGATTCCATTGTCCTTTGATTTGCAGCCTCTTTACAAAATATTCCTCAGAAGGAAAACAACCTAATTGGGTGTTTTCCTTTGCACAAACTTGTTTAATTCAACATCTGTGCTGCAGCATGTTCAGCTATCTATGCATATTGTCAAAATAATTATTTCCCATAGTTTCCCCAAGAAAATAATGTTATCAGCTACTTGTATAGAATTTTTGCATTTTTAACAACAATAAAAATGTATTTAAGCAAAATCTAAAATCATTTCCACCCTAGGGCCATACTGAATTAAATCGCCTTAACAATAGCTAATGCTTAGTTGCAGCAAAATCTATATATTTTTAAAACCAGGTTGAAATAGCTTTCAAGATTGCAATGTTTGGGTGCTGCTTCACTTGGGAAAAATGTGAACAAAGTTGTGTCATTACCAAAGTGTATAAAATGATGCGCAATGGGGAGAAGTAGATAGTGAAAATCCTTTCTCCGTCTCACATAACACTAGAACACTGAGGCATCCATTAAAGCTGAAAGGTAAAACAGTCAGGAGACAGAAAAACTACTTCTGCACACAGCACATATACTGGCTTCTTTACCCACTTTGTTGTGACACACTTAAATAAGTTTGCGTGCAACCAACTGCCTCCAGAAGGCACCTAAATAATTAAATATGGTTCCAATGCCACATGAGCTTACACTAAATGTGCCTGTTTTTAGAAAGCCCTGGAGGTTTTTTGTTTGTTTATTATGTTTTTGGAGAGCATCATTTTGGAGAGTATCATGAAGGCCAGGGTGCTATCCAAACAAGAGTGCAGAAGCACCCATTTGAGTTGGATTTTTAAAAATCCACAGCTAGTGGTTTATTTGCATCTTGTTTACTTGCACTCTAATTGCATCTGATAAAGTAGACTGAGTCTAGGCCCAGAAGCAGGTGAGGACAGCATTGGGACCACACTGGCCCTGACCATGCCAGGACTATGGCAACCTCATAGCCCCGATCCTGATCTGGGCTGCCGCTGCAATCCTAAACCAGGCCATTGGATGGAGTGGGTTATATCCACTCCTTTTTGGCCTAGTTCTTTTTGCTTGGCATGGCATTGGCATGGCTTCTCACCACATTCAGGGAATGTGTCAGCTAAATGCCATGCCCCCAAAATGGCCCGAAGCCACATTGTTTTGCTCATATGGTTCAGGCCTAGGAAAGTTTATTCCACAAATGTCTCTCTTTTATCTCAAAAGTGCTACAAGATCCCTTTGTATACTGATATAGCTTAACATGGTTATTTCTTTGAATACAAATGATGAACATCTGTGGGACTTGATTGGAATGTTGTTCAGCAGGACAATATTCTTAAACACGCATCACAGCTGTACTGTGGTTCAAACCCGAGTGGTTTCAGAACAGGAACCTGGATGTCTTTGTAGAAGTCCAAACCTCAATCCCATTGAGAATCTGTGGCAAGATATAAAGCTGCTGTTGATATAACCAGCCTGACTGAGCTGGAGAAATTTTGCCAGGAAGAATGAGAGGCAATCGCTTGATCCAACAACATAAAGATTATAAGAGGTTTATCCAAGAAGACTCACAACTTTAATTGCTGTCAAAGGTGCTTCTGTCAAATATTGACTCAGTGTGTATGTGTGTGAATAATTATGCAACCAACAAGTGCCAGAATGGTTTTGCTTCCTTAACATCTGTGCTACAATACACATATTTTGCACTTTCACAGTGCTGAGTACGTTGTATACATCAAGTGGGAATTGTACCAATTAAATCATTTTCAGCTTCTGGTTGTACCTGAAGAAAAAGTGAAAATGCCAAAGAAGGGTGAATATTTCTGCAAGGCATTGCAACTAACCTGTGCAACACACTCCCACATGATGTAATGATAATTTCCTCCCTTAATGGATATAAAATTATATAAATGCACGGAGTATGGGGCCATCAATGGCTACCAGTCAGGATGGACATACCATCTCCAGAGCACATCACAAAAGGTGAGTGAAATGCAGCCCTGTAGTTGTTGGTGGTCTCTATCACCAGGCATCTCTCACATTAGCTGTGGTGGCTGGATTAACGGGAGTCCAACAACACATGGAAGGATATATTTTACTCATTTATGGTCTAAGAGTTACATTTTATTGTTATTCCCAATTAGAGAAGAACTACTGAATAAACGAAAACTACGTAAGGGTAAAATAACAAAGTATCCATTTATTTGGTGGTATTCTGCGCAGTCATTCTAGCCACATGAGCCACAACGCTGGCCCTTCGGCTTAGTAATGGAGATGAGCACCACATCCTACAGTCAGTTATGTGACTAGACATTCATGTCAAGAGAAAACCTTTACCTTTTTAACCTTTTATTTCTTAGCCAGAAGCTAGGACCACAAATTGGATTTAGATGTCCATGTGTAGACATTTCTCAGAACTGAGAGTGCTGAACCTCACAAATCTAGTCAAGGTGCCATTTTGCTGATTGGGTTCTTTCTGGGTTCCATCTAAAACCATTAAGTATTGGGATGTATTGATTTTCAACAGCCTGGTAAAATCTAATACAGCAGGGGTCATACATCAGCAACTTCTAAAGCCTGCAGATAAAAATACTTAACATTTAACTTTTTGTGGAGGGAAAATCAATGTAATCAAAATGAATATTTGTCTATGAATAATGTATATTCTCAGGGGCTCTCCAGTTGAATTAACTTGTTAAGAACACTCTTGGGCTCACGATGTAATGGAACTTTACAGGTTGCTCACACAGCAGATCTTACAAGGCAAGGAAGAACCAGTTCATCTTGCAACAGCAACAGCAGAAAAGAACAAACTCAGACATGCTGTTAAATCCAACAATCAAAGTATAGTGGGCCCTTGATATATATTGGGGTTTGGTTCCAGGACACCCCCTCACCCATGGATACCAAAATCTGTGGATGGTCAAGTCTCATTATATACAATGGCACAATACTGTATAATAGTGTCGTTTAGATAAAATGGCAAAATCAAGGTTTGCTTTTTGGATTTATTTATTTATTTATTTATGATATTGCATTTCCAAGCCATGGATGGTTGAATCCATAGATGCAATATACATGGATACAGAGGGCCAGCTGTACACATTCAAAAGTATTATCTGGAATACAGCTAGGGAATACAGGTAGGATACTATATAATAGCTTCATAACTGCCTCACAACTCCCAAAATTAATCACAAGTGGAAAAGGTAGGGAGAAAAAAAATCTAGCCCAGCTTTGTTCCTTAATGTGCTACTGTACTTCTCTTTATGCAATTTTTTAAAAGGGAGGAATCATTGAAACATGAAACCTTCAACCTGCATTCTGAACATTGTACTGCGTGATCATCTTAATACATGTTTCAGTTCTTAGGCTTGGGAGCAGATGATTCAGGGGAAAATGATGTGTTATACAACATTACATAGAACATTCATGGAGAAAGAGAAAATTCAAAATTTGGCCCTTCTTATACTGTACACAGATTTTTATACACGGATTCAAGCATCCACATTTTGAAAATGTTCAAAAAAAAGTATAAAATTTCAAATATCAAACCTTGATTTTCCATTTTTTATAAGGGACACCATTTTGCTATGTCATTACATTTAATGGGACTTGAACATACACGGATTTTGTTATGCACGGGGGGTCTTGGAACCAAACCCCAGCGTATAACAAGGGTCCATTGTACTATATTAACAAGGGGGGGGGGGAGACCTTAATTTTTTAGGCAACATCTGCTAAATTACTGTTTGGTCATATGTTAAATAGAGCCTTCAACAAACCCACTCCCAAACAGGCCAAGAGCAAGGCAGTTTTTATTTTGGGTAAGGGAATGGGTATATCACTAAATACCTTCCAGCATACAACAGAAAAAATATTTGTGCAAGTTAACATCCTTTGATGATATCTTTGCATAAAGATTTACTGTGCAAAAATCATTTCCCAAAACAACCCAAGATCAATTAAAAAAAGCAGTGCCAAATTTCAGCAAAAATCATAAAAGACCGACATTCTGAATAAGAGATACAACAACCCACTGATTTCTCACTGTTCTTGTTAGTGGTAAGGTTGTTGTCTGCCATCAGGTTATTTCCCACTTATGGTGAACACTAAGGCAAATCTATCACTGAGTTTGCTTGGCAAGATTTGTTTATAGAGAGTTTGCCTTTGCCTTCCTCTGAGGCCAAGAGTGTGTGACTTTCCTACACATGGGCTTCCATGGTTCAGTGGGGATTCAAACCTTGGTCTCCAGAGTCCTAGTTCAACACTCAAACCACTACACTACACTGGCTCTTATTGTTACCCCTTTACAAGTCTGGTTCATGTTTTGTCTTATTTGGCCTAATTTAAAAAAAAGTTCCCTCTGTACTGCTGCCTCAGTTTCTCTACCTTTTTCTGTACTATGATTGGCATGCTACAAATGAAAGGCATTCTACAAAGCTTCTGCTATGCCAAGAGTCTCAATAAAGTTGTATGGCAGTCTGGTTGTCTAAGAAATCCCATTAATCCTCTATTCAGATTACTGAATAAGACCTTCAAACACTGCTGCTAGATATATTTTCCTCCCCCCTCTGTTTGTTTCTCTGCTCTACAGTGTCTTTTTCTGTCTTAACTGTTCATTTTCCCAAAAAACACCAATTCGTTGATTCCCATTACACTGTTCAAACCTTCAATATGTCTGCCATGTTCAAATGAGGTCAGACTGCCGAGATGAATGTGCGTCTGCAACGATGCTGTACAGCAGACAAAAATAGGCTGCCTTGGAACGCCCTGTGCTTTCTGAGCTCAGGCAAAAATGAGACAAAAAGTCTCTTGGCACTTTGAAGGCTGGACTTTACATAGCTCAATTTAAATATAAGCAACATAAACTGGCAGTGCAGGACAAGAAAAAGATTATAAAGTTGAGCCAGCATATTTCCAGTTAAAGGTAGGCATGCGTTTCAACTCTCCACTCTATGTAGAGGTAAATAACAACAATGCCAGGCGAAGGCATATATTCTGGCAACAATCTATACAGGGTCCTTTAAATCTGCATCAGATTTGCCACTTGATTTCACATTTCCAGAACGAGGACAGCTACTGTACTTTTAAAAAGTAGTTACTGGTAGTTGTATATATGCAGGCATATGTAAGTTCCCAAAGCTTCTAACCGTGAAGACGCTTTTTACAAAAGTCTTGTATACTTGCCTAGACTCTGCCTTATCTTCTTTGTCCTCTGTCTAATTAGTCTTTTTTTAGCAGCATCAGCATTGTGAAGATGGTAACAGAGGCCTGGAGTGAGGCAGCAGTATTTCTGTAGTAAGTAACGCAAGAAAGCTAAGTGGAAAAGAGTGGATTCTACTCTAGCTGATCCTACTGTAGCTATGTGCGCCTGTCTAGAAGGAAACTGAAATGGCAGCTACCTCCAAAATCCCTTATTAAGCATGTGTAAACAGCAAAACAGAAAGAAAAGAGCCTGACTACCACCTGCCCCAGCATGGGAAAAAGCAAAGATTTGTGAGTTTCACCACCAAAAGGGAAATCATAAGATGGAGGCTGGTGAAAGAAAAAATTCACCCTGTATTTGTTGTGGAAGAAGTCTTCTAGTGGTCCCTAAAAAGTTCAAAATGTTCAAAATGGTGAGTACTTGAAGGGAAACAATCAGGAAATGCCAGGTTCCTCCCCCCAACACTGCCGCCGCCTCCAGTGCCATCATCAACACCTTGTACTGGAAATGGAAGGATATGGGCAACCAATGGGTGTTATCATCCCACCAAGTCTCTCTTTTTAGCTGGTCTAGCCATACATCCGATTATAGCTGGGTTACACCAACACAGCAGCACTACAGATTGGCTACAAATCCATGTGTATTATCTAGTGCTTCTGTATTATTAGTTTACCATTCCAGTTTTTAATGTATGTTGTTAGCTAATTTTCTTCTGTTGCCTTCTTGTACATCCTCCTAAATTATCCAATAGAAGGCAACTCCCACTTCTTGCCACTACAATTTTTCATCAGAGACGGTGCCTCCTCATTAAATCCAAGAAGTGATATAAAACAGATTGGATTAAACTAATTTAACATGAATGCACTAGAGAAATGGCCAGTTTGAGATTTCTTTTTCTGCACTTGAACTAGCTAATTGCAGGCTGGTTGAATACAAATAAAGCGATGAAGAACTGTGAAGAGGGGAAGCTGATTGGTTGTTCTTGGCTGCCAACAAATTATTCAAGGAGCAATTGGAGGCAATCCAATTCCCCTTAGCTTGTTTCAGCTCTTAAAATAAAGGATTACTGATACACTGTGAGATATAGATGGGAAAAAGAACTACAAAAGGAAGCTTGTAAAACCAAATTAAGCTGAAATTCCCCAAAGATTCTAATTTGGGGGGCGGGGGGCATAATCATACAGCCTTATTAAGGATGAATGAAATTACAGTCATTCACATTTCTTTTAAATGTTAACAGCTGATCTCAAAGGAATGAAATATGGGCTACTTAAAATGTGTACATGGTTCCTTTTTGTCACCTTTAAAAACATAAAAACATTGAGGCTTAAAAAAAGAGAGAGTTACAAGGAATAGGCAAGCAGATAAAATCCTATTTTAAAAACATTTAAATTTGTTTTAGGGGGAAGCAAGGGCCATAGCTTGTGGCCTGCTCTTAAAATAATACTTTTATCAGGATAAATTTGCCTATGATACTGTGCTTTCTTCTACTAGACTTGTCTTCCAGACCTGCTCTCCATGACCTGGTGCCCTCCAGATGTGTAGGGCTACACTTTTCTCTCCCCAAAGAGCACTCTGCTGACAGAGAACTGTGGGAGTTGTATTCCAATAGACCTGGATGAGAACATGCTGAGCATGTTAATGTAGGAAATGAGGAGAAACCATATACAGAAAACAAGTAGGGCTTATAGTAGAAAGAACATATTTTCTCACATGTCACTAAAACACTTCTTGGCTTTTTCCCATTGTTTATGTTGCTTATAAATATTGCTAGAGAGATGTAATATGGCATACATTCTTGCATGTAATTTATAATAAAGAGTAAATTGAAGGAAAGGTTTTAGAACTTTTAAAATTTCTAAGAATACTCTTATATTTCTGATATGGCCTGCTTATTTAACAATTAATTGGGCCTTCTTATTTGCAGTAATTATTAAGACAAGAATTCGTGCCAAAGAGATAGTCATACTAAAGTACTTACATTCAGTTTCTGTAGTAAAAAAAGGCATGAATATCCTAGCCATATTTACTCAACATAAACAGGAATGGATCATGTTTTCCCCTCACCTCACCATAAACTACTTAATCTTTAATTAATATTTTTTACCTAAGTGGAAACATCTCAGTGGGAAACATTATGAAATATCAGGTTTGCAACACAACTTAAACAACAGAAATGTGTTATTAACACCAGTAACTTGGACAAATCTGTGCATCACCAATGTTACCAAAGTAAATTATAACCCAAATACTGTACAGGCACAGAAATTAAAACAGACCCTGAGGGCTGTCAGTTGGTAACACACACCCTTCTTCAAAAGATGCCTTGTTGTGTCTTATATGTCAAACATACTATTCATACCCTTGTCCCTGTAGAACTCCAGAGCTTGGAAAGGTTATATAACCCGGTACAGATGGGCCTATGGGGCGCCCTTGTCATGTGCTAGGGGTTGGCTGAGGGTGCTCCGCCCACACGTGCCTCAACCCTAGCATGTGATGAGGGCATAAAAATGGTGGTGCCCTGTATAGATGGGTGCCGCCATTTTGACGCGATGGATGCTTAGCGTCCGCATGTCATGGAGCCATAATGATGTCACGCGTGTGACATTGGCACACTGCAACATCATTATGGCGCCGCAAAAAGAACCCGCTTTTTGCAGGTTCTTTTTGCTGCACGAGGAAGCCGCATGGTTTATCCTCTTCAGCTTCCTCACACAGCAAAACAAGGCGCTGGCAGACTGCCCTTTTTGGGCAGTCTGTACCGGGCCCTAATTCCCAGAACCCACATCAACGTGGCCACTACGTTATGTCAGATTCTGGAAGCTGGAGTCTAAAGGCTACATCTGCATTGCTGAAAAAACAGTCTGATACTGCTTTGACTGTATGAAATTCTGGAATTTGTAGTTTGTTGTGCATCACAGCTATCTGGCAGCAAAAGCTAAATATCTCAAAAAAAACTACAAATCCCAGAATTCCATCACATAGAGCCATTGCAGATAAAGTGGTGTCAGACTGCATTATTTCTACAGTGCAGATGCAGGCTTAGGAAGTAACTTCCAAGTTCAGATGATCTGCCTTTCCAAATTTCCGTAGAAATAAGGAACCACACAGAGAGAGCATCCTAAGCTATGTTGCAGTACAAATGTAAATGGATTTAATAGCAATTCCATCCCCATAGTGAATGATAGGGATTAGGGAATCTCTAACATAACTCTCACTAAACTACAATTTCAACTGCAGTTCTAGTAATTTACTATCAATTGTCCTGGAGTGGCAAACCTTCCACTAAACTCCATCTCGAAATTTTTCCTATTTGCATATAGAATAATCTGTTTTGAACCTCGGAAGATAAGGCTAGCCAGAGAAGAGTCTGTTGTTATGGAACAATGGTGTGATCAATGTATTACCTCCAAGTCACACAAGCCTCAAGCCAGCCACCCACACACAAAATCTTACTGCTGCTTGATTACAAATCCAAAATGAATCATTTTATGGCCAAAAACCTATCTAGCTGAATGCACTTGCTGAGTCACCCGCATATGCCATTCTCCAGTAGGATTACAAAGCTTAAAGCTAGTTCAGAATCCCGATGCTAGAATTAATTTACCCATCCCAGAGATACAGCCTTCCTCCAAGTTGAGACATGGCATTCATTCTATCTGGGCAGTCTACAAAACAATTTAGTGCAGTGTTTAGGAAGCACAATGAACTCACTTAATTAAAACCACAGACTATCTCAAAATGCTATTACTCCAGTTGCAATTTGGCTAGGATACTGAAACTAATACCTCTGGGCTTCAAATCCTTGTCATAATTATTCCACAACAGCCTTATGAAACACAACATATATGAGCTCAGGACTACAGCCCTAGGTAGTTGTGAATGTGTGTGTGTGTGTTGTGTGCCTTCAGGCGACCCTATCATGAGGTTTTCTTGGTAAGATTTGTTCAGAAGAGGCTTGCCATTGCCTTCCTGAGGCTAAGAGTATGTATGACTTGCTCAAGGCTACCCAGTGGGTTTCATGGCTGAGCGGGCAATCGAACCTTGGTCTCCAGAGTCCTAGTTCAACCCTCAGTCCACTACACCACTCTGGTTCTCACAGCCCTAGGTACTAGCCCTAAATTATAAGATCTGAAGTATTTCCATTTATTTTGGTCAGGGCAGATCCATTTAAATCAAGGTAGAAAGGCTACATTCCCCAATGATACTTACATATTTCTAAGGAATCGTACATATCTGTCTATTAAATCACATTCAGTCATACTTACAGAGTAGTAATTATTTACATTGTGATTAAATTCTTAAAATCTGTATATATTTGTTGTTCTTTATATGTTTTGCTCATTCCCCTTTCCTTACCTACAATATATGTATATTTAAAATATTCCTATATAACCAACTTATCCACCTTTGCTCAAATTTTAAAAAAATACTTACAGCCTTACACCTCTTATTTCTCCCTCACCCCCAACTCTTTCTTTCATGCTAGTCTTTCTCTCTCAACCTTGGGACTCATTCAGCCTGTGCCAGCTCTGCTTAAACTTCAAACTCTTTTGTCCACATGTCCACAGAGCTGTGTCAATTCTCCTCTCCTCACTCCACCCTAAGCTTGTCTTTTCCCTCATTTCACTATTCACTTGGTCTTTCTATCTCCTAAATTTCCATCCCATGCTTTTCAAGCACTGGGAGTTTCTCTTTCTTAGGGTCCCCATATGCTATTTCCCCAAACTAGGCAGCCAAATGTGTGTACAAATATTGTCATCAAGGCAAAGAAGGACATACCAAGAAGGAGAAATTTTCATTCTCCCTCTCTGAATAAATTTGCATGTGTAAATGCTTATGTCTGTCTATCTGTTGTAGCCTTAGCACAACAGAATGTTACGCTGGACATTTCAAAGTCTAACAGTATATTTTTGGTTGCTATCCAAGATGCAGTGCCAAGGGGCAAGTCAAATTCCAAAGGCAGACTCTGCAAAAAGCAAAAACAACAGGTAGAGATAGGAAGACAGACAGGCAGGCAGATGATAGAGAGAGAGAGAGAGAGAGAGAGAGAGAGAGAGAGAGTAGAGAGTAGTCACAACTCATTAGGAAATTGTGTAGGTACCTCAAAATTGGTGAGTGTTTTCATTTCTTCGCCCAAGTGACAATGCCTAGTTTCAAATCAAAAAAATCAAAATTCCTTTGGAGGAGCATCCCAGAAACACCCCCCAAAAGAGAGGGGGCTGACATAACTAATCATGGTAGACATTTCCAAATCTGACAGTGTTTTTGGTTGCTGCTCAAGTTGCAGTGGCCAAGTTCAAGTGACAATTCCAAAGGAGAGGCTTTTCAGAAACAAAAAAGGGAGTCTGCTATAACTAATAGGAAATGACTCTCTTAGGCAGGATACAGACCGCCCAAAAAGGGTGGCCTGCCAGCACCTGGTTTTACACTAGAGGGAAGCCTCAGCTGCCAAACGGCAAGGCTTCCCGCTGGCGGAAAAAGAACCCACAAAAAGCAGGTTCTTTCTACACTGCACTGATGACATAACAAGTGCGCCACAGTGCATAACAATTGCGGCACCTGTGTGTACAGGGTGCCACCATTTTGAAGCCCTCGTCATGTGCTAGAGTTGAGGGGCATGTGGAAGCGCCGCCCCAAGGCAACCCTAGCACGTCATCAGGACATACCAAGCGGCCTGTCTGTTCCGGGCCATAGAGACTGCTGCAAAGATTCCTGAGACAATAAAAAGTGAGAAAAATAGGAAAGATCTAATTCATTGACTAAAATTTCAGGCACTGTAGGTAAGATGCCTGATTATTATTTTTTTAAAAAAAAACATTAGTGGAACAACATTTGGAGATATAAATTACAGATCTGGGAAGTGCTATGTACACTTCACTTACTGTGTACACAAGTGAGTACACACACCCTTGCATCAGAAACAGGACAGATTGAACAAGTAGCTTGGTCACATAGCTGCTCATCAGTTGAAATGATGGTTTTTATACTCTGATCCTCAAGAGTCCCACCCAAAATCATTCCCTGCTCTTAAAGAAGCTCCTTGCTTGTCCTGATGAGCCTAATGTCTGCCATTTAGTGGGCTCAGGACTATGTGAAACAAATGCCTACAGGTAGATTTAATGAATTAAAATTAATTAATCTATTTTAACACACATACCCCAAAGGTGAACTCTTTAAAATCTCCTCAGTAAGTATGCCAAGCTTCAGGCTATTAAGATTTTGAGTTATGGTGAAGAAACACATACACACATGCACTTTTCTTATTGTACTGTAGCTAGATAATCTCTGTTATGATCAGAAGCCATGACAGAATGTGAGGTTAAGTGTGAGGATATAGGAACCCATGAAATGGAACATTTGTCCTTTCTTTTTTGTTCCTTTCTTCTTCACTCTGCTTTGGTCCAGCTCCACATTTACAAAACAAAACAGTTTTAAGAAATAGGAAAGCCAAACACCACCACTGCAGCCTATACCACAGATGTTTATATGCAGTTACTAAGCATAGATGCTCATCCTGGCTACTTTTGAACAGATTATGAGACTGGTTCTCTATTGTTGTGTGCCTTGCGTCCATGAGCTGAATGGCAGAAGGTGGGCAGTTTTCATGAATTCAGAATCTCAAGTTTGATTCTTTGTAGAAAATGATGTTGTAAAGATGTACAAAAGGAAAATAGAAAGAACCAAACGCAACAGAGTGGGTTGAATATAAACAGCGCTGTTTGTGTAGTTCTGTATTTTATTAGTGCCTTCTTACATTGATACAAGCTGGGTAATTTTACTGAAAGTAAACCATTAAAATGCTGTTTGGTGGAGATGTTATTCCCAAAATCAGGCTAGCTAGAAAAGGAAATATGAAATCATTTATTACTAACTTTACATTTTAAAATATGTAGTCTGCTGCAGGAATGCAAATAGTTTAAAAACAGGTTCAAGTTAATGTGTGTTCTCCAGTTAAGCAAAAGATTACACACACACTCTTTTTCTGTGCTATTTTGAGTTAACTTCATAGACTCTTAGAGTTGGAAGAGACCACAAGGGCCATGCAGTCCAACCCCCTGCCATGTGTGAACTCACAATCAAAGCACTCCTGACAGTTGGCCATCCAGCCTCTGTTTAAAAACCTCCAAAGGAGACTCCACCACACTCTGAGGAATCCTCGAATCCTAGAGTTGGAAGAAACCACAAGGGGCATCCACTCCAGCCCCATTCTGCCATGCAGGAACTCTCAATCAAAGCATCCCTGACAGATGGCCATCCAGCCTCTGCTTAAAGACCTCGAAAGAAGGAGACTCCATCACATTCCGAGGGAGTGTATTCCAGTCTTGAACAGCCCTTACCATCAGGAAGTTCATCCTAATGTTGAGGTGGAATCGCTTTTCCTGTATCTTGCATCCATTGTTCCAGGTCATAGTCTCTGGAGCAGTGGAAAACAAGCTTCTTCCTTCCTCAATATGACATCCCTTCAAGTATTCAAACAGGGCTATCATATCACCTCTTAACTTGCTTTTCTCCAGGCTAAACATCCCCAGCTCCCTAATTTGTTCCTCATAGGACATGGTTTTGTAGCTCTTTAGAAGTTCAGAGGAGGGTGACCAAAATAGTGAAGGGTCTGGAAAGCATGCCCTATGAGGAGAGACTTAGGAAGGAGTTGGAATTGCTTTTCCTGTATCTTGCATCCATTGCTCCTTAGTCTTAATCTCTGCAGCAGCAGAAAACAAGTTTGCTCCATCCTCAATATAACACCCCTTCAAATATTTAAACATGGCTATCATATCATCTCGTAACCATCTCTTTCCCAGGCTAAACCTAACTCCCTAAGTCTCTCTTCATAGGGCATGTGTTCCAAACACTTCACTATTTTTGGTTGCCCTCCTCTGGACTTCTAGAGAGCTACAATTCTGCAATGATCTATCATCTTTGGCTAGGTGTAAGGCCAGTATATGTGAAATAATGATATTTCAATATTTCCAAAAGATCTGTATTTGAAGAGGACAATGGAGGAAGGCATGTCTCTAGAATCTGTATTGTGATATTTGTGAGGAACTCACGTAGAACTTTATTGTGAAATGTGATCATTTATTCCTTTCATTAGGTGTTTATTATAAACAGTTATGCTTATAGCTGTTCAGCCTGTAGTGAATACACAACCATCAATGAAGGGATGTACCAATGCTAAACAATGCAGTGAAGTGTAAGATGTGTACAAACATAACTGCTGGCCACCTGCAATAAGGTTTTAACCAATTTCCCTTAGGTCATTAGTATATGGGGATGATGTCAGCAATGTATTAGGACTTTGATCCTCTTAATCCCATTTTCCTAAAACCACTCGCTTCATTGCTCGTTTTATGATTTGTCATTCTTTATTTTGTGATAACTGCATTTGAATTATATGGCAAAACTAACAGGTACAGTGGAATACAGAGGAAGTGATGTAAATGGCTAATCAAAATAAAAGCAGGTTCTCATTACAAGGGTGTCACTCAGTATTGTATAGAGGTCCCCAAAATGTATTAGCCAGTTGAAGGCTGGGAGGTGCAGGATTGGAAGATTTACTGTGCTGAGACTGAGACTGGAGGAGACGGCTTCCTTCTTGCAGCAGTTTCTGTGCTGGGTCCAGAGGTATGAGCACAGGGCATTCCATCCTTTTTCTACCAGCTGCTTCTTTTATCTGCATGTCATGATGACTCCCACGTCAGCAGGACAGTAAATACACTCTGTTTTTTAGTCCAAAGGTTCAGAAGCAATCCAAAACTGTTTTGTGGATAGTGTTCAGCACCCTGAACAGACCTTTCAAAGTTCAGACTACAATCCAGAGCTGACAAAAACAGCACTTGTAAGATTCCTTTTGTCAGAGAGCAGTTTTCAAAGACTTGTCCATATAAACCCTCACTGTTAAAATAGTGCCACAGGCAACAGAAAATACATTTCCCACTTCATCAGCAGATGGTCCCATTTGCACTGCCATTTTCTCAAATTTATCATTACAAAGGTACCACGTGTTTTTGTGGCTATACATTAGGCCTACAGTCAGATGGAATCATGGATTCTCTAGTAACTATGATTGTAGTAGTTCCCAGATTTTACAGCACAACCATGCAGATCATCCAAACTGTGGGGCCATTCAGACTACCTTTTACCCCGATCAGAAATCAAATTAACCACAGAAGTTCATATTGGACCCAATCATTTTACAATCGAATCTGAGGCTTCCACACCCATTCAGGGACAAATGCCCCTTAGTGCAGGTCTTTTGAAAGCAGAGTAAAAGCTGTATCTTTTGAGGGAGATGGGTTTGGAGAATATGAACGTGTCCCCGATCATGATCAGGACAAGTTCAAGGGAGGGATTTAAGTCAAAGAGAGGGCAGAACATTCCTCCCCTTCATTGGAGGAGGAGGAAGAGAAGGAAGGAGTTGGAGAATGGATGCAAAGGGCGATCAGGGGTAAGGGAGCAAGAGGAGGAGGAGGAAGGAGCCGGAGGATGGATGCAAAGGGCGTTCGGGGGTAATGGAGCAAGAGGAAGGAGCTGGAGAAAGAGTCAATTCAGGGCAGGTCAGAGGGAGGGCAGGGAATGGAACAAGCCTCCGCTCTCGCAGGCAGCTTTCTCTCTCTCTCTCTCTCTCTCTCTCTCTCTCTCTTATTTTTGACAAACTATGCGCATACTTTTTGCTACAGGTAGATACATATGTAGACAGAATGTGTGTCTGCTTGTGCTACATTCCTTTTCATTTCCTTGCTTCCAGCACGGCACTTTACAAAAGACTTTTTTTCTAAATTATTTTTTATATGCGAATGCTACAATGCGAATGTTACAAATGCTTCTTTTTCAGTTTGGCAAACTGATACAGAATGCTTTTGCTACTGTCTGTAATGAATTCTGGGGTGGCTGAGGGAAAGCAAGGGGATGCAGAGATGCCATTTGGGGTGAGGAATTAATTATTATTATTAATAATATTATTGTATGGGGCATTCTGGGGTGGCAAGGAGAGAGGATGCAGAGATTGCATTAGATTGCATTTTGGGGTTGAAAACGAAAGCAGGGGAAGATCTATAATTTGTAGTGACCCAAATACACACAACACACATACACACGTGGTGGTTTCTAAATTTGACAAAATATGTGCACATTCCCACCTGTTTTTTTTAAAGGAAGGGGAAGCCCAATGGCTGCAGGAAATGTCACCTGATGAAAGCAGAACTGAATTTGATTGACAGCAAAGGCGCCTTCATTTTAAACCGATACCTGCAAATGTGAACTCTCCAGAAGAGCTGCAAGAGCATTCAGGGTTTAATTACCCTGATTGCTTCCAGACAGATTGGGGGGGGGGATTCTGCCCAGTTCCATCCAGTGCAAATAGATGAGACTGAATGGGGCCTGTGATCCAATATATGGCTCTGCATCAGGATATGGACTTTGGAAAAGCAGTTTGCAACTTCCTAAGGCTCATGGAAGTAGAGCTCAACAGCCTGAATCTATAATAATCAGCATCACTGATTCCCTAACAGCGTTGAGGCACATTAGTGTGCTATGTGAGAATTGTAGAGAATTAAAAACTCATGTGAGACCAAAGCACTGTCTACAGAGGCTAGTAGGCACTATAGGCCCTAAAGAGCAACATTGTCTGCACAGGCTTACAACTCATTTAGTCTGAATTTATTTCCAGCTTGCCAGATTTGAACACATTTGCTCTCTTTTTAACAGAGAAACTAGTGTAACTGGAAAAAGGGGAAACAGCCTACTTTTGGACACAAGTGTCACAGCCGTGAGCTCTTTCTACTCATCCACTTTCTCCTGCCAGAAGAGTGAACTAACCAGGTCTGCTGTTATACTGGCTGAGGAACTGGTCTGAGCTTGAGGCAAGTGGCTGGAACTGTTAGAAGCACAAGCCTGGATAACTCTGTATTGCTTTCTCTATGCATTATTTGTCATAGCAATCAATTTTCCCCCACATTATTCTGCTTACCTGCCTGTCGATTTAGCATACCAGATGGAAGCCAATAGAAGAATTGGGGGGGGGGACTGGGGGACGATTATGATAAGTTGTTGTTATATCCCATCGTTTCCTCAAGACTGGGGCTGCATCTGCACTGCAGAATTAACTGCCATGGCTCAATGCTATTTGGCCTTCTCTGTCAGAGAGCTGTACAGTAACAACAATCTACAAATCCCAAGAATCCATAGGATGGGCCCATGACAGTTAAAAGCAATGTCAAATTGTGCAGCAGTCAGATTCAATAGTAAGCTCAGAGGGGGTGTTATCAGTACTCTGATGACACCCAGATATATTTCTCCATGTCTCGGTCATCAGCTTTGACTTCAGATGGTGCATCTCCTCTCAGTGACTGTCTTAAGGCAGTAATGGACTGGATGAGAGAAAGCAAATTGAAGCTGAATCCAGACAAACCAGAGGAACTTATGGTATCGGCTCCAATCCCAGGTATCAGGATACAACCTCCAGTCCTGGAAGGGGTCACACTCCCCTCAAAGGACTGTGTCCACAGTCTGGGGGTGCTCCTAGATCCGTCACTTCACATGACAAATCAGGTGAATGCAACAGTCAGGAGTGCCTGTTATCAGCTTTGACTGATACGCCAGCTGTGCCCTTTCCTGGAAGCCAGGGACTGTGAGACCGTAGTACATGCACGGGTAACCTCACGCCTTGATTTATGTAATGCACTCTACATGGGGCTACCCTCGTGCTTGGTCTGGAAACTTCAATTAGTTCAAAACATGGCAGCCAGACTGGTCTCTGGTACATCCAGAAGAGACCATATAACACTGATCCTAAGATCACTTCACTGGCTGCCCATTAGTTTCCGGGCCCAGTACAAGGTGTTGGTTATCACCCTTAAAGCCCTAAATGGTTTGGGTCCAACCTATCTTCGGGACCGTCTCCTTCCATATAATCCTTCCCGCACACTTAGATCCTCAAGGAGGAATTTGCTACAGCCTTATACAGTGTGCCCACATCATACGCGGACGTACCATACACGGCTTTCAACATATGCTGAAAGCTGCCAGGGATCCCGCGGGAGTGCGCGGGGGTGCAAGGGGTGGCACGTCCCATTAAGGGTAATGGGGTGCGCACCTATGGTGCACGCGTGCCGCTGAGCCGCCATGCTGCCTTGCACCACACCAAGCACCAGCCCCATTATTTTCAATGGGGCTCGAGCATATGCGTTTTTTTTCGGGGGGGGGGGGGGGGGCGGAATGGATCCCCTGCGTAAAGAAAGGGCGCACTGTGAAACAAGGCTGTCCACGACTTCCCAAAGGACTTTCTCATCTGTCGCTCCCAGGTTGTGGAATGGCCTGCTGGATGAGATCCGTCATATTACCACTCTAAACAGCTTTAAAAAAGCTATAAAGACGGATCTCTTCCGGCAGGCCTTTCCCAAATAGTTTCTCCGACCATCAGAAGAACTCTAAGAACTCTGACCACACTTTAGTTTATAGTTTGCTGTATAATTTTTTTTTTATTCTTATGTATGTTTTAATTCTTACATTGTTTAATTGTGTTTTAAGAGGGGAGATTGAGGGTGTTGGAATATATGCTTTTTAATCTTTGTAAGCCACCCCGATTGCATCTTGTAGAGGGGCGGGATATAAATAAATTTTATTTATTTATTTATTAAAATTTTGTTCACTTTTCATTTCAGTGTGAACACACACAATTTGTACTCTCTGGTGATGTACTAGAGCAATCTAGCTAAAAAATCTTTGCCTTTGCCTAAACTGTAAATCCCAGAATTCCACAGAATGGACCTCTGATAGTTAAAGTGGAATCAGAACACTGAAAGGACCCATGGAGGTTGGGAAATTCTGAGACCTGTAGTGTAAACAAATAACTTTTCAAAGCTGCTGAGTTTTTCCTACTTTGTTTTGTATCACCAGCACACAATATCATAGCTCTAGTACTCACAAACTCAATACACAATGCTAGTTGCTTACTACCAATATACCAGCTTACTTCCTTATCTGACAGATGGCAAAAATACTTCAAAATGTTATGGATCTGTTAATTTTTTTTAAAATCACATTTCTGACACAAGCGATTACAGGGTCTAAAATGCAAAGCAATCTACCAGGTGCATTTCTACTTAATGAAGTGCTAATTAGAGAAAGTGCGTTCCCCATTTCCCTCTCTCATTAAAAGTCTGACTGTGGCCTTTGTGGACAATTTCCTTTCTACTTTCTTCAGAGCAGATGGTCACTTGACACTGGAACATTCTGTATGTTTGGTCAGGGGAGGGGAAGGAGAAAGTACAGATAAGAGGGAGTAAGGAAAATTACTATGTGAAACTTTTTTGCTAGCTAAATCCAGGATTCTGTCTTGCCAGTGGCATTCTGAGCGAGAAATCTATTATTTCTTTGGGCTAATTTTTATAATTGAACTATGCTGATGGTGCATATTAGTAATAGATGTGTGACCACTATCCCTTATTTCCACCTTCCTGCATTGTTGCACATCTTACATATGAGACACTTATTTATAAGAACAGATATGAGTATACATTTAAATAAATGTAGCATATCACAAGGACTTTAGTGTCTGCACTGATGATCATTTACAGTTTAATGACTATTTTTCTGCTAACCAGCATAACACTGATCTGAAACATTGCTGCAAGTCATCTTTGAATCTGCCTTAAGTGTATATCACATCATTTATCCAACTCCCACATTTCCTCTTTCTGCAAATTTGAAAATAGTATGGCTTACCCAACTGCATTTCAAAACAGTTCACTGTTAACATAAATTGAAATTTTTATGTTTCATTATACAGTATATTCCTGATAGTAGATAGTAGTACCTTAGTAGACCAAATCCATCTTTGTTTTCAATTTGTTTTCTCATTATCACTCACACTTGAAAACAGTATGCACTGTGCCCCTCCTTAGAAATTAAGGAACAGCATGCCTTCTAAATCTGAGATAACCAAAAAGTAGTTTGTTATGCCTGCTAGGCACCCACCTTCCTCTGAAGCCTAGAAGCTCACTCCAAGTATGCTTGAATGCTTGGGATTTTGAGACTACCAATTCAGCAAGGCTTTCAAAAACTTCTGATTGATTGACTGATGTTAGAAATTAAGGGGACACATTTTTCCCCAGTTGCAGTTATCTGGCACTGAGAAATTCTTGTGCCCAGATTGCCTTGAAAATGAATTTTATAAATGCTATGCACACATAATGGCCTCCTCATCAACCTGAGCTTAGTAAGACTCAATATCAATTTTACACACATTTGTATGAAGCTCACTTGCAGCCATGACCTTATTTCTTAAAACATGTAGCTTGTGATTTGACCCTTAGAGAAGAGGAATGACAGGCTGAGACAGCACATGACAGAGCTGAGACAGAAACAAATGACAGAAAACCACTGTAGCAACAGTGTCAAAGAGATCTTGTTAATCCCTGAAAACTATGAAAAGAAAACAGAATGAAGAGCTAGAAAACATTTTGGCATTTCTGGAGGGCCTTTTTTTATATAATCAAGGAGCACATGGGCTAGGGTTGAGGCTTTTGACTGCGGTTGTGCTTTTAAAAAACATATTAAGGCATAGTATTTGTAGTTTTCTACAGACATCTTGGACTACAACCCCCATCTTTCTCAGCCAGGTTGCCAGGTGGCTGGGAATTATTAGATTTTTGGTTCTCTACATCCAAGGGATACCATATAGGGAAATGCATGTAGTCTTAGCAATGTATCATTTCATAGTTTTTAAAAATAGCCTTTTCAGCTCTGTTTTGTAGCTTGATGCCTCAAGCAAATGTAAAATGGATAAAGAATCCTGAGGAGAAATATAAAAAATAGGTTTTTTTTTACTGAAAGGCTGTACCTAGAATAACAGAGGGCCAGTCCAGACCGGCGCTTTGCACTGGCTTGGCCATGTACTAGGGTTGTGCAGGGATGAAGCGTCATCATCATAGCGCCTCCGGCCCACACGTGAACCACCACGATGATGTCATGCACATGCCACGTCCAAACGGCATGGTGCATGCATGACATCTCTTCGCCTCCCTAGGCTGCTTATGGTGGCCTGGGCGCGGCACAGGAAGGAGCTCCGAAACAGAGCTCCTTTTGGGCACTGCATCATTCCCGCAGCAACCAAATGGCTGCGGGAATAATGCCAGGGAGAAAGGTCCAGGGGCATGAAGCCCCAAGGACACCCCTTTTCTGTGCCATGGAAAAGCGACATTTCGCCACTTCTCCGTGGCCCGGAAAAAGTCGGGATTGGGGTTGCAGGGCTGCTGCTGAGGCTGCCCTGCCCCCAACCCAGAGATAAAAGGGGCACCACAGACCACCAAGTGTGCTTGGGCATCAGATTTCTTGCATTTAGAGGATGGAGGATGAGAGAACGTCTGAGGTCCCTTTTTGGTTTTGATTTTAAGAAAGATTTCAAATACCTTTATTAGTTTTCTCATTATATACATAGTATAAAGCTTCAAAATAATCCACTTCTATTTACATCACCAGCTATTCCTTGCGTCTTTACTTCCTGTCTTTATAAATCTTCTTTTGTGTTGCTTGCTTGTCTTCCTTTGCTTCTTGCAATTGTCCATATACAACCATTCCCCCCCCCCCAAAATAAATATTACATCATTTCCTATATGAAACTAATAATACATAATCTCGTTTTCACTTCTTCCATTGGTTGTAAATCCACACGTATTCTCCAAAAATTATCCCATCATACATTTATAACCTTGTTTTGACTATTTATACCTTCACTTCCTGGTCCAATATATATCAATTTATTTTTATATTCACATAACCAAATCAACCAGGTTTTTATCTAGACACCATCTTTTTTCCAAAAACATCATTATTTGTCCCCATTCTTTTTCCAATTTATCTTTCTTCTTATCCTCTAGTTTACATGAGAGTATATCTCATTGTCTAATATTGCTTAACTTAA